>NW_024080959.1:0-339573 GCF_003009895.1 Hyaena hyaena
GTGGATTCTGCGTCTTTTTTCTCCCAATCTCTCAGGTTTTGTAAGGTTTCCAATGGCTTCAGATCTTTTCTGTGTGATGTATGGGCGCGAGTGCAAGTACGGAGCTCCTTACTTCTCCGCCATCTTGCCCTCTCCTCCTAGCATTACTTATTTGATTCGGTGTTTGTGTGTGTTGTTTTTAATTTTTTAATGTTAAAATTTTCCCATTTTATGTCTAATTAATCAAGCTCCTTTCAATAACCAGACCAAAGCACATGTAGGATCTAGAATCATTTATTTGATTTTTCTTTGAGTGTGTTGTTTACAATTTTTTTTAACTAAAATACTTTTTAACAAATCTTATTAATTCCTTTTCTTCCTTCAAAATGAAGGAGTTCACCCCAAAAGAAAGAGCCAGAAGAAATGTTAACCAAAGACTTAACCAACACAGATACAAGCAAGATGTCTAACCAGAATATAGAATCACAATGACAAGAATACTATCTGGGGTCAAAAATAGATTAGAATCCCTCTCTACAGAGATAAAAGAAATACAAGGTAGTCAGGATGAAATAAAAAATGTTATAACTGAGCTGCAATCTCAAATGGATGCCATGGTAGCAAGGATGGATAAGGCAGAACAGAGAATGAGCAATATAGAGAAGAAACATGGAAAATAATGAAGCAGAAAAAAATAAGGAGAGTAAAACAAAAGAACACAATTTAAGAATAAGAGAAATCAGTGACTCAGTAAAAAGGAACATCAGAGTCATGAGGGTCCCAGAAAATTAAGAGAGAGAAAAAGGGATAGAAGGGTTATGTGAGCAAATCATAACGGAAAACTTTCCTAACCTGGGAAAAGGCACAGATATCAAAATCCAGGAAGCACAGAGGACTCCCACAGCATTCGACAAAAACTGACCATCAACAAGCCATATCATAGTCAAATTCACAAAATACTCAGGCAAGGAAAGAATCATGAAAGAAGCAAGGGGAAAAAAAATCCTTACAATACTGAGGAAGACAGATCAGGTTTGCAGAAGACCTATCCACAGAAACTTGACAGTCTAGAAAGGAGTAGCAGGATATATTCAATGTGCTGAATTGGAAAAATATACAGCCAAGAATTCTTTATCTATTAAGGCTGTCATTCAGGATAAAAGCAGAAATAAAAAGTTTCCCAAACAAACATAAAAATTAAAGGAGTTCATGACTATTAAACCAGCCCTGTAAGAAATTTTGAGGGGAATTCTCAAAGGGGAAAGAAGACAAAATAGACCAAAAGCAACAAAGACTAGAACAGCCCAGAAAAAAAGAAACACCAGTAATTCCAACTCTATAAGAAACATAGTGGCAATAAATTCATATCTTTCAGTACTCACTCTAAATGTCAATGGACTAAATGTTCCAATCAAAAGACATAGGGTAACAGAATGGATAAGAAAACAAGATCCATCTATATGCTGTTTACAAGAGACCACTTTTAGACACCTTCAGATTGAAAGTAAAGGGATGAAGAACCATCTATCATGCTAATGGTCACCAAAAGAAAGCTGGAGTAGCCATACTTATATCAGACAATATAGACTTTAAAATAAAAACTTGGGCTCTTTCCATGTTTAAATTTTTATTTTAAGATGTGGTTTATCTATACAATGAAATACTACATGGCAATGAGAAAGAATGAAATCTGGCCATTTGAAGCAACATGGATGGAACTTGAGGGTGTTATGCTGAGCGAAATAAGTCAGGCAGAGAAGGACAGATACCACATGTCTGCACATATAAGTGGATTAAGAGGAACTTAATGGAGGACCATGGGGGAGAAGAAGGGAAAAAATAGTTGGGGAGAGGGAGGGAGGCAAATCATGAGAGACTCTAGAATGCTGAGAACAAACTGAGGGCTGAAAGGGGTGTGGGAGAGGTCAAGGGGGGTAATGCACATAGAGGAGGGCACTTGTGGGGATAAGCACTGGGTGTTATATGGAAACCAACTTGACAATAAACTACTTAAGAAAAAAGAATAAAATAAAATAAAAACTGTAACAAGAGATGAAGAAGGGCATTATATCATAATTAAGGGATCTATTCACCAAGGAGACATAACAATTGTAAACATTTATGGTCCAAATGTGAAAGCACCCAAATAAATAAATTAATCACAAATATAAAGAAACTCATTGATAATAATACCATAATAGTAGGGGACTTCAACACCCCACTTCCAGCAATGGACAGATCACCTAAACAGAAAATCAATAAGGAAACCATGTCTCTGAATGACACACTGGACCAGATGGACTTAACAGATATATTCAGAAAATTTCATCCTAAAACAGTGGAATATACATTCTTCTCCAGTGCACATGAAATTTTCCCCAGAATAGGCCAAATACTGGGACAAAAATCAGCCCTCAACAAATACAAAAAGATCGAGATCATATCATTCATATTTTCAGACTACAATACTCTGAAACTCGAAATCAATCACAAGAAAAAATTTGGAAAGATAACAAATACTTGGAGACTAAAGAACACCCTACTAAAGAACGAATGGGCTAACCAAGAAGTTAAGGAGGAAATTAAAAAGTACATAGAAGCCAATGGAAATGATAACACCACAGCCCAAAACCTCCAGGACGCCGCAAAGGCAATCATAAGAGGGAGTAGCAATCTAGGCCTCCCTAAAGAAGGAAGAAAGTTCTCAGATACATATATACTTATACTAACCTTATACTTCAAAGTGCTGGATAAAGAACAGCAAATAAACCCCAAACCAGCAGAAGGGAAGAAATAATAAAGATTAGAGCAGAAATCAATGCTATTGAAACCAAAAAAACCCAGCAGAACATATCAATTAAACCAGAAGCTGTTTCTTTGAAAGAATTAACAAAATTGATAAACCACTAGTCAGTTTGATTTAAAAAAAGGGACCCAAATAAATAAAATCAAGAATGAAAAAGGAGAGATCACAACCAACACAGCAGAAATAAAAACAATAACAAGACAATAATTTGAGCAATTATATGCCAATAAATTGGGCAATCAGGAAGAAATGGACAAGTTCCTAGAAACATATAAACTACCTAATCTGAAAATGGAAGAAATTGAAAATTTGAACAGACCCATAACCAGTAAAGAAATTGAATTAGTAATAAAAAATCTCCCAAAAACCAAGAGTCCAGGGCCAGATGGTTTCCAGGGGAATTCTACCAAATATTTAAGGAAGAGTTAACACCTATTCTCTTGAAGTTGTTCCAAAAAAAAAAAAAAAAAGAAAAAAAACTTCCAAATCCATTCTATGAGGCCAGCAGCACCTTGATTCCAATAACAAAGACCCCACTAAAAAAGAGAACTAGAGAACTATAGACCAATTTCCTTGATGAACATGGATGCAAAAATCCTCAGCAAGATATTAGCCAACCAAATCCAACAATACATCAAAAAAATTATTCACCATGACAAAGTGGGATTTATACCTGGGATGCAGGGCTGGTTCAATATCTGGAAAACAACCAATGTGATTTGTCACTTCAATAAAAGAAAGGATAAGAACCATATGATCCTCTTAATAGATGCAGAAAAAGCATTTGACAAAATACAGCATCTTTTCTTGATAAAAACTTTTAAGAAAGTAGGGATAGAAGGATCATACCTCAAGATCATAAAAGCCATATATGAAAGACCCAATGCTAATATCAACCCCAATGGGGAAAAACTGAGAGTGTTCCCCCTAAGATCAGGAACAAGACAGGGATGTCCACTCTCACCATGGTTATTCAATATAGTGTTGGAAGTCTTAGCTTCAGCAATCAGACAACATAAAGAAATAAAAGACACCCAAATCGGCCAGGAGGAGGCCAAATTTTCACTCTTTGCAGATGACATGATATTCTATATGGAAAACCCAAAAGATTCCCCTCAAAAAAAATCCCAAAAAACTGCTAGAACTGATCCAGGAATTCAGCAAAGTGGCAGGATATAAAATCAATGCACAGAAATTGGTTGCATTCCTATACACCAAAAATGAAGCAACAGAAAGAGAAATCAAGGAATTAATCCCATTTACAATTGCAGCAGAAACCATAAAATACCTAGTAATAAACATAACCAAAGAGGTAAAAAAATCTATACACTGAAAATGATAGAAAGCTAATGAAGGAAATTGCAAAAAACACCAAAGAATTGGAAAAATATTCCATGCTCCTGAATAGGTAGAACGAATATTGTTAAAATGTCAATAGTACCCAAAGCAATCTACATATTCAATGCAATTCCTATCAAAATTACATGAGCATTCTACACAGAGCTAGAACAAACAATCCTAAAATTTATATGGAATCAGAAAAGACCCTGAATAGCCAAAGCAATCTTGAAAAAGAAAACCAAAGCAGAAGGCCTCACAATCTCAGACTTCAAGCTGTATTACAAAGCTGTAAGCATCAAGATGGTATGGTTCTGGCACAAGAACAGACACTCAGATCAATGGAACAGAATTGAGAACCCAGAAATCGACTCACAAATGGATGGCCAATTAATCTTTGACAAAGCAGGAAAGAATATTCAATGGAATAAAGACAGTCTCTGCAAGTGGTGCTGGGAAAACTGGACAGCGACACACAGAAAAATGAACCTGGATCACTTTCTTACACCATACACAAAAATAAACTCAAAATGGATGAAAGACCTAAACGTAAGGCAGGAAGCCATCAAAATCATCGAGGAGAAAGCAGTCAAGAACCTCTTTGACCTTGGCCACAGCAACTTCTTACTCAACACATCTACAGAGGCAAGGGAAACAAAGCAAAAATGAACTATTGGGGCCTCATCAAATAAAAAACTTCTGCACAGTGAAGGAGACAATCATCAAAACTAAAAGGCAACTGATGGAATGGGAGAAGATATTTGCAAAATGACATATCAGATGAAGAGTTGGTATCCAAAATCTATAAAGAACTTATCAAACTCAATACCCAAGAAACAAATAATCCAGTGAAGAAATGGGCTAAAGACATGAACAGACACTTCTCCAAAGAAGGCATCCAGATGGCCAACAGGTACGTGAAATGATGGTCAACATCACTCATCATCGGGGAAATACAAATAAAACTACAATGAGCTACCACTTCACACCCTTCAGAAAGGCTAAAATCAACAAGTTAGTCAACAACAGAAGCTGGGAAGAAGGCAGAGAAAGAGAATCTCTTTTGCACTGCTGGTGAGAATGCAAACTGGTACAGCCACTCTGAAAAACACCTTAATCCAAGGGATACAGGTGTGCTGTTTCAAAGGGACACATGCATCCCAATGTTTATAGCAGCATTATCAACAATAGCCAAACTATGGAAAGAGCCCAAATGTCCATCGATGAATGAATGCATAAAGAAGATGTGGTACACACACACACACACACACACATACACACACACACACACACACACACACACACACACACACACTCTGGAGTATTACTCAGCAACCAAAAAGTGAGATCTTATCATTTGCAACTACATGGATGGAACTAGAGGGTATCATGCTGAGTGAAATTAGTCAGTCGGAGAAATACAAATATCATGTGACTTCACTCATGAGGACTTTAAGGTACAAAACAGATGAACATAAGGGAAAGGAAGCAAAAATAATATAAAAACGGAGGAAGACAAAAACAGAGACTCTTAAATATGGAGAACAAACAGAGGGTTTCTGGAGGGGGTGTGGGAGGGGGATGGGCTACATGGGTAAGGGGCATTAAGGAATCTACTCTTGAAATCATTGTTGCACTATATGCTAACTTGGATATAAATTAAAAATTAACATAAAAAATAAACTAATTGGTTTTCTTTGTAACAAAAAAAACCCCACATTTTCTTTTTCATTAAAGGAATTAAAGTGAGACTTCCCATTTCAGTTCAGGCATGCACAGAGCAGGAAAGAATGTTGCACCCACAACTTTACAGTAAGAAAATGCAAATTATAACTTTTCTCAAATCCATCAGTGAACTGATATTAGTGGTGAAAGCTGGAGAAGGAGAGGCTTCTACAGGGAGAAATGGAATTTGGACATTTACTCACTTAGGGCAGACGCCACTCAATGCCATATAAGTTAGTAAAACGATTCAGCTAGAAATGTTTAATGAGTAGCTGAAGACCATGTGTGGGTTGGCATGCGAAGCCCTTGAAGATGGCAGACAGAAGGGGTTTTTTACCTCTTGCAGGTGATTCCTCCATGAACCCTACCAGGCATCCTCAGGGAAAATTAGAGAGAATCTTGTAAAAGCACTATTAGTGCGGGCTGGGGGAGAAAGAGCAGCAGCCACTGCTCAAATTCTATTCAGACCAGTACCCCCTCTTTACTAAGTAACAACAGCCTTTTTCTCCAGTGGGGAAGGGCAAGAAAAACTGTAACTCATGTGTGCTGGTGAAAACTACTACAATTGGGAAGGGAAGCAAGAAAGGACAGTGTCACTCCTGGAGGAAAGGCAGGTCATTCCCAAGACCCAGGTTCACAGAGTCTGTCTGTCTCCCTCCTCTGTACCTCTAACCCCCATTGTAGTACAAGCATCTAGTAAGAATAAGAGTGGAATACAGCTGGGAGACACAGATTATTTCTGGGTAACAAAAGTGAGAACCAAATCCATATAGGGAGTAGAATTCCCACTCTTTTGCTTTCCCCTAGGATTTATATTCCCGTTTAATAAATGACATTGAAATTAAGGGTTAATATCCTGGATTCTTGGATTCTGAACTAGATAAAATAATCTGAGGCATACGTTTTAATTTTCTTTTTCTCTATTGCACATATCACATTTATAAATATAAATTTATTCTTTTAATTTATATTTTATAATTTTATAACAGCTAATTTTTTAACATTGGTAATGTTTGTTTCCTTTAAAGTATAAGCTCTACAACATAGGGTCCTTTGTTTTGTTTACTATTATATTCCATTTTTCTTGAAAGATATTTGACATTTGAAAGATATTTGACACTCAAAAATTGCTGAATAAATATTCAAGATGTTGCCTTTATTTTTGTTTACAATACTTTAAGAAACAGCTTCATAATTTTCTCAAATTTCTGAGACAAGGTCACATCAGACTTGTAATATAGTAACTTAACATGTTGATGGTTTTTCCAAATCTCTGCTTGTGGGAGTAATGAATCTTTTCTTAGGGCTACAGCTTGAGAATAGTTTAATATACATAACTACTAGGCTAATTCTCAGCTTTAGCAAGCATTCAGATTATGTGACTTTATTATACTCAGGAATACCTTCTCCTATCCTGTGGTTTTCTGTATTTCTTTATCAGGGACTGTATATACACTTTTTTAAGGAGATGTCCAGGATGCCTGACAAATGTTTTTAATCAGAATCTCTGGAGTGGTTGCATAACTGGTTTCTTTTTTAAAAAAAAGTTTCACATGTTATTATGCAAAAAAAAAAATTGTCCTTTAACCTATTGAGTATAAAAACTACAATTTTTTAGCACTCAGTATAAAGTTCTTGTCACCTAAGAAGTACAATATTCAAATATTTGTTCTCATCCACTCTTCTCTTATCCTATTTGTGGGGATGTGACAACCGTCTCTTGGTGCACCAAACACACACACACACACACACACACACACGCACACACACACACACACACACACAAACATGTTATTGAGAAACAGCTGGTAAATTATCTGGTACAAACTCCATGTCTTCCAGGGAGCAGACAAATGGAATGAAGACACATCTTGTAAATGGGCTTTGTTTTCTCAAGTTAATGTCAGTTTTCTTTCTTTCTTTTTATTTTAATGTCAGTTTTCTTAATCCATTTCCATGGGCCTGAAAGAAACTTAACATTCTATAAAATGTTGTGTGACAATCATAGCTTGCAAATTCTCAATTATCTCTTCTTCTTCACTAGTATTTTAATAGAAACTTGGAAAAGGATGCATCAGGGGGTCCTGGTCAAATGCAATTTCAACTTATAAACTAACGAGGTTTATGAAATACATGACTTAATACATGAATGACAGATGTCATCAGAGTATAAAGTCTCCACCACATTAACTTCATGCTTGAGTAACAAGTTAACCAAACTGGTTAAAAAAAAATAGCCTAATACTTTTTTTTTTTAAAGCATTCTCCTAAGTATTAGGAGAAATCCTTATTTAGGTTATTTATTTCTCTGCTCCCTTTTTATTTCTATTTTCTAGTCACTGGTTTTATTGAGTTACAATTACCTATGCATTTTTTTTGTTTTATTACCTAGTAACCATATCATTATAAATTTGTACTGATCATATGTTCTAATATTCACTTCAAATGCATAGCCATACCCTAAACAAAGTACTCTCATTGCTTTTAATAGTCTGGTCCATTTTTACAAATTCATAGGTGATTTACTATACCTTCATGAGTGAAGAGTGTGAGAAGTCTCAGTGAAAGGACCAAGAAGTGCTCAAAATAACATCTTACTAATTTAATACAATGTTGATTTAAAACACAGCAACATAATTTTCTTCTTCCCCTTACATATGTGTTTCATTGTCTGCTTTGGAAGAAGGTACAAAATATCCATCACTATTTAAGGGTTCTAAGTTTGCTTCATTCATATCTTTTCTTTCATTTTCTGATGCCTTGGTATTTTTTCCTTGATATGTTTTCTTCATAGCGAAAATTAATACAACAAGCAGAACAAGTGCTGAAAATCTTAAGCTCACAATCAAGCCCAAGTAGGTTTTTCTGTTAAAAGAGAAAAAAGTCAATTTCCATTTTAAATCATTTAGAACAATTTACAGTGTTGCTCTCCAGTAACCAGAAGACCTTAAAAGGGGAAAAAATGGTGTTTGAAATTATACATAGTAATATTAAGACAGCAATTCTAGTGGTTCTTTTTATTGATACATGGGAGGGTTTTTTTTTTTATTTTAAAAGGATTTAAGCCACAGAAACTAAGCATGATTAATGATCTACCTAAATGCTTTCCATAAAAGTAAGGTATACTTGGAATGTTTAACTTTCTCAAAGATGGATTAATTCATATGTAATGGAAACAGACTATAAAGGAAATGAATTAATTATTAGATCATCAAACTGAATCCATTTAGATTGAACTGGGAGCCAAAATTTAATTTATAGGCTAAATGCAGTCCACAACCCCTGCTGTGTGGCCTACTGGAAGTTTTTAACAAAACTACAGTAAGTTATCTTGCATACGTGGTCGATACTTATGATTCTCACCTTTGGTTGCACATTAGAATTATCCTAAGAGACTTTTTAAAATCCTGTGCCCCGGACACACCCCCTGAACAATTAAATAAAAATTTCTGAAGATGCGACACCAATATCTGTAGTGTTTAGAACTCCTCAGGTGATTATAATGAGTAATAAACACTGATGGTCACTGACCTGGTAGGTTAGGGGACATTCACTGGCCACATGACATTGTCAACTGTTGACAAGCTTTACACACATACAAAAATATGTGAGCAATTATTAGGCTTAATTGAAGATCAATAAATGTATAGAATTTTGAGCCATATAATCTTAAATTTATTAAAATTACAATAGAATGTTGTGGTATTGCAAATATAATAAAATAAATATTTTAAACCTTCAAATATATTGTCTCATCTTTGGGTTATGTCAAGTTATTTCACACTAATGTTAAATTTCTCAGAACTTCTATTGTTACCAAAAAAATTACTATGAGTTTCTGGTTATGTAACTGTTGATGAGAAAACTTGAGTAAACTGTGTTTAGGTTTGGGATTGATATCATAATGTAGATTTCTACCCCTTGGAGTAGGAATTGTTTACATTATTTGTCTATTGTAGATGAAATCAGTGAACAATTATCTGGTTACCTCAAAATATTAAATCCATAAAAATCATAAAGTAAACTAACTTATTGCTGTTTCTTCACTGGGGAACACACTACTTTTTTTAAAAAAATTCCACTTTAGGCAATCTGTAGGCAGTTACTTTGCAAAGTAAAAGTAGGCAATGAATACAACTGACCAAAAGAAAGTACTAAGGGCCATGAGTGAGCTTCAAAGTATTGAGTTCTAAAAAGGGTTAGTTATTGCCAGCTAGTTGAAATGTTGCAAACTTCATGACAGAAGGCCATCTTGTTGGAATCATACTGTAGTAGCTTTCTTAAACTGCCTCTTTCACTTGGCAATGTGTATTTAAGATCCTTCCTTGTCTCAGGGTGCCTGGGTGGCTCAGCTGGTTAAGCATCTGACTCTTGATCTTAGTTCAGGTCTTTATCTCAGGGTAGTGAGATCAAGCTTGTGTGGGGCTTGAATTCACTACTCTGGGCAAAAGATTCTGCCTTGGCTTTCTGTAGCTCGATAGCCCATTTCTTCTTATGACTGAATAGTATTCTGTTGTATGAATGTACCACAGTTTGTTTACCCATTTATTATGGAAAACCATTTTAGTTGCTTCATTTTTGCTAATTATGAATAAAGCTGTCATAAATATTTGTATGTAGGTTTTTGTATGGGTCTACACTTTCAGCTTATTTAGGTAAATACCTAGGAGCACAATTGCTTGACCATATAGCAAACCTATGTGTAGCCTTATAAGAAACTGTCAGACTCTTCTAAAGTGCCAATACCATTTTGCATTTGCACCAGCAAAGAAATGGATTTTCTACTGTTCCTTATCTTTGCCAGCATTTGACACGGTTTATTTTTTATTTTTTAAAGGAGCTCTGTATATATTCAGGACATTTGCCTTTGTGTGATTATAAGTTAGACATTATTTTTCCAATTTACCTTTTGTCTTTGAACTTTGCCTGAGTTTTGGGACACAAAGATTTTAAAATATTTAATCATTTTTTTCTACTGGGGTTTTAGGGCCTTGGATCATACTGAGAAACACATTCTTGCTTCCTAGATAATTAAAAATATTTCTACCACAGTTTTTTCTAATCCTTGTAGTTTCATATGTAAATGTATGTGTTTCATTAATGTGCACTTAGTTTTTATGTAAGGTTAAAGTATTATTGCAACTATTTTTTTTCTAGATGACCATCCAGTTGTTTCCTCATGAATAGAAGAGTGTAGAAACAATGCTTATCTTTTTTTCCCAGATCTATGACCTGAGCCTCAGCCAATCATTTTGTGTCTCCTTAGAGAAGCCAAAAGGTTATTGAAATTAGGAGAGATGTTAGAAACAACAATAACAACAAGACTGAGTAAAAATCCCAGATCCTTTTGTTATTGTCTATATGATTTTGAACAAATTAGTTATTCTTTTTGAGTCTTTATTTCTTCATATTTAAGGAAAAAGGAAAAAATATCCATCTCCTACAGTTGCTAAGAGTATTAAAATGAGAAACCATGCTGCCTGATACAATAGGAATACAAAGTTCATTAAATGGTACATATAATCATTATTGTGATTATACTGGAAATTACATGTCATCTTTTAGGAATTAATACAAAGGAAAAATCAATTAATGAAATATATTTAGGACAACTTACCCATATAATATGGAATTATACATCCTGCAAAACCCTCGCTTCCCACAGCTGCTGGTGGACCACTTCATACAAGTTTTATCAATCAGAGCCCCAAAATACATAGGAGCTGGAATTCCTCCTGCAACATGAGATGAGAAAAGGTCAATTCAAGGAACATGTTTCAAACACAACTGGGTGATATTCCACATTGGTACACTTTAGATGAAGTGAAAGTTGAAAAGTTTAGAGCACTCTTTCATTGTTTTTACCTAAATTTACTCAAGAATTGAGAATGTTAGGAATCTCAAAGTCTCAAATCACATATAATAGCATAGATGTCTGTTATCTCCCTCACCATGCCAACATACATAGGGAAGAGCAGACGGAACATTAAATGCCTGTACACTCTGTTCTTCTTCTAATTCCCAAGCAAATTAAGCCTAACTGGTGAAAAGGAGAATGTTGCCAGTAAAACATGGAAGTTGTGCTGGTTCATATGTAATTTTTTAGGCAAGGAGAGCTGCAGAATGGGAGTAGAATTGTAATTTCACAGGAAAAGGAAAATGCCCTCAATTCAATTACTGCAAAGTCAGAGAGTCTTGAACCCTATTCTTAAGAAAATTAGAAGATAGGGGTGCCTAGGTGGCTAAGGTAGTTGAGCGTCCAACTCTTGATTTCTGCTCAGGTCATGATCTCACAATTCGAGCCCTGTGTCAGGCTCCACACTGAGTGTAGGGCCTGCTTGGGATTTTCAATCTCTCTCTCTTTCTGCCTCTCCCTTGTTCATACTCTCCCTCTCTCTTTCTCAAAAATAAATAAATAAGCAAAAAATTGGAAGGTAAATGCTAGCACTTAGTTCTTCCTCCCCAGACAAGTAGAGGCCCAGCTTGACAGAATTCTAGGCTCTTGATAGGTTGTCCTTTCTTGGCTCAGAACTCCCTTCCACCTTCTTGGTGTCATTAAAGCCCACAATCCTGCATTTTCTCTCCATTGATTGTGCACATTTTTAAAACCTCCTGAAGCAGTGTGGGCAGTTCAAGGTAGGGCCTGTGGCTGAATTTTGTTTTTGTTAATGTTCTGATCACAACAATGCCTAGGTGTCTAGTAGTCTGTGCCTAACCCAGTTTTTATTTGAGTGTATGGTTTTACAGAATGCAAGACTTTTTAGAAATACATCTGCTGCCTTATAGCAGAAGTGCCTGTCTGTTCCTACTGCTATTTTAATAAACTCTGAGATAAACTCCTAGTTCAAAGCACTGATAATTTGAATAAAACTTTAGGGACATGCTAGTAGAGATCTATATTCCATATAGTGGAACTGAAGTGGTCATGATTTTACTTTGTTCTCTTTGTATTTTGAGGAGTGACTGGCAATTTTTATTTTGTTACATAAAAGTGGTAGTGATTCACACTTCAAAAATTTTATTGATTCCATTTACTTTTAAGTAGTCTCAATTTTCTGAGAGTGAGAAATCTGAGGTGATAAAAGTCTGGTGTCTGGGGCCAAACATATCTGAGGAAAACTGGTACTGAGAAGATGGGTTGAAATTTGTAGCTTTCCAAAAACCACAGACACCCTTTGAAACATGAAAAATCCATGCCAATAATTTATTTTCTCTTGATAATACCACCAAACTTAATGACCAAACTTAATGCATTAAATGTTTTACATGACAACCTTGGTCTTAAACCATTACTAGAATTTTAAAACTCCAAATAATCTATTTTTGATTATCCTTTTCAGTTTAATGATTCTCTGTGGACTCCCCCACACAATTTACACATATTTTGTATTCAAGACAATTATTTGTGAATTGAAAGTTCATTACTCAGGATGTAGTTTTTCCCTCCATAAAAGCAGTTAGATTCTATTGTGCCATATATTGGACATATCAAAATAATGTGCTCGCTATTAGGATGGCAAAACTTCTTGCTTTCTGTTTTATAGCATTAGAAGAATTTATTCTAGTCTCAATCTTATTTCAGTATCTAAGGAGAAGTCCTTGCTCCCCACATTCTATTTTCATCTTCTAGCTGTGATGGCCTAGCTTCTAGTACTGAGGCATGTCCACTGTATCTGGAAGCAGGGAGCTTCCAGGACAGACAGAGCTGTGAGATTAGAGAACAGAAGGAAGCCTGGGTTGAGAACTAAGTGAAATCCTGCAGCACCTCCATCTTCTTCTCTCCAGGCACTTTGTATTTCCCTTTTCTACCTTTGAAGATCTGTGGCCTTCTCCCCAGATATACTTCTTGCACAACTTCTCCAATGCAATTAGCCATAGAGTTATGCTTCTTTATTTTGCTTACAGAGATCCCAGGGATTGACCCCTCCCACTTACTTTTCCTTCTACCATCGGTGGCTGCTTCCTGGCCATGGTGAGTCTTCCATCCCAATCCCTAGAGGAATGATGCTCTTTCCCCATTTCCCAGGAATAAGCATATTATGTTAATATGACTTACAAAGGGGATTGCACAGGAGTTAGGAGTTGTTGAGCTAACAAGGGAAATCTGTGTGGTATAAATGGCAAATGAGAATAAGGGGTAAAGGATGATATCCTAAATCTTGTACTAATCACTTCATTTGAATATTTAAAAATAGGACTCTAATCTCTAGAGTCTACAGTCCTACTCTTTCACAAAACAAACAAACAACAAAACCCCAAACAACAACAACAAAAACCCAAACCATACCAATTTTCTGAGCTTTCTTTCATTCAGAACACTCCTATAGTTCAAGATGCTCAGTCCTACCATTTAGTTCTCATTCCTCTTGCATTTTTAACTACTGATAAAGGTTAGATTCCCCAGCCTTAGAGAAGTGGGACAGCAAAAAACCCGCTCCTGTTGTTTCACACAATCTTATCCTGACTGGATTCCCAGGACTTCCAAGCTGTTTTGGAAGATGGTAAGTCTTTGTGTAGAAGGAACGCCCTCCGCATTGCCTATGGGAAGTAATATCCCTAATTCTGAAAGTAGAGAAACTTGGGGTATCACTTATCTTTGTGTTAGAAAGAGTGTAAAACAAATATGATGACTCCTTGTTCTCGTTAAACTGTGGCTTCAACTAGAATTAACAATCAAATTCTCTTTTAAGTTAGTTTTCCTCTCATTACTTTTTATTTACCACAAACATAGAAATTATTTTGAGTTGTACCTTTTAAAAATTTCTTATAATTGGAAATTAATTATATTCAGTCTGTGAGCTTTGTCATGAAAATTTATGTCTTAAAATTTTAATCTATATATTTAGCATACCTAATGCTCGTATAGTTAGTGAATGGAAACCCACTGCAAGGGATTTCAGCTCAGGTTGAACATTTCTGAAATAAGAAAAAGGCAAAGAAACATTAAACATCTCCAAAATACCAAACTGAGTTCAATAGTAAAACATTTCTTGGAGTGCCTGGGCGGCTCAGTCAGGTAAGTATCTGACTCTTGATGTTGGCTCAGGTCATGATCCCAGAGTCATGAGATAGAGCCTCACATGAGGATCCAAGCTAAGCATGGAACCTGCTTAAGATTCTCTGTCTCTCTGTCTCTCTCTCTCACCCTGACCTTGTTTACTCTCTATCTCTCATAAACAAACAAATAAATAAGTAAAATCTCAGTGGCATTGTTCTTCATGATCAAATGAAAACCCTCAAGTGTTTAGCAGACATTATTTCAAATTGTCTTTCAGTTGTTTTTAAAGGGGAACATCTGAGTGATAATAATTATTCTTCTCTTATTTTTCAATATGTTGAGATTTCAAGATAGTTTAACATTTTCACATTTGATCCTTTGAAATTCTCTCGGTTTGTGATTGGAGCAGATTTTATTATGCCTAAAAAGACACAGATCTCATATGACCCATTCAGTTGACACAGGCCACATGATACAGCAGATACTTTTACCTAGGTCTTGGTATGAGGAGAACTCTTTTACCATCTTATTTCTGCCATTGCTGCTAAAAGCAAAGTTCACTAATGTGATTCATAAACCATGTAATATAACCAGGAGGGTCAAAAAAGATATCTGTGTATTCTAGTGTCTAATGTTTACATGTCATTTTAAAGGAGCAAGCATATTTCTTTCCTCTCTTTTAGAAATTAACTCACTCTTCTATTTAGAAATTTCTTTCCATCATTGCATTTTTCTGCGTTCAATGAGATAGTGACACTACCACATCTGTGATAGCCTAATACACTTCAAGTGAAATCAGTTATCCAGCAGCAGTGGCAGAATAGGGAGGAGTTGACTGGGGCTCAAAAACCCTATTTTTACGGAAATACTTGATTAACTAATACAAAGATTTTTTTTTTTTAAATTTGAACTGTTTGGATGACTGTATTTGTTCATAAAGATAAGCAGACTTAGTCATTCAACAGACATTTGCTAAGTGTCCCCTATGACATTCCATGCCAGTTCTTGCTCTTGAATAAAGAGATAAATCGTGTTTCATATTAAATAAGTGACTTGGAGAAATCATGTAATCTCTCTTAGCATCAGTTTCCATTTTCTCGGTGCCTGGGCTCCCACCTTCACATGGTTTAGTTCATTCTTTAATCACAGCCAGTCTCCTGCTCCTCTTACATCACTCAAACTCTTCCATTATATCCCTTGTTACCAGCAAAATCATTAGATCATATGTTCCTGGGAACCTTTTCACTTTCTTGTTTTAACAAAGCCTGGTTTCCCCTGATGGTTCACTTTCTATGCAACTCTTTCAAGGGGGGGCTGTTTTTCTCCCACAGCCTGCAGTCTCACTGGGCCTCAAGAATAAGTGTCCTTGCTTTTTTCTTTTCTCTTCCTTCCTTCCTTCCTTCTTTTCTTTTCCTCTCTCTTTCCCTCTATCCCTTTTCTTTTCTTTCTTTCTTTTTCTTTCACCTACCTCCAGACCCTAGTGTCTACTCTGAAAGATCTCTAACTTCCCTCAACTGGTGTGACATTCTAATATACCATCGTCTAACTTACTGGCTGCAGTATCTACAAACTTGCACATCACTACCTCCATCATTTCTTGGCAATTTTAGTACTAGACTGTCATTTTCCCCCCAAAACTATATCTGCCACTATTTCCAGTTATTTTAATAATCCATGTGAACCATCCTTCCAATACTCTTGCCTACATGTTTCTTGCCCTCCTCATCCCTTTGGTCTTATCTCACCCACTGCATGGCCATGACAATCAGTACATACTTCACTTCCCTAATTACCAGTTTTGAGCATCCCTCTTCATAACCACCTCTTAACTTCGCTCTCTCCGATAAAACAACTCCAACAAAGCTCGGCCCCACAGGGCTCCTCAGGACCTTGCCACCCTCCGCCTTGTCCCAAGCCATCTCCATTTTCACATCCTCACTTCTTTCCTACCATGTTCTCTCATTATAATCCTTCTTTTCATATACCTTAAATTTTCCTGTCACTCTCATCCGTTATTGTCCCAGCCAAACAAAAATGCTTTCATTCAACCACTCCCTTTTCTGCACCTATACCTAAAGAGCTGTGCTGACTGGAGGAAATCATTGAAATACCCTGACTAAGCACATTTTAAATTCATAAGTACAACCCCCCAGGGCCTCTGGTACAATCCTACTGTATTTTACTAGTCCATTTTCCCAGTTTATTCTCCCAGCCTTCAAGATGACTAGTTCCCATTTTCTGATCTCATTTCAAGCCTCTTCTTTTTAATCCTCTCTCTTAGCTAATTACCTTGCATTTTATTTAGCAGAAAAAGTAGAAACAATCAGAACAGACTTTCAATACCCTTGTATGACTTAACTTTTTTTTTTACTCATACAGAAGACATTCCTTTCTGTTACAGAGCAAACTCTGTGTATTTGCTCATATCCCCTTCATCTTCCCCTGTCATTGTTCCCTTTCTTTTCTGTACTATCAATTTCCTTAAGCTGTACTGGATAATTCTTATCAGTACACACACAAGCTATAATATCTAACAGAAACAGAAATATCGACACCACACCCCTGCAAACTTACCATACCTCTTCTCTGCTTCTTTATATAACATTACTAATATAAAGGATTTTCCCTGAGTATCTTCACTTCCCCTTCCTGCATTTTCTCTTGATCCTTTGCAAAGCAGCCCTTCTTTCCTCCTATCTTTATGCATTACTTTTGTTAAAGCTAGTGGTTACCAGCACATAATGAAATCCAACACTTACTTCCTAACCTTTAACTGCCATGACCCACCCTCTTGGTTTCTCTCCAATCTCATGGGGTCTACTTCTTAGTTTCCTTCCATGGATTCTCCTCCTATTCTTAGTTTCTGACATTGGAGTGCCTGGGTCTTGGTTCTAGAATCTTGTTTCTGTCTGTACTCAATCCTTAGAAGATCTCAACATGCCAAGAATTTAAATAATATCTGCATGCTATTCATTCCAAAATTAATGTCTCCAGCTCCGATATTTCATCAATAGGCATCTCAGACTTACAGGGATAGAACAAACTCTCGCTTTTCCACTTTCTTCAACCTACCCTTCCTTAGTCTTAGTGCTTTGTTGAAAGCACCACCATCTTCTCAGAGCTGAGCTAGGACCTTGGGGTCATCCTTAAATTTTCTTCTTACATGCCACATTCAATCCATCAGCAAATCCTATTGACTTGGTCTTTAAACAGATCAAAGACAAACTCATATCACTTTCTACTTCCATTACCATCACCAGCCTCAATCAAACTCCCATCCTGTGAAGAACTATCATAGCCTTCCATTCTCCCTGATTCCGTTCTTGAGTTCCAAAAAACTTGATCTCCACACAACAGCCAGATTCATCTTATAATTGGATAAGTATAATTCTAATGCTCAATGGCTCTGCTGGATTCTTAATACATTTGGAATAAATTCCAAAGTTGTTACCATGACCCACAGGATATGTTTTATCTGGATCATGCTCTTCACTTATCCCCAGATCGGCATAGCTTACACCCTCATTTTTTATTCTGCTCTCTTATCAAATGACTTCCAATGCACAATATTTGAATTATTGTCATTTATTTACCCCACCTCTAAATTCTTACTCTAAGTTATTTTTCTTCCTAGTGCTTAACACTTCTATTTTACATGTTTACTTTCTTATTGTTTCTTCTCTTATACCCATCAAGTGCCCCATCCTTCACCCTCACTGGAAGCTGGTAAAAGCAAAGTCTTTATCACTTATGTTCATAGTTCTTTCCTCAGCTCCTAGAATTGTGACTGACATACAAAATGAATATAATGAATGAGTGGATATCATTATTCTGCTTAGTCTAGTTTTAATAATAGCCTTAAGATGTAAGCATTGGTAAATGATTAATAGACTGAAGTTTATATTTTTATTCTACAGTCTGCTTCACAAAAGTTTTCTTTTATTAAAATCAAAAGCTGGTGCGAGATCAGTAAATGTTTTTGGCAAATGGTGATGTTTATCTTAATTACTTAATAAGGTAAAATATAAATGTCATTAATGATGAAACAATGTTCTTTAAAACTGTTTTCACTGTGCAAGGATTTTAAATGAAAAAGCTAAGACCTATTGAGATAAAGCTAATAAAGAGTTTTGAGAGAGATTTTTTTCTAATAGTTAATGAATCTGTACTTTGGTAAATATGGAAGACTTCTGTTTTTGAGTAGACAATATTTTATATTAAGGTGGAGATATAGCTGTAGAATACACTAGCATAAATAGTTTAACAAGATTTGGGGAAAGAATAGAATGTAAACAATTATAGACTCTGTCTACTCGTGTATATTGATTTTAACACAGCTTATCACATTTGTTTTCTTTCCTTTCCATGGCATGTTTGTTGGCTGACAGTGAATTTGTGGTCAACTACCTAGGTCCTAAAAGTTTAAATTGGATGTTATCCCAGGTCACCATATTTACACCTCTATATTTTTGAGACCTACACACAAGTTTTAATAGGTTTTCAGGTTTAGGTAACTGAATAATAACTTCACCCACAGGCCTGTGTGATCTTCTCCATTCCTAACTCTCCAATCTTATTTTATGTCATAGCCCTCTCACTCAGCATGTTCCAATCAACTCAAACACTCCAGCTCCCTTGATCTTGAGGAATTGGCACCTATGCCTTTTTTCTATAAAGTTATTCATTTGGCTAATGTTAACTTATTCTCTAGACTTTAGGATTCAATGTTGCTTTCTTTTTTTTCGAGAAGTCTCTGAGTCCTCTTCCTCACTGCTCCTCACTTCAATTCTAAATTAGGTTTTCCTCTTTATTCTCTTTAATATTGTTCTTTTCTCTTATTGGTACTAATGACAATTTGTAATCATGTATTCATCTTTAAGCTTATTTTTCTTACATCAGTATTTCCTGTCATACTCTAATGTGTATTTGTTTTATTCACCATGGAATATTTTTCAAGCATGGTCTAAGTATTTGTCTAATGAGTGAAAAAAGGAATGAATTCTGCTCATATATTTTTTCTTATCTTTGAGGGTATTTGAGAGACCAGGTCAAAAGCTATTGTGAGAATAAATTAAAATCTTTAGAATATCATAGATGGTTTATATTACACAGTCTGGTTCCCAAATGTTTTCTTTCAATTAAATCAATGGTTGATTCACTCTGACAGGCCCATCCTGGTGTAAGGCATCTCAAAATTAGAAGTTCTTTTGGAATCACAACATGGATTTTTTTTTTTCACAATTGAAGCGATCGTCAATCATTCTATGTCACAAATTCTTAGTAAAAGGAGAAAGTGCGAAATCTTTTTATCATTAATTATGGCATTGCAGTATCACAATAATCCTAAGAAAATGCATTCTTTGAAAATTAAAATGTAACAAAATATAAATTCATGTTCCAAATATATTATGGAAAATATGTACATTATTAGGTGTGTTTATAGTCTAAATATAGATTAAATGCTTTTAAAAAGTCATACTTACTTAAAAACCAGCATGATAGTTGGGGTGCTTCCCAATGCAGAGAAAAAATAATTCAAGACTTGCACCGTGACATAAATATAAAAATTTTTTGTACATTGATTGTCTCTTGGGCATTCTCCCAAATTCACTGAATTATTTTTGTTCTGGGCACCAGTTACTTCCACACAACTACAGTTATAAAACACCTAAAAATAGTTTTTGAAATATTACAAATATATTTGTAAAATATGACTGGGTTATAAATACATTTCACTATAGCTAATGAAGTCTCATCCATCAAGCTAAAATATTTACAGTTTTTAAAAATACAGTTGTTTAATAGTTGGACAGCAAATTGTTTCCTGTTTTACTCACCAGAAAACAAAAAAGCAATTCACTACTAACATTTAATTCATTTCTAATTTAAAAATTAGAAAAGAATAGAAAAATTAATGTTTGAAATGCTGTAAATAATTTCTCATCAATATAAATTCTTTTTAATATTTTTTTCCCACTCACTCTTACTTTCTATAAAACATCTAGTTACTCTCTTCCGCAATCCTACCGAGTGTCAGGAACATTCTCTGGGGAGAGGCTACTCAGAGAATCCAGAAAATATAGTATCTTTATGGGGGGCAAAACCTGGGACTAGAGCTACCCACTAGAATTGGGGCAGAATCTAGGGTAATAGGAACTAGGCAGGCAGACTGGAACTACTTTGTCCAGTGAGCACAACATCCAAGAGCACAATGACAGATTAGAGGATATATGATGCCATTACCAGGGAGGTTCAACACAACAGAATACTCATGAATAGAGCACAGGAGAAGAAATCTTAGGAACGAATGATTTTAGAGATTTGATTTGGCAGGCAGTTTATTTATATAGGTGGTTTTAATAAATTCTGTTTTAAGGCTAGGCTAAACTAAGGTTTAAGGGAAGCTTAAACCTCTTAGTACTCTAGACTATTTACTGAAGAAGAAATTGGAGAAGAATTTGAATCAATATTTATCTGATGATCAAACTTTTCTTCTTCACTAGAAATAATATGGAGGAATCCTTTCTGTATCAAGCCTATTGACCAATAAAACCAAAATCAAGTAAAAGGACATTATTTTGAGTGATTAGGAAGAGATTACTAAGGGAGGGATTATTTCTAAGGATTTGGCAAAAGAACAGTAGTCCCCAAATGTTACAGTCATTGCCAGGATTAAGAAAATGTTTCCACAGTACACAGACATCTCTTTAGGATTCTAACATCATGTCTCTTCCAGGCCTTTCTCAATGGGCCAAGTGGGACCATGGATTAAATGGGGGCACTCTCAGTGAATGGCACTAAAGCCATGAATATAAAATATGGATTTTTAAGTACAGTCCTTGGACCTTGTTTGCGCTACTTAATGGCCTGGCATCAAAGAATCTAGGTGTTTTATTCTTCAAAGTTCTCAGTGCACTTCAATAATATAATTAATAGGATTAGGGACAAGGAAAAGATGGAAAAAGTTTGAAAATAAAGACAGGTATGGAAGAGGGCAATGATCATAGCTGATTATACTGCTAATGTTGGTGATAGGAAAATGGCTCCTCAACTTTGTGAGTATTCAGTAGATTGGAAGTGGAATACCTGATACCCAACTATGGGAAATTAACTGAGAGAACTAGAGAGAACCCATGGTTTGCATGGAAGGGAATGTGAAGAAGGGCATAGTATTTCTATGGAAGTTGTTGGGAAAAGGCAGACAAATGACTAAGTTATCCTGGATAGAAGTGCCACCCTTGGAGATATCAAAATTGGAAACTAAAAATTGGAAAGTCAAGTGAGCATGAAGCTTTGATTATTTTTTTGGAAAGTCAAAAGGGTAGTGAGCCTAAGGCAATTTTGCATATAGATTGTTCTCCTGGAAAGGCAGAAAGTGCTGACACGTGTTTGGATCAGGACTTTCCCCTAGCTGCTGAAGGGTAGGAGATAAAGTACCTCTAATTTAATCTAATTAGTCAAGTGAAGTGCTTCCTAGAGATCTTAAATGCACCTAAATTCCCGAAGGTCATAGTCTCATAAATTCAAGGGGGAAAGTAAGAATACTCTCAAATGAGAATTCAAGCAACAGAAAAATCTATTTGTGTTTCAAGCAGAATTTTACTGGAGGCTTCTGTTTACACAACCTTTTTCCTTTATCTTTTTATTGGAGACCTTAGTTACAGAAAGATTTGATAAGTACTTGCTAAATAAAATAAGTGATTTTGATCAAGAAGAGAAAGTAAAAACAAATACTCACTATGGGCTTTCTATTGCCACTTGACGATTTGCAACCTGCTAGACAAGGCGACATGTAAGTTACTCCATTGTCTCCACAGACTGGCTCCCAGTGACTTTTGTCACAATTGCAGTCTGAGTTGCAAGAAGAAAGTGGTACATTTATGTGAGATACCACTGGATTGTTTCTGGAAATATAAGGTAGACATACATCAAAGAGAGACAGAGAGAGAGAGACAGAGAGAGAGAGAGAGAGAGAGAAGAAGGAGTAACAGGAGGAGGAGAGAAGAGAAAGGAAGGGTAGAGCAGGAAAGGGAAGCAAAGAGAAAGGAGGAATCGAGGAGGGCACGAGGGGAGAAGGAGAAGAAAGAAGAAGAGGGCAGGGAGGGAGAAAGCAGGGGAGAGCAGAAGAGAAACAAGGAAAACAGTTGGGTTTTAATTAGTTAGAGAAACTTGATGAATGATGATGCAAAAATGGCGTTCTTAAACACTGCTTATTGACACTCCCCATCTTCACGCAGACGTGATTTATGACTTGTAAAATGTAAAAGAGGATCAGTAAGACTAGGATAGGAGATCTTCATGATCCTACCAAGAAATTATTCATTAAACAAGTCACTTCATTTTATGAGACTCAGTTTCTCTTCAGTAAGGTGATAAACTAAGGTTCTCCTCAGCTTACTATAAAGTCCCATGAATCTGTTAGTGTTACTTAGTTTGAATTTTCAAATCTATATTCCAACCACATAAGAAAAGAATTCAACATGGTCAAAGCAGAACTCCTAATGATCAATTTTTAAAAATCAAGAATAATAAATTCAGTTGAAAAAGACAGGAAAAACTCCATACAGTTTTTAAATGAAACGGCAACATACTTTTAAATGATGGACTATAAAATGTGGTTATATATATAAGATATGATTTCATAGTACAGCTAAAACTATAAAATGGATTATTTATATAATTTAATTTTCTGCTTGTAGATTTTTTAGATTATGCTTTTGTTTCTCATAAAAATCTTAATAATAACTGAGAATTGATTAATTATCTTTGAATAAGATACTTGTGATTACTCTTCCTGAAATAGTTTTGTAACTTATAAGTCACAGATAATAACATCAATTGCATAGGGACTTCTTAGAAAAAAAATTAATATGGCAGTTCTCAAGTTTTATTCTCAGTATAAAATGTCTGAGTGAAGATGGGGGTGTTACTAAGCAGTATTTAAGTATTTTCAAGTGGATTATATGTATTGATATTGATATGTATATACTCTAATTAGAAATTAATACTAAACATTTTTAATAAATGAGAATACACAAGCACACATTATTAGCCACCAGACTGATGCTATCATTACATTATTGTAGCCTTAGAAAATATCACTATACACTCATGAGAAAATGAGAATAAGACAATTACCATCCTGGTATTATTATAAAAATAGTTTAGAATCTCCTGAGCCTTCAATGAGGTCTCAGGGACCCCTATTGACCCTCAGACCACATTCTAAGAACCTCTGCACTAATTCATATTAAAAATTTAGTCCTGTTACTAGTACTTTACAAATGTTGAATACATCTATTCTACTATTTGCTATCATTAAACTATGATTTTCATGAAGGCAGCGATGTATCCTATAAATCTTCTTGACCTTTAAGGAGGTATTCAGTAAAATTTTACTGAATGAAAAGAATCTCATACAACTTTAACTGCTTTCTTTTGAATAGATAGCAGTTACTATACTTGCTTTTAGGGACCTGGCTTTAGGCTAAAGCATATCTGATAACTCGGGAGCCCTTAGAGCTACTGATGTGATACAGCATTAGTATGGAGTCATTGTGTGACTTCAATAAGTCATGGTTCCTCTGGGTCTCAACTAATAAATTAAGAGGATACAGGAGGTTTGAGCTTCATGATATGTAAGGTTCTTTTACCTCAAAAGTTTAATGTTCTAGAATGTATTACGCTGAGTGAAATATGTCAGTCACAGAAAGAGGAATATCATATGATTTCACTCATATGTGGAATTTAAGAAGCAAAACATGAACATAGGGAAAGGGAAGGAAAAATAAGATCCAGAGAGGGAGGCAAACCACAAGAGACTTTTAAATATAGAGAACAAACTGAGGGTTGCTGGAAAGCTACTGGGCAGGGGGATGGGCTAATGGGTATTAAGCAGGGCACTTATTCTGATGAGCACTGGGAAATGCTGGAATTTATCATAGTTTAATGATAGCAAATAGTAGAATAGATGTATTCAACATTTGTAAAGTACTAGTAACAGGACTAAATTTTTAATATGAATTAGTGCAGAGGTTCTTAGAATGTGGTCATATGGAAATGATGAATTACTAAGTTTTAATGCCGAAACCATTATTACACTATATGTTAACTACCTTGGAATAAAAAACTTTTTCAATGTTTTAAGTACTCTGTATTTACCAGAGTGGGTAATGGTGGATAGGAGTAATTACCAACAGTCAGGATTAGGAGGAAGCAGAGAGATAATTCAAGACCAGGTTGAAGGGGCTCCAAGAATAGGATGGTGTTTAGGTAAGGAATTGTGGGGAAATTTGACAAGTTCAAACTGACTCCTCGTGGGATCCAGACTTTAGAAGCTCAGAGCCACCAATAAACAGCACTGTTTAGCATAGTTACACAAGTGTAAACCAAAGATCTTTCTGTGTTATCTGAATGTGAACCTTTCTAAGCTTAAATTGTGGGCTATATTTAGGAGATTAAGAAATGTACACCAGAATCCTGCCCCTAATTTGGGGTAGAGACTGGAGTACTGGGAATACTTCATAATACTTGATAATACTACAAAGTGAAGGTTTTCTAGGGTCTAATATACAATTATATATAGGATATTTATTTTTTCTACTGCTAATAAAGATAATATCATAAGAAACAGTATTAGCTTGCAGAAAAGAATTCAATACAATGTAAGTAAGTGTTTTCCTATAAAGATAGTTGTTAACCATTACAATTAACTGTAGATAAGAACTGCTTAGTCACTTTTGGAAAATGTCATTTACATTTCTCTTATAATGCATCCAAAATTGTACTAGTTAAGCCTAAAAGTTTTGTAGTCAAAACTCCCCAATTTAAATCAGAATCTTAACATTGCTAGTCATGTAATATGTGTATTTATCTAAGTCCTGATTTCCCTATCTACAAAATGGGGGTAAAAGTACCTGTCAGTCATTATAAATACCCCCCAAAAGATAACTATTATTATTACAACTTATGTAGTTTTTCTTTTAGGAAGGAACAAAAGGAGAACATTTTGAGTACTTAGGAAGTGGAGGTTTTAAGAATTTGTAAATTGAGCTTCTTCTCAATTAAAAGAAAGTTTAGCTAATATTGCTATCTGCCCTGTTTTTCTCATAGTCTTTTACACTGGATAGTTTATATGTTGTGCAATTAATATACTGATATATACAAACCCATCATAGGTCAAGGTTAGGCCAGCAACTGGTTTGTTTTCACAAATTACTGCAAAGTTGAATTGTTGAATTATGACAGACGCTGCAATAGAGTAACATGATAATTTGGCAATTCCAAGCAAGCTAAGTTTGAATTTTTTAATGATATATCCTCCTGTAAATATTCCAGTTGCAATAGTTGGTAAGGTTATGGTTCCTAGAAATAAGAGAAAAAATTGTTGTTATATAAATATGGTTATTCTGAAATGTCTTATAATATGAAACACAGAGTGCATCAACCAAATTTATCCCCTATTACTACTTAAGTAGAAAGCTGACAGCCCTGTATGGAGCTAGGATATCAGTGTGCCACATGGGAGAAACAAAAATTAATTCTTGCTGCCAATGCTGAGGATTTGGGTTCCCCAATAGCAAAAAAAAATCAATATTTGAATGTCGGAACAGATGGTTTCTATGAGGGAGTTTCTTTTTCTGGAAAACAGCAACAAAATATCACCTGCCTATGAGACTTGAATTCTACCATCTAAATCCTTTACATCTCCTCAAAATGAAGAGTTCCAATCGTTAAAAACTCACTCCAAATTTGTCTACCATGTTAAAATTAAATAGTAGAATATTTCTTCTTTATTCCAAACACACGTATACCATGAAATGATAAATAGGCCTAAACATAGTATTAAAAATGATCCCTGTTATAATTTTTCCATGTCAGTGTCCTGCAAGAGTTATTAAAGGTAAAGAGTCCTCTAACAACAATAACAAAAAATTAGGGTGGGGAGCCTTACTGGGAGTCAAACTCAACTTTTAACACTTAAAATTTTACCTTAAGTTCAATAAAAGTATTGAACAGAATTATAATTTTCTTGTTTACTTATGACCTACTCACATTACACTTGATAGGTTAATTTGTCAAATATTTACTGAGATTCTACAATGTGCTTAATACTGTACTAGGTAATGTACTGCTCTTAAGAATCTCATATTGGAGGGGGGCCTGGGTGGCTCAGTCAGTTAAGCATCCAACTTCGGCTCAGGTCATGATCTCACGGTTCGTGGGTTTGAGCCCCATGTCGGGCTCTGTGCTGACAGCCAGATGGGAGCCTTGAGGCTGTTTCCAATTCCGTGTCTCCCTCTCTCTCTGACTCCCCTCTGCTCTCTCTTTCTCTCTCAGAAATTAATAAAAAACATTTAAAAAAAAAAAGAATCTCATATTGGAGCACCTGAGTGATTCAGTCAGTTGAGGTCTGACACTTGATTTCAGCTCAGGTCATGACCCCAAGGTCGAGGGATTGAACCCTGTGTTGGGCTCTGCACTGACCCTGGAGGCTACTTAGGATTCTCTCTTTCTCTGCTGCTCTCCCCAGCTCATGCTTGCGTGCGCGCTTGCTCTTTCTCTCTCCAAATTAATTAATTAATAATAATCTCATATTATACTGGTGGTGAGGGAAGAATGATATAAGAAAATCTTTTCTTTATAAGCAAGTCTCAATATGTCATTAGATATAGATATTGTAGCAAAATAACTCCTAAAATATATATGATACTTGTTTGAATTATGTAGACATCAAGGATGTGCTTAAGTTAATTTTTATCTTATTCTAATTTTTGTAGGTAGCTGAGTTCTGATTTAAAGTCGTTGAATTACGAAATTACAATGATTACACTACAAAAAGATTTGTCTCAAGATCTCAACACTAAACTATAAAATTCAAATATGCAGATACTATTTCTAAATAGTCCATTCACTTGCAACTTTCCTTCTAGGAATCCATCTTCTCAAAAATAACATGAGATGCAACTTCAAATGCAAAAGAATGATGACATCATGAGATAGACAAATTCGATAAGATTTGCAAAAGAATATAGAACGTTTACTTACTAAAATATAGAATTGTCTTAACAACAAAATGTCACTTTTGAAACTCAATTACTTGGTAGTATATAGCTTATCGGGCAAACATAAATAACGTGTCTTACCAAGCAAAACATTAGCATCAGATGTTGATTGACCATACTGTTGCTCTATGTATTTGAAGACATAAGTAACAGCACCAATATGACTGCTGGCCAGTAGCAATGATGAACACAGTAATATAAAATATAGAGGGTTGGTAAGGATACTTTTCAAGGACTGGACAAAACCTATAAAATTATGAAGATAAGATACTGTAATGCAGCTTAAACATATGTTAATATCTTAATTTTGTAAATATAGTAAAAGTTATATAAGATTGAAAATTACCTAAGTATATGACATAGAAAGAGTACCCTGCAATTCTCCTGTCACCAGTTTTTTATACTTTCATTTTTCCCATATGCTCATTAATATCTATTCAGTTAGTTTATTTTACCTCAAAATGAAATCATACATAACGCTGTTTTGCAACTTGCTCAGTTCCTTCATATTCGGCTATTCTTAGCACTCTACCATACAACTATGTATATGATTAATTCATTTATTCATTCATTCAACAAATATTTGGTTTTCAATTGGGTCCTGGGCAATAAGCTAGCTGCTCAAGAAACAAAAGTGAATAGACATGCAATGTCTCTTATTTATTAGCATTTGGTATTAATTTTTATGTTAATAATATAATTATTAAGTAGAAAGTTCACAGAAATGAGAAGACTAAAGTTAAAAGATATAGAAAGTTCTATTTAATGCAGGACTCAGATCTGTTTCTTGGCATACAGCTTTTCTGATATAAAATACTGTATAGTATTACAAGTCACCTTTCTTGTAGTACAAGGAGAGGAAGGTAATAATGATGTTGTGTCTCAGGTGATATTATTGCAATACTAGTACAACCATCAGTGCCTACAAACAGGTGTGTAACAAATTCATAACTTCTGTCCATGGCAGGAATTTTGTGATCCGGGTCTATAATTAGAAAGGTGACCAATTGTAATGGAAGTTAAAAGTAGAAGGACTTCCTTAGAAGTAATTGTAGTAAATATCAGAGTCTAGTAAGACAGAACCAGGTTTGGTTATTTAGAGATGGATGACATGGACTCTGAAACATCTCGCTCTATAGGTCTCTAAAGGTTTCCATCAGATAGAGTCAGAACTACGCTTTCTGCCCAATGGCAACAAAGAAACAGTTTCATCTACTTTCATTTGAAATGAACAATTTAGAATTAACTATAAATGTGATATACTTACCAGTTATAGTTTCACTAACATTTTGCCCATGGTTAGTCATATTAGCCATTTGACTCATTTCCTCATTTGTTTTGAGCAAATGCAAAGATGTTAAATCTTTCCTTTGTTTCTGTGGTTTATCCGGATTTTTGGGGAGGAAAAAGAATGGTATGGAGGACATAATGGATAATAGTCCAGCCACAAGGAAACTAAGCCACCAAGCACCAACCCACCGAGAGTCCTTAGGAGTTATTCTGATACTGCCTAGAATAAAGAATTAGAAGCAGCCAGTCAAAAAAATCATTTTGATTTTTTGCAATAAATTCTGAGCAATAATAATAATGATTGCTGTCTTTCATAGATACAGAAAGTAAACTCAATCCTGAGACACTATGTTTTTCATCTTGTTCACATTTCATCACACAAATGGTCAGTAAAGAACTACTGAAAAAGTGAATTCAGTATTTGGAAGAATGATGTCCTGTACTTGAAAAGTATTATTATGTTACCTTGTTCTTATTATACTTACTGAGATCTACATATCCAATATCCACGTACATTTTAGCAAACAGAGATCCCTGTATAAAGCCAATGATTGGGCCAATCATTGATACTGCATGCAAAGTACCTAAAAATATTATAAAACAACTTTATCAGATGCCAAGAATAACATTATACAAGTCTCCACATAATTTTTTAATAAGTAAAAAAATGAAATTAGGAACACTATTATTTCAAGGGTGGACCCAGGGAAAGTAATCATAAAATTTAATATTTTCTGTATATTACCTAAATAAAAAGAAGAATGTCCTGTTTCAGCAAAATCATCAATATAAGAAACCCCCAAGGGTACTATGGGGGTTTCCCCGATTCCACGGAGCAAATTACCCAATAATACATATATCCATATATATGATCCAGATTCCTTTTCACAACCTAAGCAGATAAGAGAGTGTTTTATTTTAAATATTAATATTAGCATTTATATTAGAAACTCAACTGCTTTAACTCCTTAATTATTCCATTTAAGATTTTTTGATTTTTTCTAATTGTAAGAGTGATTCATAATCACTTTACAAAATTTGACAATATAAAAAAGCAAAATGTAAACAAGCAAAAAGTAAATTATCTATAATCCCACCACATACAGAGAGATACTTCTCATGTTTCTATGTACCTGCCACATTTTCATTTTACATAATATAGGCATAATATTTATTTACATATATATTTAACTGTACACGTCATATTATAATATCTTTTTATACTTAATACCATGTTATGTCAATTTCCTCATGCTTTTAAGGAGTCTTTTATATCAGGGTTTTAATGACTGCATGGCGGTGTACTGAGTAAGTTTCGTAATTTATTTAATTAATCTCTTACTTTTTACTCACAAAATAAAAGTTTTTGAAGTTTTCATTATGTTAAACAGGAATGCCGTGGCTATAACTGTAAATAAATCCTGTCACATTTCTGATTATTTCATTAAGATAAGTCAGGAAAAGCAGAATTGCTGATTTAAGCATATATGCATACTACTGTTCTTTACTATATTGAAAATTAACTTTCATAAAGCTAGAAACTTATATACTCCCAGCAATACATAAAACATCTTTCCCTCTATATCATTTCTTTTTATTTTTAATAAGAACAGGTAGAAAAATCTTTTTATTTTTAATGTTTTTCTAATAAGTAGAAACACCCAATAGGTAAAAAATTATAATTTATAATTTGTGTCTTAATAGGTAAAAAAAATCTTTAATTTGTGTAATTGTGTTTTTCCTAAGAGTAAAGTTGCATTTTTTACATATTTATACCACTTTCCTAATTTAAATGCATATATTCTTTGCCAATTACCTACTGAAGTATTCTTTTTTTTTATTACTTCTAAAAGCTTCTTATATATAACATATAGTAACACGGTTTTGTCTTATATACATAAGATGCAAATTCTTCCTGTTTTAATCACTTTTGCTAATAAATCTCATAATAGTTTTTCAGATATAATTAAATTAACCAGTTTTAGAGTATTTATTAGTGACACTGTCAATTCTTACCTTTTTCTACTATCATAGGTGATGTCCTATTGAGAAACAAATTTTCACTAATTGAACAGGTTGAAAAGCTTGTTGTTAAATTTTCTGATGGATTATCAAGAGTTTCTGTAGAATATCTGTAACTGTAAGAATATCACCAGGTTTAAAGTTTTGCTTATCTACTGAATAGTTTCACTTTCCCAGAAATACAGAGAAATTTTCCCATTTAATTTGCATAATTTTTGTCTCTAAATTATCAGAATCCTTTTTGTGAATTTCCCAGCTTGTATTTAGAGGAAGTAATGGGTACAAATGAATGGGAATGCTCACTAAGAAATATTATTCAATACTCCCCATGAAAGGAGGATTACCATTCTGAGTGCTTATATTCTGTTGAAGATATGAAATAACTTGGTTTCATGCATTGTTTAAAAAAAATTACTTACAACTATTACTATCCACCCATTTGAATTATCCTCAAATGTGGTCACTATTGAAACCTCCTGATAAACTTTCTGATAACATTTAATAAACTTTAGTGTTTTACAAGTCAATCTACAATGCATACCACTTCATCTATATTCTTTTTTATCAATAACCTGTCTGATCTTCTGTCAAAGATATTCATGCTCCCATCTCTCTCACGCACACTCAAATGTCTGACTCTATAAAACTTAGTTTAAAAAAAATTCTAGTCTATTTCAATTTAGTGAGGATGAAGTTAATAAGGAAAACAGAGATGGAGCTATGATAAGGACAATTGCTGAGACAAAAATACTAGGTACCCTGTGAGCTCCAAGGGCAGCCTACTGCAGGCCAGGCATTATGCTCAGCTCCACAGAACTAGAAATAAAACACACAGCTTTTGTACCTAGGGCATTTTGTTCTCTATAAGATAAACATATACAATAAAAGACATGATAAGGTTAATATAACAGGTCCTGAATTGTCATAAAGGAAAAGGGGATGATCACCTTTGCTCTGAGGTGGGGAACGTGGTGGATTAAAGAAGAACTCACAATGAAGGTGACAATTGAGATAAATCTTTAAAAAAAGGATAGGCACTTAACAGGTAGACAAAGAAGGAAAATTATGCAAGGCTATAGGAACACTATGTACAAAGATACAACATATCATGGAACACATGGAAAACCAGAAGCCCTAAGTGTGATTCTCCACTCTAGGGAGCAATGTAAGATGAAGCTAGAAAGACAGTCAAGATATGTAAATGAATTTAGATATTAATCCATAGGCAAGAGGCATTCAACATTTTCAACTATGATCAACAGTAAGAAATACATTTCACATCACAACCATAACATATACATATGCACGCGCGCACACACACACACTCACAAATAGATGTACAATCAAAATAAAAATTTCATAGAACAATATTTGTTCTCATATTGTATATTCTTCCATTTTTTTCTATCTTATCTTCTCAAAAGTTGTTGATTTCAATAATCTGAATTAATTTATTGGTCCACTAGTAGTTCAGAATCTGAAGCTTGAAAACACTGTTGTAGGAAATGGAGAATTTTAAGTAGGAATAAAATAACAGATTTGTGTTTGAAAATGAATAGTATAGAAGATGAGTTATAATGGAGTTGAATGGAGACTGAAGGCAAAAAGTCTAGGTCAGAGATGTGAGAAGCCTAAGTTAGGTTAGGAACAATGGTGATGAAAGAAGGGAACTTTGATGGATTGGAAATAGAATAAGGAAGATTTGGTGGTCACTTGTCATCTGTGTCAAAGTAAAGACAGAATCTAGAATGAGCCCCTTCACTTTGCTCTGAGTTCCACTGTGGTTAAATGAATCATTACTGAGAGAGTGAATGCGAAAAATCTGAGCTGGTTTTGGCACAAGGATGAATTTAGTTTTGAATAGATGAATGGGAAATTCTTATCAGATGTTAGGCTGGAGATACCCATGAGGTGGTTGATTATATAGAGCCTAATCATAAGAAAAAAATAATGTATATAGGTGATTGATACATATAATGCACACACTTCATACAAATAATCCAGAATGAAAAGTGAAGAAGACTGAAGAGGGAGGTTAGGGGATACTGACATTATGGTTTCAGCAGCAGAATAAAAGTATGGGCATGATAAGAAACTATATATAGGATATAAATGAAGAGACAGAAAGAAATACAATGAAAATATAAGAAGCAGCAGCACCAGGAAGAAGAAAGTTCTGATCAGGGTCAAATAAAGGTGGGGAAAGCAGTTAATATGCCAAAAGGCAAGACTGTTGGTGTTGACAATGAATAAGTAGTATTTTTAGCAAAAATTGCTCCTTGACTCTCAGTATCCATTCTTCTCTCCTTCCATTGTAATAGAAGGTAGGATTTTTAGCTAGAAGCATGGTAGCCTAGAATAAAGTCTACTTTTTCTGACGTGAGATGTAACAAAGTTCTGACCAGTGTGAGATCAGGAGAAGTGTTATACTTTTGAAAATATTTCTTAAGCCCAGCTAGCATGCACTGTTTCTTCTAGTTCTTCTTTCCTTCTTTTATCTTGTTGCCTGGTACAACATTGCCACAGCTTGGAATGTGAGGTTGAGGCCATGAAAGGCAGAGCAATATTGGGACACCTGGGTGACCCAGTTGGTTAAGTGTCTGACTCTTGATTTTGGCAGATCTCATAGTTCATGGGATCAAGCCCCACATCAAGCTCTGTGCTGACAGTATGGAGTCTGCTTTGGATTCACTCTTTTCCTCTCTCTCTGCCCCCACCCACTCATGTTCTCTCTCTCCCTCTCTCAAAATAAAGAAATAAACATTTGTTGGGGCAGAACAATATGATAAAAAAAAGCATGAAACTATCATGCCTGGTCTGGCTACATAATTTTTTATGTAGAAAATAAATTTCTACTTAATTTAAACCATCACTATTTTAGGTTTTCTTTCACTAGTATATGACTCTAATTATAACAGTACAATGAACTTCAGAAGAATACTCTCAGTGGATATGGTAGTGGGTTAGGTGATGAAATCTTATTGAGTATAAAAAACATCTAGTAAGCAAAGACATGCAGTGTATATTGTATCAAAAGGCCATAAAAGTTCATTTATTTCCTATGAAACTGTATACCTTCTTTAGTGCTATTCATTTCTCAAGGTCTATGAAAGTCATGGCTGATAAAGCAGTAAGTCATTTATAACATAGAAAATATACTTCATTTCTACATATGCTTACTGGGTATTCTTCTCAAAAGGTGACAGCTTATTTAAAAAGAAAAAAATTAAATTCTACCATTAATTTACAATTAAATAATAATTAATGACAGAACTATTTAACACTTACTATCCCATAAAAAAATGTGGTAAAGCAGTCAAAATACTTCCAGTTCCCATAATGAAGCAACCAATTCCAATTATCTTTGGTCTGTGTAGTTTTGATCCAAAGTAACTCACAAATACAATCACAAGCAAATTTCCTAGAAAAAGAATAAAATTTATTTTGATATGATTCATCATAGCAAGCATTGATAGTCTAATTTTGTGTCCAGTAGAATGGGAAGTCCCAGAATGAATACAAACAGAGCATAAGACATGGTACCTTCCCCCAAAGGCCATGTAACTTAATTGAGAAGATGAAACCCACTTACATTAAATCACACACTGTAAAATTGTATGGTATTAATAATAAGAAGAACGAGTTTTAGATGGGAAAGAAAGCACTTGAATTACCAGGTAATATTAGTAACATAAAATTTTATTAAAGAATTTAGCGTTGTCTGAATTGCTTTTGGCTGGAAAAAAATTCAGAAAATCTTCCTGACCTGAGAGAAAGGTGTTCACTCAAGGATTTATTGATTCACTCCTATCATTCTTTAAATTCCCATTAAGTACCTGTCATAATGTTAGGAGCTAGAAATATTTTAAAGAGGAATAAGCCATAGTATTTGTCCATCAAGAATATATATATGCCACGATAAAAATAAACAGATGAACAGGGCTAGTATTAGACAACAGAAAGGAAGAGCTTAAATTAAGTAGGTGTTACAAGAAAATTTCCTTGAGATTTAATGTCAAGTATAAATTATTTAGCTTAAAAAGGGGAAGAAGAGAATTCCAAGTAGAGGAAGTCATTACCAACCTAATCCCTTTGGAGCTACATGTATAATAACAAATAGACACAAACCAAGTATTACTAAAACATTTGATAGGGAAAAAAAAACATATTAAATAAAAATACCCAAATGAACTGGCAGATAAAGCAACCCATGGAGAAACAGTTAAATAAGGAAACTAAAAAGAGGAGAAACTGAAAAAATCCAGCTAGTATCTCTAGAGGTACAATGGTATGTTGCATTCATAAAGTAAGAACGGGCAGCCTAAAAATAGAGAATAATAAAGAATTTTTGTAAATTAAAAATAGTAAGGGGTGCCTGGGTGACTACATTGGTTAAGTGTCTGACTTTGGCTCAGGTCATGAACTTGTGGCTAGTGAGTCCAAGCCCCAAGTTTGGCTCTGTGCTGACAACTCAGAGCCTGGAGCCTGCTTCAGAATTTGTATCTCCCTCTCTCTCTCTCTCTGGCCCTCCGTTCCAAATATAAACATTAACTTTTTTAGAAAAATAGTATAGAGAAATGTACATATTGGGACCTAATAAGATAGAAGACAGTATCAGAGAAGACTGATGAAACATAAAGTAAAAATAAAGTTGAATTTTAATGTTTATTTATTTCTGAGAGAGTGCAAGTTGGGGCAGGGGTGTGCAGAGAGAGAGAGGGAGACAGAAACCAAAGCAGACTCCAGGCTCTGAGCTTTCAGCACAGAGTCTGACATGGGTCTTGAACCCATGAATCACTAGATCATGACCTAAGCCAAAGTCGGACACTCAACTGAATGAGCCACCACGTGTCCCCCCAAAAAGAGAATTTTAGACATAAAAAGTTAAAGGAACAAAATTGTGTGGAAACTTAATATTTGTCATATATATGATATATATTGTTTCAGAATAAAATAAATAATAAAATAGAGGGGAAGAAACACATCTAAAAATAGAAAATAAATTCCCTGAGTTAAAGGAAGACCTAACCCTTCAGACACAAATGTCTACTTTTCTTCAACAATAAGGAATAAAAAAAAAAAAACAGTCCTGCTGTATGTTGGTAGAATTTCTGAAATTCAAAGATAAAGAGGAGGTACTCATCAGTGCATAACAATGACATTGATAATGATTTCTTATATGTAATATTGGGTGTTATAGAGCAGTAGATAAATATTTAAATATGTTGAGGAAAAGATCCTGAAATTTTAATTCCATACTCAAATTATTATTTGAATATAATAGTAAATACATTTTCTAACAAGCAAGAATTTGGGAAATATGTTATATGTTCAATTATTTCTGGGAAAAAAATAACTACTTAAAGATCTACTCCAGATCTTTATCTGGAAAAACTAAGATGAGATTTGAAGTCATAAGATTCAATTAACAGTGGTAAGCAAAGAAACCAGGAAAACTTAAAACCATGTCCATATAAGTGTTGTCAAGTAGCTACAAAGTTGAACAAAAATATTAAGCATCCACTCCCCAATAAAAAGAGACAAACAGTGAATTAAAATTTAAAGCTAATAACAATCTAAAACTAAAATTCTAGGTGGTTTCATGAAATCTCAGAGGTGAAGAATAAAGGATACAGGGTATCAATAGCTTCTTAATCATGAAAAAACAGAATTCATAATAAAAAGATAGGTGGGTCTTCCTTTATACAATTATGTTTTTTTTTTTAATGTTTTATTTATTTCTGAGAGAGAGAGAGAGACAGTGTGAACAGGGGAGAGTCAGAGAGAGAGGGAGACACAGACTCTGAAGCAGGCTCCAGGCTCTGAGCTAGCTGTCAGCACAGTGCCCGACACGGGGCTTGAACCCACGAACTGTGAGAGCATGACCTGAGCCGAAGTCGGACGCTTAACCGACTGAGCCACCCAGGTGCCCCTATACAATTATTTTTAAAAACATTTAAAAGCTAAATATATTTTAAATTAATTTAAAAGATGAATAGCAAACTTGTAGAAAATATTTGAAGATGGTGACTCTATGAAGGAAGGGACTGCAGAAGATGTTAATGCTACTTTTGAAGATCAACAAAAGATTGGCAAACATGCACAGAATGCAAGCAGAATCACAGAGCTGACGGAAGAAATAGAACGTGAAAAAGAGACCACTCTAAAATTCAGAAGGTACTGTGAGGACATCACGCTTACGAGATGATGACCACTTAATGATATCTTATCCAGTTGGTGATATTTTCACTAGCTATCCTCAAGAAGAAACACAGAAAAAGTTAAAAGAAGCAAAGAATTTGCAAAAAGAAACTTATGCCTTTGAATCTAGAGTGGAAGTCAGCAAGTGTTAGCAGATTCGGTTACATGCAAAATTCGGGAGCGATGTAAACCTTGAAGTTGATGAAAATTAAACATTTTATAATACTTTTAAAAAATGTTTTACAATATTTTTTATTTACTTCTTAGAGAGAGAGAGAAAGAGAAACAGCGTGAGCAGGGGAGGGTCAGAGAGAGAGGGAGTCACAGAATCCGAAGACAGGCTCCAGGCTCTGAGCTGGCTGTCAGCATAAAGCCAGACGTGGGGCTCGAACCCACAAGCCGTGAGATCATGACCTGAGCTGAAGTCAGACGCTCAACCGACTGAGCCATCCAGGTGTCTCTTATAATCCTTTTTAACATTTGTTCAATAAACTTGGATATTATTTAAAATAGAAAAAGTCTGAAGGGTAGACGACAAAGGTAATGAGCTATGAATTCAAAAAGGAGAGAAAATATTGTCCAATAATTATATAGAACCTCATTATTATTAGAGAAATCCCAATTAAAGACAACAAAGCAATACATTAAATGTTTAAAAAAAAAATCTTTTTGCTCCAAATTTTATACCCAGTTAAACAGTTGAAACCTAACAGAGGTTGCTCCAAAGCTGCTCCTTCCTCAAATCATCAGAATCATAATCCTCTCTCCAAACTTAAAAAAAAATTTTTTTTTTTTTTTGCACTAGGACACCTTGAGAGAGGGAGAGAAGGTATAGCTCTCCAAAGTATTAGTTGCAAGCAATGAGTTTGTATAGATAAGGGTTTCTCAACCTCTACATTATTGACACTCTAGGCTGGATTAATCCTTTGTTGTGGGGGTTGTCCTGTGCATTGTAGGATTTTTAGTGGCACTTTTACCCTCTACTACTAGAGGTCCATAACAATCTCCATCCCCTCAGTTACAATCAAAACTAACATGAAACATCACCAAATTGCCCCTGGGGAGGAGGGTGGGGTTGGGTAGAATTTACTCCTAAGAAAAAATGGTATAGAGTTTATATGAACAATTTTACCTCTACAAACCTGGTTATTAAGTAATGGTAAAAATAGAAATAAAAATTACCAATCTCAAAGCCTCCATCAATTAAGCCAGAAACAGAAGATGATATGTCAAATCTCTTTTCTATCTGAGTGATGGAACTTTTCATAACGACTCCACCTAGTGCTTTAGACATAAAGCTGAATGCCAGGGCTACTAAGAACACCTAAGAAAAAGCATAAAGAAAGGGGAAAATGATTAATAAAAATACTATAATTCTTACGTATTCATATAATTAAAATGGCTTATCTTCTTTACCTAAAAACATTATTTTTATCATAAAAAGCATACCCACCTTTCCTCTATACCAATTGATACATCTTAGTTCTTTAAGATTACCATCACTATACCGACAAAACAACATTTTCCTAATTTAATTACAACATCAGATAATTAAAGCAGAACAGTCAAGGCTCTTATTTTTTATTTAATGTTATTAAAGATTTCTAAGACACTAGATGCTAATCTGAGATGGCCATGTTGTTAAGGTATTCTTTATTCTTCCATGAATAGTATAGGCTAACTGAGAGGGAAGTGGTTAGATATTCTCAAAGGTGGCATTGTCAGGAATTCAGCTGGAAATGGAACTTTTTAAAAAAATTTATAAAATCTCACTATTATTGGAGAAATCCAAGTTAAAATGAAAACAGCAAAGTAGTATATTCAATGTTCTAAAAAATACTTTAACTCTAGTGGTTATAGGTGTTTTATTTTCAAATTCATTTTACCAATATCTGTTGATTTACCCATAAATTAATTCCTTTTACATCTAGAATTAAAATATTATTCTGTTATTGACTGTATGTTTGTGTCACCACCAAATTCATATATTGAAACCCTAATCCCTAATATGATGATATTTGGAGATGAATCCCTTGGGAATTAGGTCATAAAGGTAGAGCCCTCGTGATAGGATTAGTATCCTAATAAGAGCGTATTTCTCTCTTTCGTACTGCTTTGGTGAAGACACAAGAAGGTACTATCTGAAAACAAGGAAGAGGGTTCCTACCAGAACTCAACCATGCTGGTACCCAGATCTCAAATTTACAGCCCACAGAACATTAAGAAATAAATTTCTATTGTCTCAGCCACCTTGTCTGTGGTATATTTTTATAGCAACCCAAGCTGATTCACACAGGTCCTACACCACTGGGGGTAGCCACCATCATGTCCAGCGTGGATCATCATATTTGCCTATTAGATCTTTCTGCTTCTGCTCTCACCTCTCTCAACACAGTAGCTACAAAAATTCTTTCAAAATAAAAATTAGATGATGCCACCACTCCCTGTTTTTCCATCTCACTTAGTAATATCTAGTTTTCCAATGGCCTACAAGACATTAAATGATCTGTCTGCCCCCCTGACTCTCTCTTCCTCACAAATATTCCCTTTTACCTTTCTGATCTCATTTTCTGTTACCGTACTTCTTATTCATTCCTCTCCATCCACACTAGTCTTCTTGTTGTGCCTGGAGCACCCCAGGTTTATTATTTTGCATCAGGTTACTTGTTCTTGCTTTTCTTCCTGCAAGAAAAGCTCTTCTTCCCCATAGTTATGTCCCTATCACTCACTCCCTCACATCCTCGAGGTTTTTGCTCAATGAAACTTTCACAGTGAGGTTACTTTGACCAACCTATTTAAAATTATGCCACTTTCTCCTCACTTTTTATTTGTTTGTTTAATGTATATTGCCCTCACTGGACTATAACTTTCAGCATGGCAGGATTTTTTTTGGTCTGTTTTGTCCACTGGTATATCTCTAGGGCTTAGAACAGTGCCAACAAAAATGCTAAAAAACGTGCTTATCTTCTGTCCAACTAGAATCTAGTATGTGTCTTGCATGAGGTCATGCTTGGAAAAAGAGAGAAAAGGCCCTATACCATCGTTCCATGGCTGGAAAGATGTGTTTACTTTTCTCCTACATCTGGAACTTTCAATGAAGTTGAAAAGACTTGAGAAAAGTTGTAAATGTTACAACTTATTAGAAATAATTAAGGATTCTTATATAAGATATAGGAAGTCATCTAAGAATTAAACACAAAAAGTGGAAGGATATCAAAACCAGTTTTATTAGTTGGTAAAGGGAACAAGACTCACAGGGCAAAGATATTAAATTTGTCCAGGGGGGTTAGACAAAATTTTATGAATATTTTCTTCAAGGAATGCCAATTATGACATCTTGTAGAATCATCTACTGTCATTACATTATAAAACAGAAACGACAATTTTCAGTTTCTAATCATTTCCCCAAAATATCATGTTACTGACATCAGAAATTAAGAAATGTAGATGGAAATGATGTCAGCAAGATGACAAAATAGGAGTCCCCAACCCACCTTCCCCCATGGATAGATAGATTTGACAACAACTGAACAAATACCTCTATGAGAAAACCAGAAATACTTAAAACTTTCTTTCATCCTAGACTGAGTGAAACCAACCATGCAAGTCCAGTAGGAAAAATCTGTGGCACTGTCAACTTTCGTGCCAATTGGGACAAAACCCCCAACTCCTGTCTTCTCTCTGGGGACTGAAAGGAGTAGAACTTATGTCCAATGTTTTGACTTGTAGGGGGCTACATGAGGGACCAATTTGTATCCAAGTACTTACAAGAGTGGATGGCCAGCTTTGAGGCTCTCGGAACAAAGACAATAAACCATGCACTAGAATCATGTAGTACCATGGATAGACACTACGTGGAGAACCAGTATTACAATTTACTAAACCAAAGAGGCTGCAGTATCTCAAACACTAGGGAGAACTAAGTAGACACCAGCAAACTTCCTCAAAGAGCCCGGGGAGGAAACACACCCAGAAAAATCTTGAGAGGTCTATAGAATCTCTAGTCTGGCTAAGTAGTGAAACTTATCCCTGTACAAAACCACACAGAATTGGCTGATTCTTCAAATGCCAAAATTCCAACAAGAAATAATGACATATAAAGAAACAGGAGACCACAACACATTTAAAGGAGAAATTAAATCTCCATATTTCCCTAAAGAAGTGGACATATATGAATTGCCAGAAAATGAATTAAAATTTACCATCAAAAGGATATTCAATGGATTAAAAGACAGAATAGATATACCTCTAAATGAAATCAGAAACACAATGCATAAACAAAGTGAGATGATTAATGAAGAAATAGAAACTAGGAAGAAGAACCAAAGAGAAGTTCTGGAACTGAAGAAATTCTTACCTGAATTGAAAACTTCACTAGATGAATTCAAAATTAAACTTGACTACACAGAAAAAGAATCAACAACTCAAAGATGGCCCAAGAGGGGAAAATGAATGAATAAAAATGAAGAATATAAAGAACCTATGGGACACCACCATCAAGCAGAACAGTATATGCATTTTGAGAATACCAGAAGAAAGAGAAAGGGGCATAAAAATTATTTGATGATGACCGACCCAAAATTTCCAAATCTAAGTGGATAAATGTACATAAAAATTTGAGGAATTCAAGAAGTTCATCTAGGATAAACATAACGAGATAAACATAACCAAGACACATCCATAATCAAGTTGTCAAAAGTCATAGACTAAAAGAAAACCTTGAAAGCAAGAGGAGAAAAGTGAGTCATCACACAAGAGGGAATTCCCATTAGATTATCATCAGATTTTTTCAGCAAAAAACCTTTCAGGCTAGAAAGGAATAGAATAAAATATTCAAATTATTGAAAGTAAAAGACTGCCAACCAAGAATACTATACCTGGCAAAATTGTCCTATAAAAGCAAGGAGAAATCAAGTCTTTCCCAGATAAGTCAAAGCTTAGGGAATTCATTACCACTTGATCTGCCCTACAAGAAACATTGAAGGTTCTACAAGTTGAAGTGAATGTTGAATAGCCACACAAAACCATATCAAATATAAAATTCCCTAGTAAAGGAAATATAAAATCCTGTATTATTGTAATGTAGGTGAGTAAATCACATACCTAATTCAGATTTTTAAAAGCATAAAAATTCATTGTAAATCTATGTTAATGGACAAGCAATATAAAAAGGGTAACTATGTCATTAACAATAAAGTGGGAGGGAGGCAAATATATAAATGTGTAGAGTTTTCATATACAATTGAAGTTTAGCTGTTCTCAGTTTAAAATAGATAGTTATAACTGTAACTTGTTTAATGTAATTGCAGTGGTGCCCACAAAGAACATGTCTATAGAGTATCCATAAAGTGAAATGAGAAGAGAAGGGAAGCAAAACACACCATTACAAAGAAACAAAAAAAAAAAAAAAAAAAAAAAAAAAAAAAAAAAAAAAAAAAAAAAAAAAAAAAAAAAAAAAAAGAAAGAAAGAAAGAAAGAAAGAAAGAAGGAAGGAAAGAAAGAGTAATACAGAAAACGAAGACAAAAAATTTAAGAAAGAAAACAATTGACAAAATGGCAATGCAATAGTTCTTTTTCTATTCATAATTATAATTTTTAAATAATTTATTCTCAAATTGGTTTCCATACAACACCCAGTGCTTATCCCAACAAGTGCCCTCCTCAATGCCCATCACACACTTTCCCTTTTCCTCCACCCCCCATCAACCCTCAGTTTGTTCTCCATATTTAAGAGTCTCTTATGGTTTACCTCCCTCCCTCTCTGTAACTTTTTTTCCTTTTCCCCTCCCCCATGGTCTTCTGTTAAGTTTCTCAAGATCCATACATGAGTGAAAACATATGGTATCTGTCTTTAACTGACTTATTTCACTTAGCATAATACCCTCCAGTTCTATCCACATTGCTACAAATGGCCAGATTTCATTCTTTCTCATTGCCATGTAGTATTCCATTATATAGATAAACCACATCTTCTTGATCCTTTCATCAGTTGATGGACATTTAGGCTCTTTCCATAATTTGGCTATTCTTTAAACTACTGCTATGAATTCTGGGGCACATGTGCTCCTATGCATCAGCACTCCTATATCCCTTGGGTAAATTCCCAGCAGTGCTATTTCTGGGTCATAGGGGAGTTCTATTGTTAATTTTTTGAGGAACTTCCACACTCTTTTCCAGAGCAACTGCACCAGATTACATTCCCACCAACAGTGTAAGAGGGTGCCTGTTTCTTCACATCCTCACCATCATCTAGTCTCCTGATTTGTTCATTTTAGCCACTCTGACTGGCATGATAGTATCTCATTGTGGTTTTGATTTGTATTTTCCTGATGATGAGTGATGTTGAGCATTGTTTAAAGTGTCTGTTGGCCATCTGATGTCTTCTTTAGAAAAATGTCTATTTATGTCTTCTGCCCATTTCTTCACTGGATTATTTGTTTTTTTGGGTGTGGAGCTTGGTGAGTTCTTTATAGATTTTGGATACTAGCCCTTTATCCGATATGTCATATGCAACCATACAATGCAATTGACAAAAAGGCAACTTTCCCATTCCATCAGTTGCCTTTTAATTTCTTGATTGTTTCCTTTGCTGTGCAGACGATTTTTTTTCTTGATGAGGTCCCAATAGTTCACTTTTTGTTTTTGATTCCCTTGCCTTTGGAGACGTGTCAAGTAAGAAATTGCTGTGACTGAGGTCAAAGAGGTTGTTTCCTGCTTTCTCCTCTAGGGTTTTGATACTTTCCTATCCCACATTTAGGTCCTTCATCCATTTTGAGTTTATCTTTGTGTATGGTATAAAAAAGTGGTCTAGTTTCGTTCTGATGTATGTTGCTGTCCAGTTCTCCCAGCCCCATTTGTTAAAATGACTGTCTTTTTTCCATTGGATACTCTTTCCTGACTTGTCAAAGATTAGTGGCCATACATTTGTGTGTCCAGTTCAGGTTCTCTATTCTATTCCATTGGACTATGTGTCTGTTTTTGTACCAAAACCATCCTGTCTTGATAATTACAGCTTTGTAGTAGAGGCTAATTTCTGGGATTGTGACCCCTCCCGTTTTGGTTTTCTTCTTCAATATTAGTTTGGTTATTCAGGGTCTTTTGTGGTTCCATACAAATTTTAGGATTGTTTGTTGTAGCTTTGAGAAGAATGCTGGTGCAATTTTGATTGGGATTGCATTGAATGTGTAGATTGCTTTGGGTAGTATTGACATTTTAACATTATTTATTCTTCCAATCAATGAGCATGAAATGTTTTTCCATTTCTGTGTCTTTAATTTCCTTCATAAGCTTTCTATAGTTTTCAGCATACAGATCTTTAACATCTTTGGTTAGGTTTATTCCTGGGTATTTTATGGTTCTTGGTGCAATTGTGAAAGCGATAAGTTTCTTTATTTTTCTTTTTGTTGCTTCATTATTGATATATAAAAATGAAACCAATTTCTTTACATTGATTTTGAACCCTCTGACTTTGCTGAATTCATGTCTTAGTTCTAGCAGACTTTTGGTGGAGTCTGTCGGGTTTTCCATGTAGAGTGTCTATCCATAATTACTTTAAATGTAACTTGATTAAGGGCATCAATTAAAAGATTGTCTGAGTTTATTTAAAAAATAAGATTCAACCATATGCTGTCCACAAGATTCACTTTATTTTTTTAATTTTTATGTTTTATTTATTTTTGAGAGAGAGAGAGAGACAGAGAGCGAGCATGAGCAGGGGAGGGTCAGAGAGAGAGGGAGACACAGAATCCAAAGACAGGCTCCAGGCTCTGAGCTGGCTGTCAGCACAGAACCCGACGCGGGCTGAACCCACGAACCGTGAGATCATGACCTAAGCCAAAGTCGGATGCTTAACTGACTGAGCCACCCCGGCGCCCCGAGATTCACTTTAGATCTAGGACACCAAAAGGCTAGAAATGAAAGGGTCTGTAATAAGCTGAGTGTTTATGTCACTTCAGAATTCATGTTGAAAATCTAATCTTCAAAGTGATGGTATAAAGAAGTGCAGCCTTTGGGAGGTTATTATGTCATAAGGGCAGAGCTCCCATGAATAGGATTAGCACCCTTATAAAAGACCCCAGGGGGGCTGTCATGCCCTTTTTCCATTTTATGAAGGCACAATGAAAAACAGTTATCTGTGAATCAGGAAAAAGCCATCACCATTAACCTCATCTGCTAATACCCTGGTCTTCAATTTCCCAAACTCCAAAACTATGCGAAATAATTTATTATTATTTAAGCCACCCAGTCTATGTTTTTTTTGTTATAGTTGCCCACACAGGTGAGAAATAATATTTTATGCAAACAAGAACCTAAAGAGAACAAGGATGACCATACTTTTATCAGACAAAATAGTCATTAAGCCAAAAAGTGTTGCAAGAGACAAAGAAGGACATTAGATAATAAGGAAAGAGTCAATCATCAGGAAGACATAATTATAAATAAATGTGTCTAACATTAGGGCACTCAAATACATGAAGCAAACACTGACAGAACAAATAGTAGAAATAGAAACATGTTAAGTATAAGAGATTCAATACCCCCACTTTCAACAGAAAACTGGACAGAAAATCAATAGGGAAACAAAAGATTTGAAAAACACTATAAGCCAATTAGATTCAAGTGGACCTAGACATTTATAGAACACTCCATCTATCAGCAGAATGTACATTCTCCACATGTGTTTCAAGTGCACATAAAACATTTTTCAAGACTAACCATACATTAGGTAACAAAACAGTCCTAACAAATTTAATAAAATTGAAATTATACGATGTATTCTCACTGACTGCATGGAGTGACACTAGAAAATAACAGCAGAAGAAAAACAGGAAAATCTACAAATATGTGGAAATTGACATCACCAACAGATCAAAGAAGAAATCACTAGAGAATTTAGAAAATATCTGGAGACAAATTAAAATTAAAATTAAAACTAAAACATGTGGGATGTAGTAAAAGCACTACTAAAAGAAAATATATAGTGATAAATGATAACATTTAAAAAAACCAGGAAGATCTCAAATCAACAACCTCTACTTACACCTCAACACTCTAGAAAAACAAGTAAACCCAAAGATATCAGAAATAAGTAAATAATAGGGATTAGAGGAGAGAGAAATGAAAAAGGGAATAGAACAACAATAGAAAAAAAATAAATGAAACTAAAAATTGGATTTTGAAGAAACCACCAAAATTGGCAAACTCTTAGATTAACTGAAAAAAAAAAAGATAGGAGACTCAAATAGCTAATATTAGAAATAAAAGAGGAGACATTACAAATAGAGTCACAGGAATAAAAGAAATTATAAGACACTACGATAACAGTTACATGCCAACAAATTGGGTAGCCTAGAAGAAATGGATAAGTTAGTAGAAACAAGCTACCAGGATTGAATAATGAAGAAATAAAAAATCTTTAACAGTCCTATATCTAGTGAGAAGACTGAAGCTGTAATTAAAAATCTCCATACAAAGAAAACCCAAGACAGGACGGTTTCACTGGAGAATTCTACCAAATACTTAAAGAATCAATGCCAATCCTTCTCAAATGCTTCGAAAGAATTGAAGAGGGCCCAAGTTCATTAAATGAAGCTGCATTACCTGATATCAATGCCAGACAAAGGCATCACAAGGAAAGAAATCTATGGAACAATATCCCCAATGAATGTTGATATAAAAATTATCAACAAAATACTAGTAAACAGTATCCAACAACATATTAAATGGATCATACACCATAACTAAGTGGGATTTACAACTGGAATGCAAGTCTGTCTCAACAGATGAAAGTCAATCAATGTAATACATCACATTAACAAAATGAAGAATAAAACCACATAATCACCACATAACCATCTCAATAGATACAGAAAAATCATTTCACAAAATTCAACAATGAAATGATAAAAGCACTCAACAAACTAGGAATAGAAGAAAGCTAACTAAACAGAATGAAGGCTATATATGAAAAGCCCATATCCAACATCATACTCAATAGTGAAATATTGAAAACTTTTACTCTGAGATTAGGTACAAGGCAAGGATGCCAACTCTAGTCACTACTATTCAACACCGTACTTGAAACTCTAGCCAGACCAAGTAGACAAGAAAAAAAAAAATAAAGGGATATAAATGGGAAAAGAAGTAAAATTATATTTTTACTATATTGTTTATTTATAATTATACTTAGTACTTATTTATAATTTATATAACTTATATTGTTATTACTATTTGTTCACAGATGACATGATCTTATATGTAGGAATCTAAAAAAATTATACACAAAAAAGCTATTAGCACCAATAAACACATACAACAAAGATACAGGATAAAAAATTAACACTCAAACACAGCTGTGTTTCTATACAGTGAAAATAATCAATCTGAAAAGAAAATTGAGAAAAGAATACCATTTGCTATAGCGTCAAAGTAATAAAATATTTAAGAATAAACTTAACTAAGGAGGTAAAAACCTTATATACTGAAAACTACAAAACATTGTTAAAAAAATCAAAGAAGGTCAAATAAATGGGACATCTGTGCTAGTAGACTGGAAGATGTGATATTGTTTAAAGGTCCATATTAGCCAAAGTTAAAATGTGCATCCTACTAAGAGGGAGTATAATAATATACATGATGACAAAGAGAGGCATGTTAAACAAGGAAAGATGTATGTTTTCATGTATTGAATGGGATACCCTAACTAACCACCTGCCAGTTTTCCCTGGGACATCATACCAGTGTCTTGTGCCTTTGAAGCACCCTTGGGAGCTACTTCCATGCTTTTCAGTTTACCTTTCAGAAAACCCTCATGGTTTCTGTTTGACAGGATATATCTCTTCTTGTTTTCTAGCAGAGTTATAAGTTGCTTTTAATACCTATGAAACTATTAAAATTGAGAGAGGAAGAGGGGTCTTCTGCCTTATCATTCTCAGTCTGCTATGAAGAACTGGAAGGCTTCAAGTTATGGCTCTCTTCTAATGAATAAATAGAAAAAATGTCATCAGGTTCTCCATCAAACTCAGATGCCTGACACATAATGAGCAAATACTCAATAAATGTTTTGGCTTGTTGGAAAAATTATTATTCCTCCAATTCCTATTATAAATCTGGTACACAGTCAACATGTAGTGAAACCTCTCATTTCTTAGTGTCCTCAGTTCTTAGATGGCATTAATTATAACACTGTTTATTATATAAACAATGAAGATTAATTGAAATAATCTACATGAAATTTTTGGCACACAGAAAGTGCTAGCCACACAGAAAGCACTGACAAGTGTATTTTTATTACCACTGTGAACTGCCATCATCCATATTTTAGGTTTAAGTTCATTTAGATCAAAACAGGATTTATGATCATTTAGCTAAATAAAGTTTTATGTCATACACTATTATAGGTATTGCAGAATCAATAATGAGCATACTGACAATAGGATTTATTAAGAAATACAAAAGTGAACTCTTATTTAAATGCTAACTATGAAATCACTCATTTTTGAAATCAAAGAGAAGAAAATTTCAAAGTAACAGAACATGTCATTAAAGCAGATGTAAGTATAACCAAATATAAACTGTCCTATAGAGGAAGGAATTTCTAAAAGTTCAGAGAAAATTTTCTATACTCCATGTCTCCAATCTTAAAAAGAAAATTAGCTCAAGATAAAAGAGGGACTTAAAAAAAGCAAAAATCTCAGTATAATTCTAAATTGCTTTTACAAAAAGGAAAGAGATAATAGATGGAAATACATAGCCACCATAGATTCTCTCCAATGAGCTGGGATTTTAAAAAGATATGAAATGAGTTAATATAGATAGATTTATAAATGGGCTTTCTTTTTAAAAAATTTTTAATGTTTATTTATTTTTGAGAGAAAGAGACAGAGAGAGAAAGAGAGAGACTGAGTGAGCATAAGCAGAAGAGGGGCAGAGAGAGAGGGAGACACAGAATCCAAAGTAGGCTCCAGGCTTTGAACTGTCTGCACAGAACCTGACACGGGGCTCGAACTCATGAATGGTGAGATCATGACCTGAGCTGAAGTTGGACACTTAAATGACTGAGCCACCCAGATGCCCATAAATGGGCTTTCTTTTAATAAAACTATACCCCTATGAGATGGGTATTTTTAACCCTGCTCTTAATGCTGAACTGAGGTGCAAAGAAAGAATGACACAATGATTTTCTTAGAACTTAAAAAAAAAATCAAAAGGAATAAAACAGCTGAAATTTTGAGTAAAAAACGTGTAAACACCTGTGCCACTAGGCAGAAAATTTAAGATTGAGAGATTTCAAAACAGAGATACAAATTTTCACAAGTGCCAAATAGATTTTAAAGCATCACAGATAGAAAGAGACAACTGGCATGCAGATAAAAGATCAGGCGATGTTTACCTGCAATCATGGCAAGTCAGTCTTTTAGGCTTTTGGCAAGAGTTTTGGAATTGAAGTGTGAAGACAGTTCCAAGTTTCCACTTTGCCACAGGTACAGCCAGATTAACTCAGCTAACTCATTTGAACCTCAATTTATTTATTCAGCAAACATTTATTGAGCAGCTCCAATATGGCAATTAATCTGCTACATCTTGTAGTTGAGACAGGTGCAGAGTAATAAGGGCACTAACAACTAGACAGAAATCAGTGCCCTAAATGAACTAGTAATCTTCTGGGCAAAAACAATAAATAATTCCAGTATAATAATATAATGAATACTATAAATTTATAATGTGTTGAATACATAGGAAAGATTATTAATTCTGTCTATAGTGGTTTAAGTTTCTATAGGTGTGGTGACATGTAAATTAAATCTTTTAAGAGATAATAGAAACTGGGGCACCTGGGTGGCTCAGTCAGTTAAGCACAGGACTTCAGCTCAGGTCATGATCTCACAGTTTGTGGGTCTATGCTGACAGCTCAGAGCTTGGAGCCTGCTTCAGGTTCTGTGTCTCCTTGTCTCCTTCCCCCTCCCCTGCTCATGCTTGTCTCTCTCTGTCTCCCTCTCTCTCAAAACTAAACAGTCATTAAAAAAATTAAAAGAGAGATAGTAGAAACTTAGAAATTAAAGAAGAAATACATTTAAAACAAAATAGGAAACACATGAAAAGCCTGAGCCATGAAAGAACACAGATCATTTGAAAAACAAAAAGAATATCTGTTAGGTGGAACATAAAGATAGAAATATGTAAACACTGGGAGATCAAATTGTAGTTTTAAATGTAGCATAAGAATATTAAATTTTAGAGGGCTAATTCTGGTACCCCTGTGGAAGATGGACTTATGACAAATTTATTTGAAGCCTGATTTCAGAAAATAAAGATGAGTTAGAAAGAAGGAAACAAAAGATCACAGACACACTTTGGAATTTAAGAGGAGAATCAATAAGCTGTGAGAATAATAGAAAACGAGTTTTCTAATTTTATTTTACAGGTTTCTAGTTTGGATAACTGTATGTTATGAACATTAGTTATGAGCAAATAACGATTGTTATTTGGGATGCAAAAAAGAGAGGTTTTGGGGTTAAAAACAATGAAGTCACAAGTCAAATTTGAGATTCCTAAAAATAAGCATGCATCAAATAGACATATTTGGCAGGTTTGCTGCTCAAGAGGGTGTTTTGTCTGGAGGTCCTTTGCAGATTCACTAGGGAATAGCTGTATAATTAATGCATTTCCAAGTTTATTCTGATGAGGAAGCGAGGAGCAAGCTGAGGGCAAAATATAGGCTAACATCCTGCCCCACCCCAGGTGGAATGTGTGTGATACTTCTCGGACATTTCTGGCCACCTAAGGACAAAGGAAAGGCGCTTGCCATGGTAATGCAGAAAACTAAGGAAAATGAAAAACCTAAATTCCCTTACTGCCTATAGCCCAATGACAAGTCCTTGAAACCAGTAGAGTGACTTCCCTCTCTAGAGGCTCAGCTGCCTCAAGGATGACACTTTGGTAGGGCCAAAAGAGAATCTTAGCTTAACTTTATCTCAACCTGGAGGATCTTATAAGTCTATTTCCTTTACTTCTACAGTCCCAAGATATATGCTGGCAATCATACTCCACGCTTATGACCCCCCAATATACAACTGAAGGGTCTCATGATTGATGTTTTATTAAATGGTAACAAATGGCATTTCCCTAGCAACACCTAGACCCTCAAGATCCTGGAAACCCTGCCTCTAAAATATCTTAGAGATTTACTCTATCCCTAACCCCTTCCCAACCTGAAGGTATATAATGAGTTACATGTCATGATCCCAGGGCAACTTTTCCTGCCCACAGGGCCTTTTCCCCATGCTTCAATAAAATCACCTTTTTGCACCAAAGATGTCTTCAAGAATTCTTTCTTGGCTGTGGGCTCCAGACCACCCCACCATCACCCCAAAACATTATCAATTCCATTAAAAAACACTCCTACCCTTTTATTCCATTAAAAAAAAAAAATCTGTCCTTTCCAGTAAAAAGTGAGAGCTGCTTACATTTGCATAAATCAACTCTTATTTTTTGCTTTACTTCTCTTGAGTATCCTTCGCAGGCGATATTATTCTCACTTTTCAATTTGTTTTTCAGGGTTTTGTTTCAGGCTCTCTTCTTTTTTCACTCCACATATTCTTTCTAGGAAAACTCCACAATTGTCATTGTTTTTATTACCACCTAGAAGCTGATAATTACCAAATGTATATCTTGAGCCAAGGTTGCTTTTGCTGAATTTAGATTACTTTTCCAAAGTGCCTACATTAGAACTCCATGCAGGCTTTTCATGGTTATGCACAGATCTCACTGTCTTCTTCCTCATTTTTCACCTCCTTTTCCTGGGGTACCATATTCCACTTGCTGCCCAGCCCGGAAGCTGCTCTCTTATAGATTACCTCCAACCAGTCCTCTAAAGTTAAAAATGTAAAATGTAAAAGTGTTATAAAACTCTCTCTTTTCAACATACTTCACTTTATATTTCTACTTCAATGACCATCATCTTTCACTCAATTACCATCTTTTCTAACCAGCATCTCTCTTTCCTCATTGCTGCAGCCAGGGTGGATTTAAATATGTATAACCATTTCTACTTCCGAAAGGAGCTCAGAAAATTCCCACCAAATGGGCCCTCCAGCAGTAACAATTATGAAGTCAAAAGGAAAACAAAATCACCTGGAGGAAGACAGGGGAGGGCAAACAAAAGCAGTCAGACTCTGCATGGGAGATGACACTTAGAAGAAAATGCTTAAAGTTAGTTTCTCATTCTTATGGCTTTAAAGTGAGGTCACAGAACCTCACAAAGCTAAAACTCTTTTAGAAAACTGATAGTCCTTTTAACCTGAAGAATGAGAAAAAGAGTTTAGGTTAACCAGAGCCACCTAAAAGTTAGGGGGAGATTCCTATAAAGGAGAGATTCAGAGAAGGTAGGTGGTGGGGTGGTGGGGGGAGGGGTGGAAAATTGGAAATATTTCCAAATTTGGAAATATTGGATGAGTATAAAAATTCATTAAATGTTTGTTGAAATTTAATTAATCCTTCGTTGTTTTCATTTTTATTCTTAGAGTTCTTGTGCTTCAAAACTTGTTTATTTTCCACGTTAATATAGTGATATAAAGCACTCTTTCAGCATGTTTTACTTAAATGCAAAATTTTCCTGGTTGAAATCTACAAATTATTATTTGATTTTTTTTTTTTTTTTTTGCTTTTAGTTATCTCTTAAAAACTACATCTAATATTTTCCCTGCCTTGTAAGGTCAAGGTATACAGCTTATAAATTAATCTTAATTTAGAAATATTTATAATGTAAAATTATGCTATTTGCTTTAGTGAAATAAATTTATTTTTCGCTCCTCTTCAAGTTGTGCAGTCCCTCAAAATAATCACTAGTTAGAGTACTTTGTGAATGACTTTGTTGTTAGTTCTCAACTTCCATAAGTTTTAGTTTAATTTAGAATTGAATGTAAATATTATAAATTTAATATATTATGTCCGACTAGGATTAGAAGACAATTTACTGGTGTGTTTCAGAATAATTAGGCTCCAGATACATTCTTCCTCTCTTCACCTCATTTTATTTTGTATCTGGATTCTATATCTCATATCCCCCTAACCCCCTTCTTTTTCCTTATACCTCCTTCTCTCTTCATTGTTTTCTTCTTGGCAAAAGAAGAAAACCATCCACGGACTTGGTGTGCATGTGATGCAAGAAAACAGAATGTACTTTGCAATGACAAAGTCTAGATCCAGATGCCCCCTTTTCCACTTAATAACCTAACAAAGATGGAAGTGTTACACAACTCACTGAATTCACTGAACTTCAGTTGCCTCATCCATACAAGGATGATATATAATATTTAACTTATTTCAATGAGACTTTGCCCCATTCACACTTTCTGTTTATATTAATTGTTCTCGGCAGTGGGAGAAGAATAGGAATCGTGTTGACTGTCAAGATGCTGCCTACCAGATCTGTAAGATATACTATAACTGAGTTAGAAAGATGCATATTATAGAGAGAAAAATTATAAAGCACTTCTCTGATACATAAATAGGGCAGTGCAGCAGGTTTCCGTAGTGTAGTGGTTACCATAAATAGGGTAGTGCGTCCCATACCTGAAGATTTAAGCAGTATTAAGTATCGACATTATGGTTAAAAAATGTTTTTGTCTTTTTAAATCTACATGTCTTTTATTTAATATTACTTTATATAATTTTAATATATTGAGACAACTACTTTTTAATTTTTTGAAATTTCCTTCTTCTTTTCTATTAGTAACTAGTTATGAGCAACTATACTCTCATTAGCAGTCACTTTGGCTAAATAAACATCTTATGGTTAATTACACTTGGAGTTTTTACAGTTTGTCATTTAAAAAACTTTTTTAGGGGTGCCTGGGTGGCTCAGTCTGTTAAGCGTCCGATTTCAGCTCAGGTCATAATCTCACGGTTCGTGGGTTCAAGCCCCGCGTCGGGCTCTGTGCTGACTGCCAGCTCAGCCTGGAGCCTGCTTCAGATTCTGTGTCTCACTCTCTCTCTGACCCTCCTCTGCTCACACTGTCTCTCTCTCTCTCAGAAAAATTTAAACATTAAAAAAAACTTTTTTAAAGTTTATTTATTTATTTTGAGAGATAGAGCAAGAGAGAGTGCATGTGAGTGGAGGAGGAGGCAGAGAGAAGGGAAGAGAGAGAATCCCAAGCAGGTTCTGAGCTATCAGCTCAGAGCTCAATGTGGGGCTCAATCTCACAAACCGTCAGAAGATGACCTGAACTGAAATCAAGAGTCAGTCAGCCAATAACCAACTGAGGGACCCAGGTGATCCTAAAACATTTTTTAAGTTTATTTATTTTGAGAGAGGGAGAGAGAAAGAGAAGAAGAAAAAGGAGGAGGAGGAGGAGGAGGAGGAGGAGGAGGAGGAGGAGGAGGAGGAAGCATGTAGGTGGGGGAAAAGCAGAGCAAAAGGGTGAGAGAAAAATCCCAAGCAGGCTCTGTGCTGTTAGTACAGAACCTAACTCTGGGCTCAATCCCAGAAAATGTGAGCTCATAACCTGAGCTGAAATCAAGAATCATATGCTTAACCAACTGAGCCACCCAGGCGCTGCTACAGACTGTCATTTTTATTTCTGTGTATTCCCATCTTTCTTACTTGATTCATTTCAGCCAGTTTTATGGATTCACTGTCATAATCCCAAGCTTTTCATGATATCTTGCCAGTTGACTATGTGATTACCTTTAGCTACTTACAAATTTTAAAATGCTTTATTAAAAGGTGAACTTCAAAAAAGTGAACTTCTGTCATAAATTAGGTCTTTAATATAATAATTTAAGTATAATCTTTTAATATGTACTAGAGTTTCAAAATGGCAGACTTTGATATAATTCATTAATCATTTACTAGCACTTCCTTTTAAAAGGAATAAAGAGAAACCTCCTAGCAACTAAAAGCCTCTGCTCTGAAGTCTTCACAAGTTTATCGTCTACTTCACCTTTGTACTTTGGACTCAATACTCTTAGTATTGATCTTAGTTTCCCTTCTCAGCAATTAAATTACTCAATGTATTATAATACACAGCTATTATATTATTTTTGGCTGCCTTCAATACAGTTGTATGACTCAGGAATTCAGTCAGAATAATTAAAATAGAAAAGAATGAAAAAGAGCAAAGAGGACCTCATCAAGATAAAAAGCTTCTGCATGGAGAGGAAACTATCAGTAAAACTAATAGGCAACCTATGGAATGGGAAAAGATAGTTGCAAATGACATATCAGGTAAAGGGCTAGTATCCAAAATATATAAGGAACTCACCAAACTCCATACCCAAAAAACAAATAATCCAGTGAAGAAACGGGCAAAAGACATGAACAGACACTTCTCCAAAGAGTATATCCACATGGCCAATAGGCACATGAAACAATGCTCAACATCACTCATCATCAGGGAAAAACAAATCAAAACCACACTGAGATACTATCTCATGCCAATCAGAGTGGCTAAAATGAACAAATCAGGAGACGATAGATGCTGGTGAGGATGTGGAGAAATGCACACCCTCCTACACTGTTGGTGGGAATATAAACTGGTGCAGTTGCTCTGGAAAAGAGTGTGGAGGTTCCTCAAAAAATTAACAATAGAACTCCCCTATGACTGAGCAATAGCACTGCTGGGAATTTACCCAAGGGATACAGGAGTGCTGATGCATAGGGGCACATATACCCCAATGTTCACAGCAGCACTTTCAACAGTAGCCAAATCATGGAAAGAGCTTAAATGTCCAAAAACTGGTGAATGGATTAAGAAGATGTGGTTTATCTATACAATGGAATACTACATGGCAATGAGAAAGAATGAAATCTGGCCATGTGTAGCAACATGGATGGAACTTGAGGGTGTTATGCTGAGTGAAATGTCAGGCAGAGAAGGACAGGTACCATTTGTTTTCACTTCATAAGTGGAACAGGAGAAACTTAACAGAGGACTATGGGGGAGGTGAAGGGGAAAAATAGTTGGGGAGAGGGAGGGAGGCAAATCATGAGAGACTCTTGAATACCGAGAACAAACTGAGGGCTGATGGGCTGATGGAGGTGAGGGAGAGGGGAAGAAAGGTGATGGGCGTTGAGGAGGGCACTTGTTGGGATAAGCACTGGGTGTTATACAGAAACTAACTTGATAATAAACTATAATTTAAAAAAAAAGAAAAAGAGCAAAGAAAGTTTAAGGGACTTAAGAGGGCACCATCAAGCAGAACAATATACATGTATTTAAAAAAATAACAAAACACAAGGAAAGACAAGGCAGAAAAAAAAAACAGATAAAAGAACTAAAGGCATACCTCATTATATTGAGCCTTCACTTTGTTGTGCTTTGCAGATGTGCTTTTTACAAACAAAAACTTGGCAAGTAAATTTATCAGCACCATTTTTCCATCAGCATTTGCTCACTTCATGTTTCTGTGTCACATTTAGATAATTCTTGCAATATTTCAAACTTTTTCATTATTATTATATTTAATAAGGTGATCTGTAATCAGTGATCTTTGATGTTATTATTGTCATTTTGTTTCATGCCTGCTAACACAACATCCATTCTGCAGCCCATGGATCAAGGAGAAATTTTTATTTTCAAGTCTTATTATTTGCCAAATACATTTCATAAGGTTTAGCTGCCATAGATAGTCATTCCTTTGATGGATCTAGGCAAAGTTAACTGAAAACCTCTAGAAAGGACTCACCACTCTGATGCTATTAGAAACACTCACGATTTATGGGAAGGTTTCAAAATATCAACGTTAACAGGAGTATAGAAAAAGTTGGTTTCACCTGGCATGGATGACTTTGAAGGTTCAAGACTTCAGGAGAAAGTAATTGCAGATACGGTAGAAATAGCAAGAGAACTAGACTTAGAAGTAGAGCCTGAAGCTTTGATTGAACTGCTGCAATCTCCTGATCAAACTTTCATGGAAGAGGAGTTGCTTCTTATGGATAAATGAAGAAAATTAGTTTCTTGAGATGGAATCTGCTCCTGGTAAAGATGCTGTGAAGATTGTTGAAATGACAATGAACAATTTAGAATATTACATCAACTTAGCTGATAAAGCAGGAGCTGGAGTTGAGAAGATTAACTCTAATTTTGAAAGAAGTTCTACTGTGGGTGAACTGCTATCAAACAGCATTTCATGCTACAGAGAAATTGTGAAAGGAAGAGTCAATAAATGTATCAAACTTCACTGTGTATTATTTTAAGAAGTTGCCACAGCACAAGACACCTAGGTGGCTCACTCAGTTAAGTGTCTGACTCTTGATTTCAGCTCAGGTCATGATCTCACAGTTCATGAGTTGAGCCTAATGTCAGTATAGAGACTGCTTGGGATTCTCTCTCTCTCTCCCTCTTTCTCTGCCCCTCCCCTGCTCATTCTCAGTCTCTTTCTCTCTCTCTCTCTCTCTCCCAAAATAAATAAATAAGCATTAGGAAAAAAAAAAAAAGGAATTGCCACAGCTGTCCAAACTTTCAGCAACTACCACCCTGATCATTCAACAGCCATGAACTTTGGGGCAAGACCCTCCACCAGCAAAACAATTATAAATTTCTGGTTGGCATTTTTTAACAATAAAGTATTTTTAATTAAGGTATGTACATTGGTTTCTTTTTTTTTTTTTTTTTGGACATAATGCTATTGCACACTTAAACTACATTATAGTGTAAATCTATCTTTGTGTGAACTAAGAAACCAAAATAATCATTTGACTCTCTTTACTATGATAGTTGCTTTACTGGGGGTGGTCTGGAACCAAAGCCTAAATATCTCTGAAGTATATTTTTATAAGACTAACAGAAAACAATACTTTAGCAATAGTAAATCATTCCTATCAATAATTACTTTAAATGTAATTTAAAGTACTTTAATAGTACTATTGTACTTTAAATGTAAAAGGATTAAATACCCCAATCAACAGACATAAAGTGGCTGAATGTACAAAAAGACTCAACTCTGCCCTGTTTAAAAGAAACTCACTTTAGATTCAAGGACACATAAAGGTTGAAAGTGAAGTGATGGAAAAAGTAACTTCACACAGTTGGTAACCAAAGGAGAACAGGAATGGTTGCATTGACGTCAGACAAACTAGAATTTAAGGAGAAATGTCATAAGAAACACAAAAAGACATTATATAATCAAGAAAGTGTCAATTGACCAGGAAGATAGAACAATTATATATGTGTATCCAACATCAGAGTGCCTAAATATATAAATCAAACATTGACAGAACAGAAATATATATATAATAGAGCAGAAAAATATATGGCAATACAGTAATAGTAGGAGCCTTTAATGCTTTATTTTAAATAATGGATAGAACATCTGGATAGAAGATCAATAAGGAAATGGAGAACTTGAACAATACTATAAACCAAATGAAACAGAACAACATATATAGAATATTCTACCTAGCTGTTGGGAAAATAAATGAAGTTCTGCACCATAAGATAGCCAATGGGACTAAAACATGCTCTATTTCCTAGCTTAGAGACTCCTCTTCCGGGTCCTTCCTTCCCTGTTTGCTGCACCTGCGAAAACCACCAGGAATGCAGAAGTAGACGCTATAAATTACCCCTTCCCACTTGCATTCGGGGCTCAGATCTTTGGAGAAATTGTCTCCTCTGAGCCAGCAGATGTTAAATAAGCCTCTGATCCACCAAGACCTCCGAGTGCCACTTGGTTTTTCTGCCAGCGTTCCAGCCTGGTTCCATAATGTATTTAGTTCCCTGACTGGAAAACCCAACCGCACTGGCCCATTGTTGCCACTGGTTTGGAAGAATGGTGAGGCAGTGACAAGTGAGGAATCAAAAAGGAGAAGGCACGTGGCAGTCTCCTGCTCCGCAGCCCCGCTCTGTTGTTCCTGCTGGACTATGAGGAGACTTGGCAAGTAAGGATCTGGAACTGATGTGGGAAACCAGTAAGGCCTGGGCCCTAAATCTGTACTGTCCTGCCCGCCCACAGTGGTGGAAGGGAGAGCTGATCACTCCCTGGAGACCCCAGTGGTCTCATCTGTAAAAATTCTATGGGATGGAATGTAATAACCTCTGAGGTGTATGTGAGTGTGAATGTGCGACTCGGCCTGGCTTGCCTGCTGGGTTTGATTCTGTGGCTCCATGGGTGGACACCCTTAATGTCCCCAAAAGCCTATGGACTCTGAGTGGGCCCATCTGCGATTCGTGGTGAATGGCATACAGTCCATGGCGGCATCAGAATAGTTTCCAATTATAAGTTACAAAGGTGAGACAGCTACAGCTAAGTATCACCCAAGTTCCTTCAGGACATGGCCAGATAGGCATCTGACTGGACTCCTCATTAGACGGGGCACCCTTACCCCTTTGTCTTTGTGACACCAGCTCACAGGAACATTACAGGGTTGGGACCGTGCAAAGAAGGGATTATCAGGTGACTATGGGATGAAAATGACACCTGGGAAGCTAAGGACCTTTTGTGAACTAGAATGGCCCATGTTCAATGTAGGATGGCCCCCAAAAGGGACATTAGATGCTCAAGTGGTACAGCAGGTTTGGCTAATAGTCACTGGAAACTCAGGTCACCCTGACCAATTTCTATATATATCAACTCCTGGCCTGAAATTGTCTGAAATCTCCCACCTTGGGTGTGACTCATCTATAACAAGCAGAGTCAGGCAAAGGTTTTAGCTCCCATACCTGGAGACTCACCCAGAGAACTGAAGAGGCAGCCCACTGCTCTCCCAGTTCCTCTGGAAGGGGACCCAGAGGAAGTCTCTGTCTTTCCGCCACCTTATGACTCACTGGGCCCCCTCCCTCTTGCTCTGGGGCCTGAAACTCCTCTGCCATCTGTCTTTCCTCCACCCCCGAACCTGGAAAATCCTCTCTCACCAGGGCCAGCCACCAGACTGTGCCCCAGACCCAGACCTGGTGCTCTCCAAATGCCAGTAAGGGAGACGAGAGAACATGAAAGACAGAATGAGGATGGAATAGCCCAGCCCGGCTGTTCCATGATGTATTAGCAGCTCTTCTCTACAACTGACCTCCTTTACTGAAAACACAACACTCCATCAAAGCCACAAGCAATGGTCAACTTGATGGAGTCCCTCTTCCAGACCCATCAACCAACTTGGGAAGATTGCCAACAGTTACTCTGTACTCTGTTTAAGGGTAGGAGAATAATGAGGGATACACGACAGTACCTAGAAGACCACACACCGCTGGAGATTAATGACCCTGCTGCCTAGGCTTGAACTGCCACACCTGAAGAACGCCCAACATAGGACTTTACCACAGAAGAAGGACAGGCTCACATCCATTGGTATCAAGAGGCTCTCCTTCGGGGAATTCAAGCTAGAGCCAAAAAGCCCATGAACATGCCTAAAGTATCAATGGTCACTCAGCAACCTGGAGAGTCTCCCAGAGACTACTATGAAAGACTATGTAAGGCATACAGGTATACATCCTATTTGACCCCAAGATACTGGAAAGTCAACAAATGGCAAATATCTACTTTGTGGCCCAGACTGCCCCAGGTATCAGGAGAAATAAAAGCTAGAGTGCTTTGGTAGGACAAATATCACTCAGCTGATAGAGGTTGCCAATAAAGTTTTCAAGAACAGGGAAGTCACAGCTGAGAGGAAAGCTGAGAAAAGACTAAAGAAGAGGGTCACCCTATTTCAGCAGCACTGGAAGAAAAGGACAGTGCGGGGCGCCTGGGTGGCTCAGGTCATGATCTCACGGTTCGTGGGTTCGAGCCCCACGTCGGGCTCTGTGCGGACAGCCAGCTCAGAGCCTGGAGCCTGTTTCAGATTCTGTGTCTCCCTCTCTCTCTGACCCTCCCCTGCTCACGCTGTCTCTCTCTCAGAAATAAAATAAAGCATCAAAAAAGAAAGAAAGAAAGAAAAGGACAGTGCAAAGATGGAAAAGCTTCAGTCATCGAAGGCGAAAGCCCAGAGCCCCCTCTAGCAAAAGACCAATGTGCCTACTGCAAGGAAAAGGGACACTGGAAGAGTGAGTGCCTGAATTGGAAAGGGCTCCCCAAACTCAGCTGATATCTGGAGGAACCTTGAGAAGGGGACCTTATTGGTCTGGCTGAGATAGAATCAGACTGAAGGGGACGCTAACTCTCTCTTTTCCTCTGCCTAATAGATGTGAGGGCTTCTCTCTCATTCATTTCCCAGATTAACAGCTGTAATTGGAGCCAACTGTGGTTAGTCTACCTCAGTATGGGGACTTTAAGGAATATTCCCAAGCAGTTGCTGAAACTCCATTTGTTTGGGGGAAATTCCCAATCTTCTCTGGCCTGATGTGGACTCCATATTTCCACTCTGTTGGAAAAAACATGGCTTCCGCTCCTCTGTCTGAGCTAAGATTTTGAATCAGGTTTTTCTTTTCTGCCTCCTGCTGTCACCTTGCCTCTTCTGCCTTCTCCTCTCCCTCCTGTTTCTGCACTAACTTGGGCGTGGTCTGCATAACTGGTTCCTATACCAACCTCAGTGCCTGGGGCACATTGGCTCCTCCTCCCACCCTGGAGGTCAAGGAGCAAAGTGCACCTCCATGGACATCTAGGTCTTTTCCAAGTGGAATGTATGATTACTGAACATAGGTTTGGGTTTTTAACTTCCTATTGCACAGAAACTAAGGCTATTTGGACCCATTGGAAAAAATGCTTTGTGCTTAATTGGTTCATGAATTTACCATCTAAAACAATTCCGGTGTAAACACCTCTCCATTGGTTACTAAGTCCTCAACTGGAGACTAAGGTTTCCCAAGAGTTAAATTCTGCTAAGTGTACTTAAGACTGCTGGAAAAGAAGGAAAGCAACCTTGTATGTAGGCAAGTGGGGGGTATGTAAGAAAGGAATAAGGAATGAAAACACATTTTTGTTGAGGGTAATTATGTCCTAAATGAGTCGGATTGTTTGGAGAGAAATGGCTTTGGGACAAAGTTTGAAGGCAAAGGAAAGTTGTAGAAGGTTCGTGAAGGGAAATCTTTGGAAAGGAATTTTATGTGTGTTCAGGATGGACTAAGGTTGAGATGAACGGAATTTGAAAAGTACACTGGTATAAGTTTGAAACTCTGCTTTTCGCTCTGTTCAAAAGACAAAGTTTTCTTGAATTGTTGATTTGCTCTTGATAAGACAATGTAAACAGTGGTTTTCTCTTTTGTTTGCCAAGTAAACCAAAGCTTTAGGTTTCATCTTTATCAGGTCTTTGATTGCTTAGTTAAAACTTCTCAATGTTAAAGGAGCTAGGTTTTGCTAACAACTATATAGTGCTATACAGTCACCTTTAGGATCTTTTATTGCCACTTTGGTTGAATAAATAAAGTTTTAAGGTTTGTAATGATCTATAATCCTATTTAGGATGTGCTTTATAACTTCCTAAGGTTTTAACAAACTTCCCATGATTTAAATGGTAAAAGAAGTCTTTTGATCAATTAGGCCCTTTTATTTGGGATGCTAAGTTACTTGGAAAACCACTGTCATACAATGGTAAACCTTAGGTTATATTGCATGGGTAAATGCTGTAACTATCCAAATATATATGCAATTCCTAAAGTTTTAATGTTTTGGTATAAGGTCATCACTTAATATTCTGATTAATTGCATCTTTGTTAACTGCATCATCATGAACGCTCGTCAGATCTTTAACGATGTCCATTTCTGAGATTTTGTCATTTATAATTGTTCTTATTCTCTCACAAAATGTGTTTCTTCTTCAAAGATATGCATAGAAAGGACTTCTGGGACAAATACAGGTATTTGACATCTTTAAGATTAATACTGAAATGGGTAAGAATTTCTAGAGCTAAAAAGCTGCATTCAAACTGAACAAGAATAGGGAACATGGGACTAAATGAACTGAGGAAGATTATAGTTTTGTGACTCTTGTTGGAAATATTGCTGGTCCTCTAATGTTTGCTTATCCAGATTAAGGAAACTTTCTCTTAAGATATCTATGAGATACAGAAATATCATGAAGTATTCATTTGTAAACTGAAGCATTTATCTTTTCTCTCTACCTAAACCCTCTAAAATTCAAAAACTCCCAGTGAGTATTCTTTCTTTTATGGCAATTACAATTGTTTGCATAAGTTTGCTAAGAATCTGTTCATCTTGTAACAGGTTATCACTGGAAATACTGGTTATTTTACCAAGGCTTTGACTGGAGTGTCATATTTGAGAGTGACATGCATAGACTCAAATATGACCAGACAGCTTTAAGGAACTAATGTTGACTTTATGAAACATGGAGCCATAAGGCCTTTGGAAATGTTGGCCAGACACCTTGCTTACAGAGTTCCCAGCAGTCTCTCCAGGTGAGTAAAGAAGGTCACTTCCTGGCAGGTGCTGGAACCTCAGGATATCTTGGGGGACCTCTTGAAGAAGAATTTGCCCAATTCTATAGGTATTATAGGCCTGATGGGAAGTACTTGGCTTGGCTTCTGGCCTGGAGAGGCTACTAAAATTCAACCTGGGGATTCCTTATAAAATATATAAGTATATTAAACATATATCATATACAAACAGTGCATATTATATATGTATATACATATGTAAATATAAATAAATAAGTACATGCACAAACTGTATATATTTTTTCACAGGTTTTAGAGATTAGGACCTAGACATCTTTCTTTGAGGGCTGTTATTCTGCCTATCTATGTTAGGTAACATGGCAAGGAGGTATTAAGGTTATACATGGAATTAAAGTTGCTAATCAGATTACCTTAGAGAGATTATACTAAATTATCCTGGTTAACCCAATGGGATCACAAGGGTCCTTTAAATGTGGAAGAGGGAGGATTAAAAGTCAGTATTCATATGATGCGGCGTGAGCATTACTTGATTGACCTTTCTGCATATGAAAGTGAGCCTAGCCACAAACTTTGGACAGCCTCTAGAAGGCGGAAAAGGCAAGGATTTTCTCCCTAGAGCCTCCAGAAAGGAACACAGCCTTGCCAACATCTTGATTTTAGTACATTGTGACTCATTTCAGACTTCTGAACCTCAGGACTTTATGATTATGAGAGAACTCTAACATACTTATTTTTAAGCCATTAAAGGCGTACGTGTGCACACACACATATACTTATGTGTGTTTGTGTGTCTGTGTCAGGTGGTGATAAATGCTTTGAAAAAAACAAATTTGATTAAAGACTTATGAATAGAAAAGGGTATTTTATGCTGGGTGGTCAAGGATGAGGTTATGTTTAAATAGAAACGTAAATAAGATGAAGGAGCAAGGTATCTGGAAATAGAACATTCAGATGGGAAAACAGCAAGTGCAAACTTCTCCAAGTCAGAAGTTTGCTCAGCATTTTCGATAAATAGCAAAAAGGCTAATAAGGCTAAAGGCTAATATGGAAAGTAAATGAGAGGAAACACAGGATATAAATAGAATTGAGGGTTACATAAAGGATGGTTATTCTCATTATTTTTGGAGGGTGAGTGGGAATGAAGGTACTTTTGTCCTATTATTTATGGTTTTTGATGATGATGCATTACTACTGTCCTGTCTAGAATTTTTATTATTACATAAAAGTACAAGAAATATGAAACACAGAAATGTCAAGTGTAAAGATGAAGAATATATATACATATAATATGATGTTTTTGGTTTAGTCTAAAAATTGAGGGACAGGGATAAGAAAGAATCAAATTATACTGTTGTTATTTTAAAAGGCCTATTATCTATTTCCACTTTTATGCAGTTTTGAGTTTGTATATACATGTCGATAACAACATGTGTAAACATGTGTGCCCCTGCATGTAAATAAGTGTAAGAATCCTATGGTTTCTTGATACTGGATTATTTCATATGAAGGTGAATATTTGAAAATACAGAATGAGGAAGATGTTTGAATAGCCTACTTATAAATCCCTACCTACCAGAACGTCTTAAGGGGACTAATATTATGGAAAGCTACAGTTACTTTAGCAATGAGGAAGAGAATTGCGAGCATGGGATTTGGAATCAGACTGCCTGGTTCAGACCTTCGCTCCACTACTTACCAGCTTGGGGACTGAAAAGGATTCATTTGCCCTCTCTGTATCTAAGTTTTTTCATCTGTAAAAGAGAGATAATAGCATCTGGACGATGCAGTCGTGGTAAGGAATAAATCTATTGAAAGAAATATAACACTAGAACAGTCTCTGGCATATAACATGTGCTCAATGTTAGCTTCTATTGTTAATTTATTACTCTCTGATCCTGATTATCAGACTGCAATTAGCATACGTTATATACACTAACTTGTTAACTTCCAGCTCCTCTCCAGATATGCTGCAAGGGACCATTCGGGCAATTTTAATTATTTCAGCCAGATTGCTGTCACTTTACTATGCATATGCAAATGAAATTACCGTAACCCTCAATGTTAAAAAGAAGCAGAAACAACCCAGCACACCATTTTACCCTTAGACTTACATGCACCACTACCTTTTACCTATTGACTGCTATTCAAATATTTCATCAGAACAGACTTTATCAGTAATATCTGAAAACAAACAAACATGTTCTCTGGACAAAGTTAAAAGGGACCTTACATAACATTATTCCAACTGAGTCGGATTTCTGTATAGTCCTTATTCAGCAATTACGACTACAGATTTGAGTAAAAAAACAAAAACAAAAAAAACAAAGCATTCAAATATTGGTAAAACAATTTTTTAAAATTTCTTCAAAACTTTTCTACAGGGGTTTAAAGGCTTTGACGTGGGTTTATGGTTTTTGATTACAAGCTGGGTGAGTACAGGCAAACTTCTCAATTTTCCGGAATCTTGGTTTCTTCAACACTGTGCTCAGGGAGTACTTTATTTTATGAAATTCTAGAAAAATCCCAATACAGTCTACCATTTGATTTTAAGACAAAAAGAGCCAAAGAGAAGATTTCTAAATCAAAAGATTTCTAAATTTTTAACATTAACAAACTCTTACCCATTGGAAATATTACCAAGAAATTCCCTTTTTCAGATTTAAAGACTCATTTAAATCAAGATATAAAGCATTCTATTAATATTTTAGTGTATGCTTTAGTTAAAAATGCTAATTTGAAATACAATATTGTTTTTAAAATTGGCTATGTTTTTTTTAAATCCCCCCTTCACTTATTTTAATTCAGAAACATGAAACTTTTTCTACCTTGAATCCATTGCAGCATCTAGTTTCCCTTTTCTTTGAAGGTGTTGCCTCTGCTGTCTTTTTCAAATGTTGATTTGTGTCCATCATTGAGTGTTTTCAATTGTGGTTGATTCTTGGTTTGAAATGACCACCTGTTTAAGGAGAAAAAGGATAACTTATTTCACTCTGACAATATATAATTAAGGAATACGCTGCAAAGTTGACATCAATCAATTGATGAAACCACTAATACTCTTTCAGGGTCTTCAAAGTCCAGAGCACTACGCAAATGCTAGACACAAAAGGAGGAGAAACACATGAAAACACAGAGTCCTAACTTTTGGGAATTATAATTTGGGAAGATAAATTTCTGAAAATAATTTGAAACAACAAATGAATAGTCTAGATCATATACTAGATGAGATAAAAAATTTAAAGTACAGAAATACAAATTTAAATGTTTCACATATCTACATTATAAAATTTAGGAAGGCAAATATATGTTTAATTCATCTTTATAGTTTTACAAAGCACCAAACAGTGCCTTGTACATAGTAGACAGTCAAAATGCGTAGAAAAATAATGTAAAGAACTGTGAATAGAGTGGCCTAGGAAAGTTTCATGAAGAGATACTTTGGGAACCAGGTATGAAATGCAGGCTAAGTTTGGATTTGTTAAAGAGTACCTTTCAGAAAGACTGGCAATGCCTGACCTTACCACCATCACAATCCTACTTTAGTTTTGTTCATTTATTTTTGAACAGAAAATGTATGCAGTTGAATATATTTAAACACATGTATTTGAAAGTACAAAATAACAAAAAGACATACATTAAAGAATCTTTCTGTAGCCCCTGTCCACCCAACATCCAGTTTCTTATTCTGAGGAATAATTAAACCAGTTTTCAGTGAATACTATCCAGAAATGTGATATGCATTTTTAATGAAATACATATATCTTCCTTTTTAAACACAAATGGCAGCATACAATTAACACTGCTCTCTACCTTTCAATGCTACTTTATACTAATAAATGACTTTTTTTTCAGTTTTATTATGGTTGCAGGTTATCCTGTTGTCCATAATATATCTAGTTACATGTTGATAAACATTTAGGTTGTATCTAAATATTTCATACTAGAAAATTTTCTTAATATGTCATTTTATTTATGTGTAGGATATGAGTTTTGAGGTCAGAAATTATAAATTTGTAAGTTATTAAGCCTCTATTTTATTTTTTAATTTTAATTTTTTAAGGTTCTATTTAAATTCCAGTTAGTTAACACAGTGTAATATAGGTTTGGGTATAATACATAGTGATTTAACACAGTGATTGTTATGTGATCATAACAGGATTTATTGATTCCTTATATTGTAAACACAATGAATAAATTAATACAATATATAGTTGATCCTATTATTCATGTATTCAGTATTTGTGAACTTGCCTTCTCACTAAAATTTATTTGTAACTGACTGAGCCACCTAGGCGCCCCAATAAAGTTTTATTTTTTATAGGACCTGGGATTTACACAGCACATGTAGGGGCAAACAGCAAGGTCATAGGTAGAGAGTGCAAAGCCTAGGGTTCTGCTTTTATTGGGGTTGAGGGTCGAGGCCTAGGGTTTTACCAGATCACTCTTATTGGTGAATTTAAAACATAACAATGAAATGTAAAATATCTGAAGATATTATCACGTGTGTATATTAACATATGCATCAATGCAAAAACCCACGTCTATGTACATCTAAGTAAATCCTAGTTATTCCACTTTTCTGCATGTGCTCCAAACATGCCTGTAACTTTTCAGTTACTAAGTGGAGAGGAATGAGGAAGAAATCAGTAGTTAGGGTGTCCCAATGTCATAAGCAGTCCTTTGATAAATTTCCTGTTATATTCTTCATGAATACCTTTTTTTGTATCTTTACCCAGAATTGAAAAGTTAGGAAGTAATTTTTACCACTTAATTCTATTATTGCAAATCTCTCTGAATGATTTATGAGGTGTATATACACCCTATAGCTTTAGTTTTGTTGGTTTTGTTTTTTTTTGGCTACTGGACAAGTATTCTTTGGGTTTTTCTGTTTTGTTGTTTGTTTTGTTTGGTTTTTTTTTTTTTAGAGAGATAGAGCAAGCAGGGGAGGGGAAGGGAGAGAGGGAGAGTGAGAGAGAATCTCAAGCAGGCTCCACGATGACCCTGAGATCATGACGTGACCAATTTCAAATGCTGGACACTTAACCAACTGAGCCAGCCAGGTGTCCCTGGAACAAGTATTCTTAAAGATCATTATCTCACCAGTGTAGCCCTGTTTGTTGCATTTGATTAAATTATGATTATCCTATCTTTCAGCCTTCTTTCTATTTTATTTTTATCATAGTCATCTTCAGAGTTTTTCAGAGGTTCCCTGTATCATACAGAATAAAATTCACACTTCCTATTTGATTCATTACAAACTACACCCAGCCCTTGTTTTCAGTCTCAGTTCTCAACACATCCATTAGCACCTTCAGTCCTATGGAATCAACTGTCCCTAGAAATCCTCTGCCCTATGTTTCTTCTTAACCTGTTAATGTTCTTCCTCATCTTTTGGTTGTAATTCTTCCCTAAATCACTCTTCTGAAATATTTTTCCAGTTACTCCCAATTGAAAAAAAACCTCTCTCACACTGTTGCTCCACTAGAGAATATAACTTGTAACACAGTCATTACTTTTCCCTGTTATTTCTGCTACATTCCTAGACAGATTACAATTCCATACCTCTCTCCTACATACTGAGAAGTAATATCCGGAAAAAAGTGGGAAATGTAGACACTTACCTCCCGTATGTCTCAGAAAAGCTAAATTGTAATAGGGAACCTCAAAGTAATTACAGAGTTGGAATATCAATTTAGGTTTGACTCTTAACACTACACTTTTTACTTCATCATGACGTTTTAAGCCTGATTGGAGAATTTTACTTAGTTTTCTCTGGAGATTTTTTTTTCTCAGAGCCTCAAGACAACTGACATTTGAATACATTTTGGGGACACAATATGTTTATAAGACAGGACCACAGGCATTCAGACACAGAACTGCCATTCTTCCTTCAACAGAACACTCAGTTCTTCCTCATGTGATTGGGCTGGAGTAGAGGGCAGAATTTCACCAAACTCTCCTTACCTGTGTCAAGCTTTTACTGTTTGAGAAATCATAAAAAAGCAGTGCAAGCTAGGTGACCCAGTTTCTATGTACCTATAGAACCGAGGAGGAAAAAAAAGTGAAAATAGATTTACTAACTTTTTAGACCTTTTAAAAAGACTTTCCCCATTTTCTACCTCACTTTGACAATAACCATGGTCTTTTAAGTGTAGCCACTTTCTAGTTGGAGAAGGGAACCAATATCTATTGAGTTCTTAATTTGTGCCAGGAACCATGCTGGTAAATTTTTTTCTCATTTGATTAGAGACAAAATTATCTAGAAAATTTCTTTCTTCATCTTCATCTTGAGTCAAATGAGTTGAAACAGGAATGTAGGGGTGGGAAGGTGACTTTTAGACATGTGCCATTCTTTGATGTTTGCCAACCAACTCTCCACCCCATATTATCCAGTTAAGGTAGAATAAAAAATAGGGAATACATCTAATTATTCCACATAGTCAATGAAAATAATTGCCTTGTGGTATATTTTGAGAAGGTAAACAGAGATCCATTTTTTTTTTAAACTTGAAGTTCCACTTATTTAGAAAGTAATGGGAACAGGGTTTCAAACTTTATTTTTAAATTATGAATGTCTTATTTTCTATATTTTAACTTTCAGAGTATATAAATCTGAAGGTCATCTATCTCCAGAAGGCATATTTAATAAAATTTACAGGCTTAAATATAAGTGTGTAAAAGACACAAAGTATAAAACATGTAATATTTATCATGTTAATGAAAACATTTTTTCCATTGAAATCTGTGGCAATTTCTCACATAGAAGAAACACTGAAATTAGAGGGTCTCGAAGTTCTTACCTGGACTTAGAATCCTACAGCAGTAGCAAGGAGTCCATCCCTTTATCTGTTGTTAAAATCTCTCTTTAAATAGTGAGTTGACTTTTTTTTTTTTTTATCAGTTCAGTGATGATTAACCATTTTATTAGGTCATTGTCCTAAGCAAATACAAGAAAATTAACTAACTATTCTAAGAGCCTGCTCCAGACTTCTACATTTTACAGGTTATATATTTTGTGCTGATCTGTCTATCAATTACCAATGTCATGGTTGGGCCCATCCGGGTGGTTTTCATTATGATTTCAAGATGCCCTTCAGCAATAACCATCAGGGAACTTTGAAATAATACAGGTTTATTTATTTATTTTTTAAAAAGTGTTTTTGATTTATTTCTGAGAGAGAGAGAGAGAGACAGCATGAGCAGGGGAGGGTCAGAGAGAGGGAGAGACAGAATCTGAAACAGGCTCCAGGCTCTGAGCTGGATGTCAGCACAGAGCCTGATGCGGGGCTGGAATCCAAAAACTGAGATCATGACCTGAGCTGAAGTCAGATGCTTAACCAACTGAGCCACCCAGGCACCCCAATACAGGTTTATTTTTTATAGGACCTGGGATTTATACAGCACATGTAAGGGCAAACAGCAAGGTCATAGGTAGAGGGAGAGAGTGCAAAGCCTAGGGTTCTGCTTTTATTGGGGTTGAGGGTCGAGGCCTAGGGTTTTACCAGATCACTCTTATTGGTGAATTTAAAACATAAGAATGAAAATGTAAAGCTCGGGACAAGAAAAACAAAAGTGACCCAAATGGTCAGTATTTGAAATCAAGGAAGATCTCTAAAACAAAGATGCCTCAAAGGTGGGGGAGGTGGGCTGGCTCTTTATCTGGTCTGTGGCTGGCAGCTGTTGATTTGAGAGATCAGTTTGGAAGTGTCTACCTCTTTGAAATGGATGCTTTGGCAATCAGAGCTTTACCTAGGTACTTGCGTTACAAAAAAGGGGAAAAACTGTCAGAATTTATACATTATATTAATTTCTCAGAATTTATAAATTATTTTTATGTAAAAGTTTAACTATTAAGCTTCATTTCTGAAAATAACATATTTTCTTGAGTTGGTTGCATATGTTTTCTTTAAAAATACAAAGACAGCAGATTATCCAAGATATTTAGAACTAGAAAGGCAGTTTTTTCAAGTGTATCTACTGGTTCCTTTAGCATTTAAGATAAAACATACTCTTTTTGCTTGATACTTTGGTACAGGTCTAATACAGTGTCAATGAACTGTATATATATACATTTCATATATATATGAATATATATGTATATATACATACACTGTATATATATATTTATTACTACACACATATTTATAGCTATTATATAGAGATGACTATATATATATATATATATATATATATATATATATATGCTTGTGTGTATAAACGCACACACACATCCATATATAGCAGTGTGAGAGTACATATATGAAAACATTACCCCTTAATCGCTTCTATAAGACTATTACTGGGACAGCTGCAGCAATATATATTTAAATTCTGTATCTCAGTTATTTGATACATTAATTCTGTCCATGTTTATTCGTGGAAGCCCTGGAATCACGGGAGGAACCAGAGGTTGTGAAGGGATAGAAGAGTTGGGATATCCCTTATTTTCCAAGTAAGGGGAACTGAGAAATGCAGACCTGGGGCAAAGAAAATTAAGACATGGGCTTCCAGATAGCCCTTTGCTGAGTCAGAATCGTAGTCCAGGCTCACCCCCCCACCCCCCAATCTCCCCACAGGAGATTCTGATTCATTTCCTAAAGATTAAGTTGGTTTTTTTTTTCTAATAAGCACTTCATTTAATATTTATGTACCTCTAAATTTTGAGAACCACTAGAGCATATCTAAAGAATGCTTGCAGGATAGTATGGACTTCCCTATTATTCAGAGTGGAAATACAGTTTAGGTGCTTTACAGTAGTGATATTCTTTTCAAATTTACATTCCACCCAAGGTGGAATGAAGGTATAATAGTACAAATTAAGAACCTTTCTAATCTCTAAACTAAAGCCTTCTGGTGAAATCCTAGAGTGTTTTCATAGGTCAAAGAGCACCTTCATGCTCTTCCTAATGTATGACTGTGTAATAACTAAACAGGCCATGCTTGTGCAATTTGTGGAGAAGGTGGTCAGAGGAAAGATGTTACAATAGTTCCTTCAAGATCCATATTATGCTAACATCCATGGCTCAGGAGAATCGTAAAATTTGCTAAAAACATTCTGCTGATATTTTATTTCAGAGGTAATGATTATAGTTCTGATGGCATATCGTGGTCCTTGAAATCTGATAAACTTCAATGTCATTTGTCTCTGTTACTTGCTAGCAGTATGAACTTAAAGTTATTTAAGCTTTCTAAGCATCAATATCCTCATCTGTAAAATATAATACTTGGCGTAAGGATTAAATAGTGTATGTAAAGTGCTTTGCACAGTACTTGATATTATAGTTCAATATCTACTTCCTAATAGGATTCATTGTATGATGTTTATTATAAATATTGACAGCAATTAATTCACATCAAATTAGTAAACATAACATCTCTAAGACATGTGTCTAGCAGTCTCTTCTGGCAATTTTTATTGCCAGAGTTCTCAGGTGGGTGCTACAGGCGTGCTTCAAGAGGAAAGCCTTCAGGCTCAAAGCAAACATGCTGCTACCTGTCTGCCCCACTTCCCTTGGCAGTGGTCATGAGGCAGTTCCAGGAGGATGTATACTCCTGGAAAGAACCCAACATTTCTGTATGTATTGATACTAATGCGCTTGTGTCATCATGATTTATCTTAGTCTGACCATCATCTCTGTTATTAGAAGTACCACCATAAGAAGGAAGGGATTTCCTGACCAGTCTCATTACCTCCTGTCTAATCCCCATATGGTTCTGCACATCCTTGTTTTTGCCTCTCCCAGTCCTGAACTGAGACCCTTCTCTGGAGTCTTTTGGAATTCATGGTTAATCAAATATAGAATTCCCTTTACCTTCAGCCTCTTCTCTGAGTTCATCTCTTGCTCTAACTTAAACCTGACTCCCCTTTCCTGAAGACTACCTCACCAGCTGCTGTAATCAGTGGGAGCTGTACTATTCTCCATTTTGCTCCATACGAGATGGGCTGGTTTCAATTTGCTCTACTTTACTACTTCCCTTCTGTGTTCATACCCTCTTCCCTCAGAAGCCATAGTGTTGAATTTCATATGAAAAGACACTATCACTTATCCTTCTTCTTGTTGGGATCATCTACTGATCCTTCATTCACTTCCACTTACTCTATGACAGTTTCAGCTCCTAGTTCAAAGCCAGTCTCTCAGAATGTTACAGTTATCATAATTATTGGTGATTTCAATGACCATGAAGATAATCCTTTTAATTTTCTGGCTGCTTTTTAAAAACCTTTTCTTCTCCAATAATCTTGCTTTTCTATCTGCTCCAATGGATATATCCTAGACCTTGTTATACCAAAAACTGGAATTTCCCCGTAATATCAGTTCCAAGGATTGGTTTAACACTGTCTACCTTTCCAGCATACACTCTGTAATACCTCAGATGCAACAACGCTTTCACTAATCAGGATCTATAATCCACTGATTGATTCTACCAGAGATTGCATTATTCCTGGTTTCATGTCCTCATTTTCCTGCATTTCTGGGTTAAATTTAATGGTCATCATAATAACATTTTTTCCATAGCTCTTCAAGTCATTAGTGACCTCTGCATCATTTTAATTGCTCAACAGAACTACAACCTTGATTGACCCCAACTCTCAGCCTACTCTGTCAATGCATCCATGCTACTGAATGAGGTTGAAGAAAACCCTCAACATGTTGACTTTAAGTTTATGGTTAAGGAACTCAAATGAGCCTTTTATGTTGTGTAGGTATCATGCTGCATTTTCTTAATTTGTGTCACCTTGGTTTCTCTTTTTAAACTTCATCTCTCTACTCAAAACTCTAAAACATCCTCTCCTATCTTTACCTTCAGCTGGTGACTGTATCACTAACCAAAAATGAAAAACAAAACTTACAAAAGTTCCTTCCAACACATTTATCTACCTATAGCATCAGTACTACATATTTTGCCTTGATGGACTGTCCATGCTTTAGCAAAGATCATCCTCCATTTGTATACCAGATTGTCTCCTCTCCTTGTGTTCCAAAGGATATCAATTTTCCTGCCCTAAAGAAACGGTCCTATCAGCATATAGGCATCCTGTCAGTCTCCCAGCTTCAAAAGTCCCTCTTCTGATTCTGTTCCTTTTACAGGTATTGCACTATTTTTTGTACTGTTTAAAACACAAAACTAAAACTTCTCAAAAGCCTTATCTCTAATATCGCTTTCTATTCCTTTTTTTCACATTCTAATCTTTTTTCACATTCACTCAATCAAATGTATACCCTCAACTCCACTCAAACTACTCTTCCCTAAGTTATAAATTGCCTAAATGCTGTAATGAAATGGACTTTATCTGACTTGAACTATTAGCCATTTTCAAGAGCTGATTATTGCCTTCTCCTGGAAATAGTTTTCAGGATACTATCTTTAGTGGCTTTCCTCTTAACTCATTGGCTATTCCATTTTTACCTCATTTACTAAATATTCTATATAACTTTCTCCTCTTAATGGGAGTGCCTCAGGATTCAATTCCCACTTATTCTATGACAATCTTACAAATCACTCCCAGTTATTCCATGATAGCTTCAGGATTCAACCATCGTATTTTGGTGATTTCGTCTATTGTCATATCTTTAATATCCTCTCTATGTTGATAATTTAAAAACTTCTACCTCTGGTCAAGATTTTATTCCTGAGATTTTTCCTCAAGACTTTATGCTGGATTTTTCCATTGACTGCTCACTATCTCCCTTTATATAGATAATAGGCTTATGATATTTAAAAAATTTAAAGCTGTTCCCCTCATCTTCCTTTCTCAAACCTCTCCTATACTATTCCCCGTATCAGTCAATTGTAGTTCTATCCTTTAGTTGTGTGTACACATGTGCACATGTACACACACGTGCACACACACACACACACACATACATGCTATTAGAATCATTCTTGACTCTTCTTTTCCTTAAAACATATCATGCTCTAAGTTCAAAATATACCCAGAATCTGACTCTTTCTCACCAAGACCATGGCTGTCACTCTGGTCCTGAGTTATTGCAACATTCTCCAATTTGTGTTTCAGCTTATCTCCTTATCTCCTTGCACTCACCCATGTAAACTTCACTACACCAGCCAGAACCCCCAGGTCATGTCATGACACTGCTCTGCTCAAATCCTCCAATGGCCTCCTACACCACTCAGCATAAAGTCCAAAGGGTGGCATTAAGGTTTATAAGATATAGGCCCCTTACTCAGAGTATTTGTATTTGCTGTTCTTCCTTTCCATTCTTTTCTAGGTATCTGTGTAGCCCACTCCATCACCATCTTTTATTATACACACAAAACATAGCTTTTGGCTGACTTCTTTCATTCAATATAATTACTGTGAAACTCAACCATACCGTTGCATATATCAATAGTTCATTCTTTTCTATGCTGATTAGCTCACATTATACAAATTATTATAATTTCTTTATCTACTCAACTGTCTATAGAAATGTGAGTTGTTTCCAGTTTTTGGCTATTACAAATAAGTGTTATCAACATTTGTGTATAAGACTTTGTGTGGGCATATGCTTTCATTCTCTTGGAATGCCTGGGCCATATGGGAGGTGTGTATTTAAGATTTTAGGAAATTTTTAACATAGTTGTATTATTTTATGTTCTCAACAGCAATGAAAATATGAGTTTTGTTCTTCTCCCTCCTCAGAGTATTTATATTTGCTGTTCTTCCTTTCTCTACCTCACTAATAGTTGATATGAATAGCTTTTAAAATTTTATTCCTTCTAGTAGATATGTAGTAGTATGTAATTCTGATTTCAAATTTTCATTTACCTAACGCTAATGATGTTGAGGATCTTATCATGTGCATGACTGAGGTAGAGCAGAGGAAAAAATGGTATTTTCCTATGAGTGTCACAAAATCTTACTTAAACCATTTCTAAGGCTTTTACCTGTTGTCTAATTCTTTCCAAGGGATGAAATACCATATCATTAGGCTGTTAGGAAACATAGGGGATAAGTAATGCTCTATTAATTCTATTTTCTTATATTATTCCTCTTTTCTCCTTCTCTTTTCTCTCCCTTTACTTTCCTGCTATCTCTCAGGATCAAGGATCAAGCACAAATGCTAGAAACATTATAATCACTCACTGTGTAGAAGTTATTGTAATAGGTCTCTCTAATTTTATTTTATTTTATTTTAAATTTTTAAAAAATATTTTACTTATTTCTGAGATAGAGAGACAGCGTGAGCAGGTGAAGGTCAGAGAGAGAGGGAGATACAGAATCTGAAGCAGGCTCCAGGCTCTGAGCTAGCTGTCAGCACAGAGCCTGACACCGGGCTCAAACCCACAAACCATGAGATCATGACCTGAGCCAGAGTTGGACGCTTAAACGACTGAGCCACCCAGGCACCCCTCTCTAATTGTGTGTGTGTGTGTGTGTGTGTGTGTGTGTGTGTGTGAGAGAGAGAGAGAGAGAGAGAGAGAGGAGCGAAAGTGAGTGGGCAAGAAGGGTAGAGGGAGAGAGAGAATCTTAAGCAGGCTCCACGCTCAGTGCAGAGCCCACCACGGAGACCTGAGCTGAAATCAGGAGTGGGATGCTCAACCAAATGAACCACTCAGACTCCCCTAAACCTTTTCTGACCTTTTCCAATTTTAAACAATGCTATAATGAATATCCCTTTATGTAAATATTTAAATATGTTTATGATTTTTTCTATAGTATGTATCCAAGAATCAAAATTATTAAATAAGAGTAAAAGCTTTTCAAAGCTCACTTTTCAAATTACTCTCCAAAAAAGATTATATCAGGAACAATGCCTACAAATATATTAAACCTCTTAATTCATATCCATCAATCATATATTTCTTCAATCTTGGACAATTACAAAATGAAATCTCACTGTTTCATTTTTGCATTTATTTGATAATGGACTACATTCATGCTAATTCTAGAAGACTTCATGACAGAGTCCTCTATTATATTGCATATGCTACAAATCTTATTTCTCTCAATTTTCTCTAGGTCACTTTGGCTCAAACTCAGAATAATATTTTTCATACTCAAATGGCAAAAATATGTCCTCTTGAATAGCACCAGTATAACATTCAGTTTTCTGAAATATAAATCCTAATTAACACTGTTTTCTGAAAGATTCTTAACATTTCAGACCACAAATAGTTTTTTTTTCTTGAAATTATAACTTTCCTAAAGAATTCTCTAGTTTGCTCTTACATGACATAATAAAGACTAGTCACAATCCCCAAGATTGTCTTTGGAGCAACGGAATTCTCCTGTCCTCAATATCTGCTAACCCCAGGCCTCCTGAAATTTCAGTCATGCCCTTACCTCCTTGGATCACCTTGTTCCTTTTCCTTGGGCCTCTATACATGTGTTTTGTGTCCTATGGACTTCCTCATGGTTGCAGATGTCCTCTTGGATACCTTGGGTATCTGTTGCTACCTATCAATTTTCATAAGACAATACATTGGTTAATTTAATAAACATTCCAGAAGGTAGGACTAGAAAGAGCTGGTTAATTTTGGAGTAATGAAGGGCTAGGTGGACAAGAGCCTACAGGATATTATGCCTGTAAATCAGAGACAAATACAACAATCCAAGCAAAAATTACCTGTGTGGTACCGAAGATTGTAAAATTCTCCAGCCAGTAGATGGAAGCAGACTCCTATCTGAAAAAATGAATACTATAAACAGTTCACACATCTGAGTAGTCACTTAGCACTGTGCAGTAAAAGCAGCTTTCATTCTCTAGGGATCAGCTCTTTCTTGGGCAATATTTATGCAGTGACTAATCCCTATTCAAAGTAGATTAGGGGCCCTCACTAATTTAACCCATGCCTAGGATATTACATTATTTTCCCACATAATTTCAAGTTAGGTGAAGTAAACATAATAACTAAATAGTAAAATATCATCTCAGGCTTTCAGTGCTAGTAAGCTAACTATGCTATATGCTTAAATTAATTATGTTCTTGTCCCACCCTCTAAGAAAGACAGTGCTACTTCACTTTAGGTCAGGGAGGCAAATTCATAGAAGCAATAAAAGCAGTAAGGGGAAGGGCATACATAATTTAGTAAAGGGAATAATGTGACCTGTGAGCTCCAGGAGCAAAGGGATATATCTGTGATGTTTGCTTCATAGGCTAACACAGTTCTGGACATCTGGTAGATATCCATCAAATACTTGTTGAATAAAACAGTGAATCATTAAACAGAAGTTCAAATGGTGTTCCCATATGAGTTTCTATTTCTGCAGGTTCCTTGTAAAATGCATGTAATGTATAAAAGAAAGTTGAAAGGCAGTGGAGAATGATGATGTGGGAGTCTGAATAATGGTCCCAAACATATCTGTGTCCTCATCCCTGGAACCTGTGAATGCTCACTTATGTGGCAAAAGGGACCTTTCAAATATAATTAAGTTTAAGGAACTTAACATGGGGAGAGTATCCTGGATAATCTGGATTGGGCCTAAATGCAATGGAAAGTGTTCCTTAAGAGGGAGGTAGAGATAGGTTTGACTACACTCAGAGGGGAATGTGATATGGTGATAGAAGCAGGGATTGAAGCTATACATTTTGAACATGGAGTAAGAGGCCACAAACTAAGGAATACAAGAAGTCACAGTAAGCTGAATAAAGCAAGAAAATAGACTCTTCTCAGTGTATCCAGGAGGCAGACCTGCCAACACCCTGACTTTATCCCAGTTAAACTGATTTCAGATTTATGACTTCAAGAGCCAGAAGAGAATAAATTTGTGCTGTGGTAAGCCACTAAGTTTGTGGTACCTTGTATAGTACCAATAGGAAGATAACACAGGTGGTAACTGCCTTCTTCAACCCTCCTCTCTCTTCCTCTGCTGTCCTCCATATACCTACCTCTTCCAGAGACTGTCAGTAGTGAAATGTTCAACTGAGTGTCACTGAATGTTGTATGTACAAAATCTCTGGCGGGTGGGGTTTGTGATAAGTGTTGCTGTACTATATCCAGGATTCATGGCTCATGGGTGGGTTCCAGGTACCGTTCAATGGCATTTATACTGTTAACAGCTACTGTAAATTCTTTCCACTTATATTACTATAGTAAATTACTATATTTTCTTATGGTCTTAGTGCCTAAGAGTATGCACCTCACATATCTCTAACTGCATGAACATAACTGACCAATGGACATGAAATTTAATGTTATTTTGTTATTTCCTTCTTGGGGGATAAATATATTTGATATCTTAAACATAATCTAGTTATCATGTTCCACTCTAGAAATGATCCTAGTTGTCTAGACCACTGACCATAGTTCCAGTTAGCCCATTCTCTTCCAAGAAATTGAATCTGCTTCATTTACTATTACCTCAGATTGAGATCTTACTCCATATTGGGCATGCCAGCTTGATCATAATGATATCATTCACTCAACCATAGGTATTCTATTTTCCCACAGACTCCATTTGCTATTCTGTCCATCCTGTTCACTCTGGAGATAAAGTTTGATCAATCTCCTGGATGAAGGAGAATTTACCTTCTAGTTGGAATACAATAAAAGAAAAAAGCTGGAAACGGAATCAGCACTTTATTTCAGAACCCAGAGCTTTAACAAGCATTTCTGTACAGAAATTAAGTGCTTGAGCAACCCTGTCCCTACAAGTTGGAGGAATAGGAGGCACAGAGATAACAGGGAGGAGGCAGCATTCAAGAGCAGGGGCACATTTATGGCAACTAATGCCTTTGGCTACCTGGAAAATTCCTAGGGATCACAGAATGTTTTGATGGAGGCAAAGAATCAGGGAGCCCTGATTCCCTGAGGTATGGTGAAGTGGACAGGAGAGTAGGTTGACATCCATGTACAGTGATGGCACCTTGTCAACTCCCAGGCAATCCAGACTCAGATTTACAATGGCAAAGACTCCATTCACAAATTTACCATAAACACTCATCACAAGCAGAATTGCAATAAACTAAATACTTTCAAAATGGTCAGGGTTCTGGCAGGTTTTTTTTTAAAAAATATGCATTTCTGAATAAGGCAAAACAGATGCACTTGTTAGCCTCCTGAATACTTTTCTGTCTTGGAATTGGAATCTTTCACTACTTTGGATTTTGCTTATGAAGCATGGAGTATGTTCCAATCACATTGGCCTTAGGCATGAAATAAATCAATGCCTGAATTTTTAAAATATGGATATAATCCAAGCCAGGCCTTGGCCGACAGCACTGTATAGCCTAAGATTGAGTTGTACTGATGTTGGAGGCTGAATGTTAGAAAATGAAATCTGTTAAAGAGTCTTATGTGTAGACGCACCTGAATAACCTCAGTAGTGAAGTACAATTAATTGTAAATAATACCTTAATAAATAAGGCTTTTCAGTAAAAATTCATCATATAAAACTTTGTGTAGAAAGTTTGTGAGCTTCCAGTATTTGATGTCTATTTACACATTTTTGTAGGGACAAATGGATATATATATATATTTTGCAGGGATATATATATATATATATATATATATATATATATATTTATGGTGAGAGGTAACTGTGCTTAAAATATGTATGGCTTGGGAAAGCCATGGTAACATTAAATATATATAATGTCAAAAATTATATGCTGTATCAGTGTGAGTGCTTTATTTATAAAATTATTAGGGTTTCTCATACAAGTTTTTATCCAGATTAATCTACCTTGAACTTCAAAGGCCTTGATTTTCCACTCAGGTTGGTCAATGACAGATCTTGGGGGTGAGAGGGTGCCCAGCTTGCACAGCAACCCACACACTGATAGTGAGTAACTTGATTTTGTGCACACTGAGAACTTTCACTTCTGTGGTCCTGATCCTCCTGACTAATGACTTCTGAGTTCACCTCCAGTGCTGACACTGATTACTATGGTGGTAGGTACTCTGTTTTCATTAGTCAGCTCTACCACCATTGTGAGGGTCTTTGCATTGCATGAGCAACCGAATATAGAATACTTTTTTTTTAAACAAGTAGACCACTTTAGCCAGCCTAGATATACATACCAGAAAGAAAAAAGGAAAAATAAAACAACAACATAGGCAAAATAATTTTATTGTTTAGATAGAGGCAAAGATTGTGGAACAGAGGTGAAAACGTGATTCTATCAAAATAAAAACTGAATATCCTGGATATATGGTACCCTGCATTGTATGACTGTCTCTGCTGGTTGGGAGCTTTGAAAATATTTTAACCACATATGGTGAGTGTCAAGAGCACTAGACTAGGCAACAGAAGATATGTTTAAGCTTCTACTCTGTCAAAACCTGAAACTACAAACTTAGCAAGTCAGGTAAATTTATGTAATCCTTTTATGGGCTCAGATTTTTAAATCTATAATGGAAAGAAACATTGATCTTTAAGGTTATGTGGAATAAAAAATTACATATACTAAAATGCTTTATGGACTCCAAGGAAATATGCATTATGTATAAATGCCTTATATATGATGATTATATAAAAATGGTCTCTTAGGTCTCAACTGGATATTTTTAGAAGCTGACAAAACAATCTTGAATTTATCTAGAAGGAAAAAATGAATATATTTAAGAAACTTTGAAAATGAATCATATGAAGAAAAGCATGAGCTGTCATAAATTAAAATGTATTTTTATACTTCATGTATATATAATTCTTATATTGTGTCATTCTGGACAGAAATAGTCATATTAATGAGATTAGAAAACCCCAGACACTCATAATTTAAGAATTTGCAAAGGCAGAGAATGTAGACTATTAGGGCAAGTGGTTAACAATTTGTCAAAATAATTAAGTTCCTTATTTCAAAATATTACATCAAGGGCTGTGTGAATGGTTCAGTTGGTAGTGTGTGACTCTTGATTTTAGGATTGTGAGTTTGAGCTGCACATTGGGTGTACTTTAAAAAAATCTTCATAAACAATACTACATCAAAATAAACCCAGAGGTGCCTGGGTGGCTCAGTCGGTTAAGCGTCTGACTTCAGCTCAGGTCATAATCTCAGCGCTCGTGGGTTTGAGCCCTGCATCAGACTCTGTGCTGACAGCTCAGAGCCTGGAGGCTGCTTTGGATTCTATGTCTCCCCCTCTCTCTCTGCCCTTCCCTGGCTCGCACTCTCTCTCTCTCTTAAAAATGAATACATGTTAAAAAAATTATAAAATAAATAAATCAAAAGACATTAAATATTTTTAGAAACTAAATCATAAAACATAGATAAATGTAGGTAATCATATCATCATAAGGCAAGAAGATTATTTTAAGCACATTTATAAATTTAGATCCTATACAGGAGTATAGGATTATAAAATTAAAAAAAAATTTAAGTCAAAGATCACATTAAATTTAAATTTTTTAACGTTTGTGTGTGTGTGTGTGTGTGTGTGTGTGTGTGTGTGTGTGAGAGAGAGAGAGAGAGAGAGAGAGAGAGAGAGAGCGCAAGTTGGGGAGGGGCAAAGAGAGGGACATAGAATTGAAAGCAGGCTCCAGGCTCTGAGCTGTCAGCACAGAGCCCAGTGCGGGGCTCGAACCCACAAACCACAAGATTATGACCTTAGCCAAAGTTGGACGCTTAACCAAGTGAGCCACCCAGGCACCCTGATATATAAGTTTTAACATACTAGCAAAAAATAGAAATCGAAACATTGAAATGTCTTTTTTAATTTGTAAATTTGATAGATTGGTGAAGTTTGAGGACAGCTAATCTTTCAAATGCTGTTTGTGAGGTTCTATTGTCTTTCCGTTTTGAAATGCCACTGGTTAGTATATTTGAAACATATTATTTCTAGGAATCTATTATAAAGAAAGGAAGAAATATAGGCAAAAGGATGCATGCATGACATTTTCCTTGTGTATTTCTTTATATGCCAAAAAGAAGTCACATAAAAATAATTTATTAATAATTTAAGTCTTAAATCTTTGATTACATTATCATTTTTTAAATGTTAATTTATCTTTGAGAGGGAGAGACTGACAGAGATTGAGCGGGGGAGGGGCAGAGAGAGAGGGAGACACAGAATCCAAAGCAGGCTCCAGGCTCCACACTGTCAGCACAGAGCCTGATGCGGGGCTTGAACCAACAAACTGCAAGATCATGACCTGAGCTGAAGATGGAAGCTTAGCCCTCTTTGATTACATTCTAAAACAACCTTGGAATTGTGAGAAGAAGAAATAGAAAATAAAAACCTTTTTTTTTAGATTGGCTTTTTAAATTAAAGCAAACTGCAATTCTATTGAGGTAAAACTGACATATAAAATTGTAAGATATCTAAAGTATACAGTCATGATTTGATATACATATATGTTGTGAAAGAATACCCCATCTAGTTAATTAACCCATCCATAACCTCACTTTTTTGATGTGTGAGAACATTTAAGTTCAAGTCTTTTAGCGATTTTAGTTATACGATACAGTGTCATCAACTATAGTCACCATGTTTAATAGTAGATCCACAGATCTCATTGTTCTATCTGAAAGTCTGTACCCTTTTACCAAACTCTCCTTATCTCCCTCAGCCTGTAGCCTCTGATAATCATTCTTCTACTCTCTGATTCTAAGAATTTTTTTTTTATAGATTTCACATGTAAGTGATATCATGTAGTATTTGTCTTTCTCTAGCTGACTTATTTCACTTAGCAAAGTCCATCCATGTTGTCACAAATGGCAGGATTGCCTTCTTTCTCATGGCTGAATTACATTCTGTTGTATATAGATATATACCACATCTTCTTCATCCATTCATCCACTGATGGACATTTGGGTTGTTTCCAAATCTTGTCTATATGAATAATGCTGCAATGAACATGGAAGTGCATATGTCTTTTCAATATCCTGTTTTTTCTTTGGATATTCCACCTAGAAGGGAATTGGTGGATCATATCGTAGCTCTATGTTTATATTTTTGAGGAACCTCCATGCTGTTTTCTATCATGGCTGCACAAATTTATATTCTCACTAATAGTTCACAAGGGTTTCCTTTTCCCCACATTCCTGTCAACACCTATTATCTCTGGTCTTTTTGGTAATAGCCATTCTAACAAGTATGAAGTGATATCATATTGTGGTTTTGATTTTCATTTCCATGATGATTAGTGATATTGAACACTTTTTCATTTACTTATTGGCCATCTGCAAGTCTTCTTTGGAAAATGTCTACTCTCTTCTTCTGTCCATTTAAAATATGGATTGTTTAATTTGCTGCTATTGAGTTGTATGAGTTCCGTATATATTTTGACTGTTAACCCTTTATCAGCTATGTGATTTACAAATACTTTCACCCATTTTGTAGGTTACCTTTTTATTCTGTTGTGGATTTCCTGTGTTGTGAAGAAGCTTTTTAGTTTGATGTCATCCCACTTGTTTAGTTTTGCTTTAGTTGCCTCTGCTTTTGCTGTCATGTCCAAAAAATTGCTGTCAGATTAATGTCAAGGAGCTTACCTCCTATGCTTTCTTCTAGGAGTTTTATGGTTTCAGTTCTTACATTGAATTCTTCTAAATTTAACATTTTAAATGTTTAATCTTACATGAAGAGAGTCAATAGACAGCACCTATTATCTGATTATTTTGCATTTTTCAGAAGAGAAATTTACTTGCAAAAATTATTTTTCAGGATATTGCTACAAAATGCTTTAAAAAATAAAGAGGATGTGGGAGTCAGGATGAGGAACTTGAATTTTAATTACATCTTTACAGAGCAAATTCTTGACAAGTGTATTCCCTCACCCACTCTGTATATGTGTTGTGGGTAAGACTAATACTGAGATGACAAAAAAGAATTTGTGTTCTCAAGTTAGCACAGCAGCAGGTCTGATGTAGGCATGCTGGAAACAAAATGTCTATTTTCATTTTCAAAATAGTAAGATATGAGAAAATCTTGCATCACTAATTCAAATAACAAAATTAATATACACTTAAAGGAAATTTTTTCTTCTCTCCATCCCCAAGCTTTCCATCTCGTTTTTTTCCCCCATTCATACTTACAGGATTGATATGTAATGGAAAAATGAAAAGACAGCAAACCATTTTGTTTGCACTCTGTGATACTTCCAGGGTTGAAGGCTATTGCATTTCTGAGCTGGACCTTCTTGTTGGACATAGGTTCCACAAAACTCCTCAAACAAATTGCTTGTTGGGAGCGTCCTGATTGTACATTCTGTTTGTTGTAAAGGCTGCTAAGAATTGTGATACAATTTCAAGATTCCACTGGGGTGTCTCTACCTTAAGTAGAGACACTTTTCTTGTGAGGCCCAAGCCCCTCTTATGCAGCTGTAGTGGAGGAATAAAAATAACAGAGCTGACGATTAAACCTACCGCTGAACCTACTATATCTTCTCAGAGGAGCACCAGGAAGGCCACCAAGAGGAAAGGGCTGGCCTGCCTCATTTGGTTGTGCAGAAACAGAGAGCTATCTGGCAACTGCAGCAGTGTCAGCACCCTGCCCAGAAGCCCTTAAGCTCTGTGATGAGCGCCAGTTAGAGCACTGAAGAACCACACCATCACTCAACCCCTCCCTCTGCAATCCTGTTATAACACCTATGGCTACGGTACTTTCAGAAATTCAACTTTCAAATATGTTTTAGGATTACGTGTGCATGTGCATACATGTGAAAAAGTTTACATTCAAATTTGGGCAGTACTGTATTAACAGTATCTTTTACTCCACTAAATTTATAGAAAGACAATAAAGCATGTTAATATTAATTTTATTACTTTACCACCATGTTCACTTCAAGCATCACACAAAATGCACATATAATGAATGGTAGAAGAGGTAATAATCCAAAATTCTAACCCCCAAGATTATTTGCCACAATATATTTATGTATCAATCACTGTATTCCAAAAAAAAAAAAAAAAAAAAAGGAGGAGCTTAAAAATATCTTTCTCTACATGTTCTGACTTTATCCTAACATCTTCATTATTGTCATACTTAAAGGAGGTCAAGATATAATTTTATTTTTTAACAGTAGTCTCTTCTCCTTGACATGTATCTTAGTTTAGAAATTATACTCAGCCATTAGATTATTAGGCACTTGTTCTACTAGGAATATGGCTACTGTATCAATGGGCACAAGGTAAAATTAAACAGAATGAGTAAATAATATAAGGAATTTATATAAATAATGATTAATTAAAAGGTTTAGATTAGCTTTATTATCTACATTTTTCTGTTATGTATTTAATTATATTTGTTATCAGGTATCTGATCTAATACCAAGGGTCAAATCCAAAACATCTTTTGAAAGGAAAAAAAAGTACACTTTTAAAACCCTTTTGATTGAAATCTATTTGTTTACAGAGTTTCCAGAAATTAGAAAAACATGGCTTCAAGTCGTAATCTTTCTAAAGCTGTGTTTCCTTGCCTGGCCAGTAGTTGGGTTGTAGCAAATGATCACTTGTAATACAGTTTTCCTTCCTGATTGTTGTAGACACCATTGTTCCTTCTGTCTTGGTTCTGAAGCTTCTATGTTTTGAAACACAATTTTTCTTTAAAGTGAAAAGTACTGCAATACTTAGGAAAATGGACACTGTGCCCAGCATCACAGTTAATCCCAGATATATGTGTCTAAAAGAAGAAAGACGCTCAGTCATAATTATTGTAACTACCCAACTTTAAAGTGTGAAAGGAAAGTAACATTATTCAGTAAATATCCATATCAACAAAACCAATCTATCAATGAAACCATCATGAGGATAATTTTCTTTAAGAATGCAGATTTGGTGGCTATAAAAGACCTTTCTGTGAACATTGGGCAGACTATTGAAGGCAGTGTACTAATACAAAGCCATATTATAGTGATGCCATAATTTTAGTTACTAATTACATAATCAGTTCCATCTTCTCTATAAATTATTCCCTTAGGCCAGGTGACCATATGCCCATTTGCCCAGAACAGTCCTAGCTTATGCTGGTTTTATCCCAGTGTACTTTTTAATACTACCCCTTTTCACTCTCAAAAGTGTCCAGGTTGAATGATAAATTATGTGGTTACCCTACCCTTGAAACTTGCCCAAATGTACTCCTACAAAAAAACTGCAAGAAGCAATGTTGAGTGAGAATCAGACCCTAAGTAGAGAAGAATGATGTTTGAATCACATTCTTCAAAAAGGAGACCTTGGTTCTTCATTCTATCATAAAACAGGACAGGTTAAATGATTTATTCTGGTCACCTTGTACACATATTCAGTTTCTGATTTAAGTACACTGCCTTTACATTAAAGTGAGTGCAGCCTTAGCAAACGTGAGCGAAGTACAAATTCTATTCACAGGTCAAGTCCCTTTCAAACCAAAATAAATTTGTCACATAACATCAAAGCCTATTAAATCAAACAAACTTATTTGAGGTGGTTGGCTCAATTCACATCCAACTTCCAACTTACACACTTCAGTACCAAGTTTCTCCAGAAAATGCTCAGACTGTAAGTCTAAAAAAAAAAAAAATCCTTCCTGCTTTTAGGCAGGCATAACCTACAACTTACTTTAAGCCACTGAAGCATTGCTTTAAGCAATAAGGGGACTAAATGTTTGATGAACTGAACTGAATGATACCATAGTGAAAAAGCCATGCCCCTCAGCCACATACACACTCATACACACAGTAAAAACCTTTTACTTTTATGCATCTCAAGTACTGGAATAATTGAACATCAGTTTGGCAATAAAAGCTAGACAGATTTAGAGCCAAATCCAAGTCTTGCCCAGGGGGATTATATCTGACGTAAATGGGACAGTTTGGCTCAGTTTGAAAAGAATAGAATTGAACCCAAAATGTGACCTAAATTTAAATGCTTCTGAGCTCCAGAGAATTACCCACTTGTGCACATAAACTTGCAAAATTCTACTGTATTCTGGAATCTTTTGTGAATTAAAAAAAAAACAAAAACGATTACTTATTTAAAATGGGAGTCAAGATTAGGAATGGGGACAAATACAGGTCTAGCCAAATGAATAATAATAAAATTATTCTATAAAATAGAACACACTTCTTAGACTATCCTTTTGCGGTGAAACTACATAAGGAATGATTACTACCAATTTCATTGGGCAAACCTGGGATGTTGTAGCAGTGAGACGCAGGAACGAGGTTGATATAGTACCTGAAAGCATTTGAATCATATAATCTACAGGATCCTCTACTTCCACATCTTTTAAATCCCCATTTGAGGCATGAAGTGTCAATCAAAATTCCAAAATACACAGGAGCTGGGATTCCTGCTGTGTGGAAAACAAATAATTGCTATTAAAAATATACACACATCTTTGTAATGAATGAGTCTCTGGAACCAATTACTTTCAGACTAAAAAAATACTGCTTTGGAGATAACAGGGTACCTATAGGACACCAGGATGCGCCACCTCATCATCTTCCTCTGGCATAAAGGTTATTTTGAGAAACAAGGCACAGGAGGAGCTCTGAAGAGAGCTTTCTGAAGGAGAAGGCACACACCTAAATCTCCATAACAAACCTAACCCTTGTTTGCTTTACTTTTCCTGGCCACTTTCCCATTACTTAAGAATGGGTTTTACTATTTTGTGCTTTTATCACTTTCCTATTGTGCTGAGAATACTGATGTCTAATGATATTAACATAATATCTCACTTGCTTTAGCTAAAAATATGCAATAGTTTCAACATAACAATGCCAATTAGTATCTTTAACACCAGTTAGTATTAAAGATAAGACTACAAAATGTAGTGAGGCTATGTGGATTTGGCAATCATCATGTCTTTTTAAGTCAACATGATTTTCTTTATGGTTGTGCCTGCCTATATGATACACAGCTAACTTCAGTTTGTTTGAAAAATGTCTTAGTTTCTCTCCATTGTTTTTTAATTATATAAAACCTTTGCATAATTTCAAATTAAAACATAAATAAGAGTTACATTTACAAACTCTTTTTTCCATCCTGTCCTCTCTTACTTTTTGTTCCCTTGCAGTTACCACCAACGCCACCACCATCACCATCGTTATCATGGTTTTAGTTTATACTACCATTGTTTCTTTTTTTAATATTAGCAAATACATTTGCATATGTGTATAATATTTCCAATTTTCCATTATTCTTACACCAAATGCATAATAGTATGAACATTGTTCTATATTTTACTTCATTTCCCTTGAGTCTTTCCTGGATATCCCTTGGTATATAGACTATTATGTCCCTCCAAAATCCAGATGTTGAAACCCCAACCCTAATATGACTGTACTTGGAGATAGAGTTATTCAGGAGGTAAGTAAGATTAAATGAAGCCATAAAGAGTAGGGCTTTAATCCAATAGGACTGGTGTCCTAATAAGAAGAGGAAAGGATACCGAAGCTCTCCCCTTTCTCCATGTGTACAAAGAGAAAGATCCTTGCGAGAATACAGTGAAAGGGCAGCTATCTATAAACCAGGAAAAGAGATCACAGACCAGGCCTGTGGGCATCTTGACTTTTTACTTCCCAGGCTTCAAACTGTGGGAAAATAAATTTCTGTTGCTTAAGTCCTTCAGTCTATGGTATTATGTTATGGCAGTTAGAGCTAACTAATATATTTGTTAACATTAGAGAAAGATTTCCCCATTTGTCCTTACAGCTCCAGAGGATTCCATTATATGGGTTCACTATACTGTATTCAAATATCTCATCTTGGTGGACAACTAGACTGCAGTTTTCCTATTATACATAATGACACAATAATGAGACATTCACAAACTTTGACTTATTTCGTAGTTTTGCTAGCAAGTGTTTGGTATCAATGCCTAGAAGTGGAATTGCTCAGTCAAAAGATAAATCTGCATGTAATTTTGTTAGTTATTGCTACAGAGACCTCCACTGAGTGGTGGGACCATTGAGAAATGGTACCATTTGCTCAACAGTAATGTCTAAGTATATCTGTTTTCCCATACATTGCAAACAACATTTGGTAATTTGCAAATCTGATAAGCAAAAAATGTCATATCAGTGCAATTTCAATTTGTGCTCTCCTTATCGTGAGAGAGTTTGATCATCTTTTTATATATTGAGACATTTATTTTTCTATGAAATGGCTATTCATATATTTTACTCATTTTTCAACATGAGTGGTTTTTTTTTTTTTTTAAATACTTAGGGGCTCTCTTTATCATAGGGATATTATACATTTTCTGTTACATAAGTTGCAAAAATAAAAATTGTTCCAGGTTTACTATTTGCCTTTTGACTTTGTTTATATTTTTGCCATTTTCAAGTATAGTAAAAGCTTGGATTGTGAGCAACTTGTTCTGCGAGTGTTCTGTAAGATGACCAAACATTTGCAGTAAATTTTAACTTGATAAATGAGCAGTGTCTTACAATCTTAGTATGTGATGCCAAGCATCACGTGATCACAACTGAGTCAACAGTTCTTGAAATTTGCTTTGATATACAAGTGCTTTGGATTACAAGCATATTTCTAGATCGAATTATGTTCTCAAACCAAGGTTTTACTGTATATATTTTTATGAAATTAATTTTTGAATCATATTTAATGCTTTATTTTTAGTTATTTATTTTTAAGTAGGCTCCATGCCCAACATGGGGCTTAAAGTCATGACCATGAGATCAAGAGCCACATGCTCTACTGAGCCAGCCAGACACTCCAATGAATCATTTTTATTACTTGAAATCTTTTTCACAATGTAGGTTACATTATATTTCCAAAGCGAGGTAGATCTAGAAACCAACTCCAGCCAGGGACATACTTCAGGTTTGATAATCTGACATTTTTCAAAACAATCTTTGTTTTTATGTCATAGAATTAAAGACGGCTGTGATGACATACATTTCCATATTTGCTGCTTCCCCAATATCGTCAGGATTATATTGCATCTTCTATATACCTATTTCCTATCAAAATCTATTTATTTTCAGATTTTTTTAAAGTTATCAGTTTATTTTTCTCTCTAGTACTTCTTTTCTGTTAAATTACAGAGGAATATTTATGATTGTTCCACTTTCTTCTTTAGAATATAAACTTTGTACAGAGAGAAAACTTATCTGACTCATTAACTCTATTTTTTATGGACTTTAACTTAAATGCATATTGAAAAATCTTCAAGTCAGGAAAAACATTCCAATTACATTTAGAAAATTGTTAATTCAAAGCCAAACTGTTTTGATTGCATGAATGAACTGATCTTCCTACCAAATGATACATCCTAACATTGAGAGTAGCTCAAAAGAATGACTTCAATTTTAATAACTAAAAAAATTATATTAAAGTCTCAGCCTTTCTTACTGATTCATATCTTCCTTTTCTCTCAGAGGACTTTTTCATAATAAGAATAGACTTTTTGACAATAGACCAATGCTGGAAGCGACAAGATTGTTAAAACAAAAAATGTCACTAATCTTACAAAATCCCTTTATTATACCATGGATCGAGCACTGGCTCTGAAGAAATATTTCCAGAACAAAGGATGGAAGAAGTCAAGGATGAGAGGGAGGGAATAAAGAAATGAAGAAAGAAAGGAAGAAAAAAAAATATGGACCTAACCACCTATATTATTGTAGTTATGCACAATAATTCTATAAAAATACTTAGAAAGGTATTGAAAAATACATTTATCATGGCTATCATAATTAAAACATAAATAATACTTACCAAGAACTCTTACTGCTAAGGTATAGATTCCCAGGGCAAAAGACTTAAGCTGTGGCTTAATGCACCTAAAAACAACAAAAGTACTATAAAAAAATATAGTGAAGAACAATCCTGGTCCAAGAACTCTGGGGCAATGATTTCCATCATGCTCCCACTTGAAAACACATTTATCCAAGTTCTTCTTAAGTCCTTTTGTGAAGAACATATTTGTGGATGTTGGTTTCTATTTTTTGTTTATCTTTCCTAATCAATTTCCATAATATAATGTAGGAAATTAAAGCTGTATACAATACTTTTGATTAGTTTCATTTTAAGGTAACATAATATTCCTCATTTATTATATGCCTTAATTAAAAAATCCTGAATCCATCTCATAAGATTGGTTTCCAATAAATTTGACTTTTTATGTTTAATAGTTTTATCAATATTTGTAATATTTTAGGTTACTTTAGGTTTTCAAAAAAATTTTATGTCTTTATTTTTTGAGAGATAGAGACAGAGTTTGAGCGGGGGAAGGGCAGGGAGAGAGGGAGACACAGAATCCAAAGCAGGCTCCAGGCTATGAGCTGTCAGCACTGAGCCCGATGTGGGGCACGAACCCACGGACTGTGAGATCATGACCTGAGCCGAAGTCAGATGCTTAACCGGCTGAGCCACCCAGGCACTCCAAGGTTATTTTGATTAACTGTAAAATAGTAATATTTGCAAGGCTAATTCCATAATGAAAAATTTATCACTGACAATACTAGTTATAAAACTAATATTTTAAACTTTGAATTTATATACTTTTTAAATAGAACTGTATGATAGGAGAGAAAGTAAACAATGTTCAAACAAAAATTATATTACAACAGATGAGAAGCCTATAGGGAAGTTGAATGAAGATATAAGCACAAGAAGAAGAAATATGTAACATATTTACTGTAAACATTTTTTGTATAATTTTAAATTAGATAATATTAGTTATCCAATTTGTTTTCTAGATCTTTACTGATTACATTTAAAAGATTGATCTACACTGAAATCGTTATATTTTGGGAGGCACCTGGGTGGCTCAGTTGGTTAAGTGTCCAACTTTTGATTTTGGCTCAGGTCATGATCTCATGGTTCATGAGATGGAGACCTGCATTGGGCTCTGCTGACGGGACGAAGCCTGCTTGGGATTCTCTCCCTCTCCCTCTGCCTCTCCCCCACTAGTTCTCGCTCTCAAAATAAATATACTTTGAGATAAAATAAAATCATTATATTTGTAAATGTAAATATTTATAATATGCTAGAAATCAATGCTTAATTACTAATAAACTTATGATAAATTTCTAGATGTCTACTTAACAATGTGCAAAAGGGGTACATAATTTTAAGAATTCTTTTAGGGTTATAAGCAAAAACCCTTGGAGTCATTAACATATATTCATGGATCAGAGAAAATGGATTCAAAAGTCATGAACACCCTCCCCCCCACACACTTACAGATAATTCCAGTCAGAATAAAAATAACCTTACAGATTAAAATAATAAATTTGAAACACTGTGGTATTAGATCAGTCTTTAAAGTATCTTAAAATTTTATCACCCATAATTCAGTGAAGTCACGTTTAATGTAAAACACATTTAGTCTAGGGGCACCTGGTTGGCTTAGTTGGTAGAGCACGCAATTCTTGATATCAGGGTGGTAAGTTCAAGCCCACAATTCAATTGGGTGAAGAGATTACTTAAAAATAAAATCTTAAAATACACACACACACATACACACATTTAGTCTATACGGGTTAACATTACTGCCACCATTAGAAATAGCATACTGTATCTCTTAAGTGGCTATAGTGATGTAGGCACTGACATGGCTCCATACACCAATGATCTGAAAAATTTTTAACTAAAAATTATCTATTCAACCATGTGTCTACATAAAAACACAAAGTGAGAAAAGGATAAAACCAGAACAAGGATGCAGGACAAGTTCCCTAAAAGAGCTATAAGGAATCATAATTCCATAGATCAGAATTTGAAATCAATGCTGTAGATGACTATAGATGCTCTAGATGATCATATTAAAATTGGGGCAGAGAGAATCAGTGTTCACCTCAGAAGCAATATATATCCAGGTATGGCACCTAGGGATAAAGTATAGGATGTGATGACTGAAATTACAAGGAAATAGAGAAACATTTTGGGACATCCATTGTCTTTTTGACATCTGCCCACCATGCCTGAGGAATTTCCTGACTTTGAGGCTGCAATTCCCACACAGGTGCAGTTATAAAACATCTGTAACACAACAGAAAAGAGTCCCAATTATTGAGGTAACATTTGAATAAAGTTAAAGATAAGTATTTATTTAAAAAGACTTCACAGTATAACAGACACACATTATATAAACAATAAGGTAAATATTCTTTTATTTCTCTGTGTTAGGATATATCAAGCAAAGTGAAACCTATATAGATAACATTTTTAAAAAAATCTAAACAGAAGGTGGTTGGTCTTCAAACTAGTGACCCTAGAGAACAATCTCTCAGTAAGTCCTAGTAAATCCAATCATACCTTATCTCTTTCTCTGCCACTTCCAAGTCTAGACCACCATTATTTCTTGCCTTGGTTATTGCATTGATCTCTTTACACTCAATTATTTCCACCCTTACCCAGCTATCATCTGTTACCCACACAGTAACCAAAGTGAGCTTTTAAAAATGGCAGTCACTATTCTCAGCTTTCCAATAGCTTCTTATCACACTTGTCTAAAACCCCAAATCCTCATAGTGGCTTACACACTATGATTGATGCTGCTCTAATTTCACTCTTCAATGATCCTTCCCCCTCTCCATCTGCTTCAGCCACACACATGGGTTTCCATTATGCCCCTGCAAACCCTCAAACATGGCAAGTTAACTCATGCATCATAGCCTTGCTGTTTTCTCTGCTGGGCAGCTGTGCCAGACAGCTATAAGGCTAGCACACATACCTCAGGTCTCTGCTCATTAAAGAGGGCTTCCGTAATCACCCATTCAAATAAATATCCCCATCTCTCCATCTTTATCCTATCTTTTCCTTACAGTGCTTATCACTACCCATTAGAATATTATATAATTATTTATTTTTAAATTATATATCCCTGCCAGAATGAAACCTCTGGTAGAAACTGTCTGCTTCCTCATCATTGTACATGTAGGACCTAAAATGGGTCCTCATTTGGGCACTCAATAAAACTTTGTTAAATAAATAGGCACAATTTTTGTAAATTTCATGTATAAATGTGTATGTATAATGAGTTGTCACTTTTATCACAAATGAGTTTGTGAGTTTTTAGATAAACAATGAAAATAAGGCTCACTTTTTCCTTTTAAAGGAAGAGTAGCAATGTTGAATTATTATTATTATTTTTTAATTCCAGGTGAAAAGCTTTTGAACCTTGACTCTGCTTCACACTAGATATGTGAATTTAGGTATCTCAGTGCCACAGTTCTCACATGAGGAAAATAAGTAATACTCAATTACCTGAAGGCCATGATATTTAAATTCAATTTTTTTAAAAAGCACTTCTCTTAGTTCCTGGCATGAACGCATTCAGTAAGTGGAAATTCTAGTTAAGGAAAACTTCCAAGCAGTTTGAACAACAAACAAGTAGAAGCTAAAAGACAAGAAAGAACGAGGAGAAGGGAAGAAGGGGAGAGAGAGAGAGAAGAAGGAGCAAGGGAGGAAAGAAGGGGAAGGGAGGGAGAGAGAGGCAGGAAGGAAGGGAGACAGGAGAGGAGGAGAGGAAGAGAAAGTAAAAAAACCCCTCAGATTTTAGAGGGGTAGGTAGTCTTATTCACTGCTGCTAGAAGCCAATCCTTTATGCTCTGAATAAAATGTTAACCTTACAATAAACAGAGAAAAGCAACATGTTGCTCTGTGTCTACAAAAGTCTTTCCCTAAGCATTCTTATCTAGTTGATTAAGCATATGTAAATAGGCATGTGTGTTAATTTTCAGACCTCCAGGACCCAAGCGGACAGGAGTGTGACCACTAGCCATATATACAGAGAGTACAAGAAAGAGTCTATGTTTGGGACAGAAATGTAAAGATGTGATGGGAGAAATGAGCCTTTTAATGATTTAAGTACCTAATGTCCTTCATAACTGATTTCTTATTTTTATTACCAACCTCCTCTCCCTCATCCACCCTATAGAACCCCTTCATTCCAGCTCCATACTCTTTTCATTATTACACACATCAGCTTGATTTCCAGGCAGAGTGTTTGGAACCACCCATCTCCTCAATTTGTGGTCCCTGGGATTAGACTTCTTGGACTAGACTTTCTAACACTGGCCCCTATTTGTCCTGTCTCTAAAACCTCCAAGGATCATTGGCTTTGAGGTTAGGAGACATGGATCCCAATGCAGATCTTATCATACGATCTTATGACTGAGACTTCCTCATCTGAGGCTAATATTCCTCATAAGCAAAATGAGAGAACTAGCATACATCATTGCAAGGCTTTTCCAGCATGGTTTGTGATTCAAATTCTTATCCTAATTCTTTCAACAACTCTAGTCCACTAGCAATGGTTATGTTTTCTGTCTCCACAGAAAAGAATAAGGGTAGAATAAGAGCCAGGTCTGCTACCAGTGTGGTCTGCTGCTGGGTTGGTCCTTGAGCCCCTGCAGAGCTGTGTGGTTATGTGCTGTAGCAGGCATCACAGGTACATACATTAGGGCTTTCTTACAATAGTTTTTCCACTCCTGGTGGAGGCTTGACAACCAGCAAGACACGGTGATGCATATGTGATTCCATTGTCACCACACACAGGTTCCCACTTTGTCTCTGAACATTTGCATTTTGAGTTGCAATCTGAAAAGAGAGCTCGTTCATGATAAGAGACAGGTTTGGTTCTGAAAAGAAATGTAATAGTATAAAATATTACCTCTCAGCAGGCAGCACCCTAATATTTTCAAATATCAATGTTCTTGACATATAAATGGCACTGCCAAGCGAGTATGCCTTTTGGGAAAACAAGTGTCATCAGAAATGCCAGCTTCTGATGATTAAATGTGAGTCTACTTTTTAAGCAGCTTTCTCTTGAAAGTTATCTTTAGAAGTTTACAACTTCACATAATATCCAGTTCTTGGTTTATGGTTTTCACTAAAGTCAACAGAGTCCAGGACCTTCTAATATATTTCTATGCAAAGATGTAGGAAGATAGCTAACAAGGCAGAAAAGTAAAGTAAACTTTATAGTAATTTATGACATTACTTAAATGCATTGCAAGTAGTGTATGCATGTGCATGCATGTGTGTAAATTTCCTTCAGAACTGTTTTCTAAGCATCAGTAGAATGGGCATTGCTGATGATGTGGTGAAAGAAAAAAAAATCAAGCAGTCAACATTATTTTAACAGACCTTGGTTTGGAAGAGGAACATATCCTATTTATGTATCTTACTAATAAATGTGTCACCAGTTCATCTAACTCTTCTCTCTCTCTCTCTCATAATCTCCCAAACTATGTAGCTCATCCATACCTTAAGGCATTCTTTCTGACTCTCTTGCACATGCTTTTTCAATGACTTACCCATTCATTTGTTCATGTTTCAAAAATTTTGTGGAAGCCTTCTAAGTGTTAGCTTTGGGAAGAGAGAAGAGAGTTACAAATATGAGTGAGACAATATTTGCCCTTAGGGAGCTGGCTTTTTGTTTTAATCATTACCTTTACATAATTTTGATTTTCTCTCTTTTCTCTCCCTCTCTTTCATTCTGTCTAACCTTCCCCTTTTATCTCTGTCTGTATTCCTTCTCTTTCACATCTATTTCTTCCTCTTACCTGAATTACCTAACCCTTCCACCCTTATTCTCCTTGCTTTTTTTTTATATTCCTTTATTCTTCGAGGGGGTACTTATGCAATGGTATTTCTCTTCCACCAGCACCTTATTTTTCATCCCTTGGCACTACATCATTCTTTCTGTTTTTTCTCTTATTTTGAATTTATTTATTTGCTTATTTTCCTTTCAATTTTTTCCCAGAACTATTTGAGAAACTTAAAACCAAAACAATAACAACAAAACCATCCCACATACACTATCATGTACACTGAATGGGGGCAGGAACTATTTGTTTTATTCACTCCTGTATTTCCAACACTAAGAATAATATGGGATATAGTCCGTTAAGAAACAAGATTTCTGGTAAGTCAAAGCAAAATGCTATTCTATTTTGGAGGGGAAAAATTAGTCATTTTGGCCCCTTCTTTTAAGAGGTTTTTCATATGATTGCAATTATAATTTCTTAACTGATGGAATATTTCATCCAGTAGAATTCCTATGCACTTGATTACCTCAAACATAACAACAAAAGCCTCTGAGATGTCTCCCGACAAAATAGAAGGGTAGAGGTAGAGGCTTCCTGAGAAGTTATGTAGGAACATTTCAACTAATCGTTAAATGAATTGAGACTGTTGGTAGTATCTGAAAGTATAAATAAATGCCTTGAAGGCCTAGAATCAGGCCACTATGGATATAGCAGGATTAAGATCTCAGACATTTGGTGCTGAAAGAGTTTTGGGGGAGATCTAGGTCAACTTCTCATTTGGCAAATCAGGAAAGTCAGGACCAAAGTGGGCAAATTATTGGCTCAATTTCACAATGTTTATTAGTGACAAACTTCAAAATGAGAACTCTTCCAGGCTTCCGGATTTCAAATTCTGGTATAAAATCAGACTTACTCTCAATATTACAGAAGAAAAGCTACTTCCATGACCACATCTAAAGCTGTCTACAATGTCCCTGTTGAGTGTCCAGAATCAAAAGAGCCTTGTGGAAGAAAGCAACTGAGGATAATCCCTGTGGAGCATGTTGTATCTTATAAGGCTAATTATGTTATTTTACTAGATGTAAGTTACATTTATCATCTAGGACAATCTTGAAGCAGAAATTAGTTACATACATATTTTACAAAGGATGTGCTTACAGTGTTGTTATTTAAAATTTTAAGATAAGGGGCACCTGGGTGGCTCAGTTGGTAAAGCATCAACTTTGGCTCAGGTCATGATCTCACCACTCATGGGTTCGAGCCCTGTGTCAAGCTGTGCTGACCACTCAGAGCCTGGAGCCTGCTTTGGATTCTGTGTCTCCCTCTCTCTCTGCCCCTCCCACATTTGCATTCTATTTCTCTCACAAAGATGAAGAAATGTTAAAAAAATTTTTTGAAATAAAATTTTGAGATAGGTGTAAACAAATAAGTCAGAATGTTTATACTTGAAATGAGATTTTTCTTTCAAAATAGTCAAGTTGGATGGGAGAGCTTTTTCACAGGGTGTTGCCATTTCTTTTGGCTGCTTCCAATAGCAAAGCTACTTGTAAAGGTTAAATCTTTGCCATTGCTGAGAATATTCTGAAAAACATGGAAAGCAATTGCAAAAGAGGAGTTTTAGAATGTTTTAACAATGATACCATCATTGCAATGCAGTTGTTGTCTTTCAAGGTGTCTGCTTTCAAGGGCTAGTACTCATGCAATGGATATATTATTTTTTCTTTGTTTAAAAATATTTAATCATTTATTTTGTGGGTATACTTTTAATGTGAACTTCAAAAGTTAAGTATTGTCTGTTTATGTGTTTGCTTTTGGATTCTAGACAGCATGATGAGGTAGGGAGAATATTATACTTTGAAGAGATAATTGACCTTTCTAAATGCATTTTCCTTTAAACAAGGATAACAGACTTATCTCATAAAGTTGCTCTGAGAGTACAAATGATATAATGAAAGATATGGTGTTTTGTAAATTGCAAAAATACAAAGTACTTTACCACTGTCTATCTACCATTAGGATCATAGGGACAATTAAAGATAGCACAGGGCCTCTACTCTCTCCAGAATCTTCTTGTAATTCCTGCTGACAATTAATGTCCTTAGTCTACATTGCTGACTATTACCAAGCCAATGCTACACTCAGTTAAGTCTAACATTGCTGTGTTAACTCCCAGAAGCAATGGTACATAAACTTTGCAGTCACTAATTTTTTGGACATTTTAGGCAGTGAAAAGTGTAACTGACGTTCACTTAACAGCAGGAGAAACCAGGTTAATGAAGGTGCTGGAGATCGGAATATGGAAACAAGACAGATAGGTGAGCTTGGAGGGAAGTACAGGAAGAAAGCTGGAGAACAAGCGGTAAATAAGAGGCACCTGAACTAGCAGAAGACAGAACATTATATCAGTAGAGTTTTGGGCAGTCAGGCAGTGCAGTGAGAGTGATAGGCTTGGCACACAGTAGTGGCTTAATAATTTTTTTAAAATAGATAATGCATAGTTAGGTGGAAGAATGAAAAGAGCTACCTCTGGGAACTCTTGTTAAGAGGTAGAATGATATTAAGGACTCATGAAAAGACAGAGTGGTTTCTTCAAGATTCCAGCTTTGTATTAAGAGTGACAAACCCTGGAAACTAAGAAAGTTAATCACCTACTCTATATACATAGATTTGAGAGCTTCGATAAATATTCTCTTGACCACCTGCAAAGAGTTAAAGAGAGCTGTCATGTGGATTACTGGGCTTAGGAATAGCATTCTCTCCTGAAACTTCACATGATTTGAGTATAACAGAGAGTACAAAAAGCAGCACAGAGACTCTTCCAGTTATCCAAGTATTTAAAGAAAAAAATACATAATTGTTTATAAATGGCACATCTACTTTGTGCCAGGCAAGTACTAATCACTTCCATGTATATTATCTTGCTTAAGTCTTACAAAATTTTATAAGGTAGCTATTATTCTTATTTAAAAATTTGAGGCTTGATTAGATTAGATGATCTGTACAATGTCACTTCACCAATAATGGGTAGAGGCAAAATTCAAGGTCTGTATTTTCCACTATCAGGTTGCTTCTCTAGAGTAAGATGTAGACTTAGTATTTTTGATAATTTCTCTTAGACAACCAAATTCAAAGGAGATGACAGATTTTGGTGACAATAACAGTTTCCATGTCAAAGTACAGGCAGTTATTTCACAATTAAACAGTAAATCTGTTCTCATAGTTATGATGCTTAAAATCAAATTTTTAAAAATTTTGAAATTATATCAATAATTTGAAATTCTATCAATAATTTGATTAAACAAGCCAATGTCCTCAGATTACTTAATGAGTGAGTGAACATACCCTTGGTAGGAAATAGTTAGTCCTGCCACATCAGAATTTTCACAGCCCAGTGCAAACAGGGAAAGGAATAGGAGGTACCCAAGAACAGATGATCCCAAGTAGAGTTTTGCAGCTCCATACAAACTGATTCTGAACTTTTTCATAACTATTCCCCCAGAGAATATTCCAAAGGCCACTGCAGGTATGTTGATGAGCCCTGAGGAATAAAAGATATATATGTCATTTGGTGGATCTCTAAAAGAAATCTGAGTATACTGACATAAACTTTCTAAGGGATTATACAAAATTATAATAGTTCCTGAAAAATTATTAGACTCGTTGCTCATTTTAAGTGATAGAAATATTCATTCACTATTGTCTATTGACATGTCAAGAGATTTTGATGAATGTCTAGATTATAGATTAAGGACAGCACAACAGAGTCTCAGCAGTCTGCCTAATACAGTGTCTAGCACAGAGTCTGAAATCAATAAACACTGAGGTAATCAATGATTCAATGTCTTTCTGGTCTAATCCCAGGATTGACAGGTACAATCAAGGGGCATCTGGGTGAAGTTATGGTTCTTAAGGTTATGCATAAAAGATTAATAGGCACATGGAATTTAGGGAGCAAAAAAACCGTTGGTTCTTTTTTCTGGCCCAAACAAAATTTTTTGTATTTACACTCTTATCTGCTGAGTTTGGTGTCCTTAACAACCACAACAAAACAACAGTAGCCAAACAATGTATTAATAGATTACTTTTATATTTATTATTTGCTTATAACGTACCAGCCACTCAGGTAAGCATTTGATATATCTCTTCCATTTACTCTTTACCACAACCCTAGTAGGTAGCTATATTGTTAATTTCACTTCAGACAGAAACTTATTCATGGTCATGGTTAGTATGTGTTAAAACCAGATTTGACAATACAGAGTCTAATATCAAATCCCATGCTTTCAATCACTATGTTATACTGTCTTTCCTTCTAAGTGTTTGGGAGACAGGATTCTTTATAGATATGCAGCCTCACTAGTAATCAAATATGATTTTAAAACAATACTTGGACTCTGGAGACCTAACTGCCTGGATTTCGATCTCCGTCACATATGTTAATAGCTGTGCAACTGCAGGTGATACTCTGAACTTCAATAAATCTGTCTCCTTACGTATAATATGGAGCAAATAATAGTGCTGAGGTGGCTGAATAACATGGCAAGTTCCTCGCACAATATATGGCACAAAAATATCATTCAATTAAGTTATTATCAGCATTTCAATCTATAAGATTCACAAAGATGGAAATATTGGGATAGGTGGGTAGAGTAGAACATGTCTGTATTAGAAAAGGTGGGGAAAGAGGCTCTTTGATGACTTGTTGGCTGGGTTTTAAATTAGTAAATGGTAATGTTAATATGGTCACATTAGATATCAACTCACCTTGAAGGGGGCATAATCACAAAATTAGTGAAATCAAAAAAAGAGGAGGTGCTGGTTTTTGTTTTCTCAGCTAAACTGAGGTTTGTGGCTATGAAAAGTGGCAGAGATGAATGTATATGAGGCCCCTAAAGAGTCAAACGTCAACTAAGAGGAACCTGATTATTATTTATTTGAAAAAAGAGAGAAGGAAATAATATAACAAACTTGGGTTCTCATGACTCAAATTAAATGCTAATATTTTCTCCCAATTTTTCTGATTTTTAAATATGGAGATACATAAAACACATTTTTTCTGTTCCAGATCCCATCTTCCTTCTCAAGAACTAAGCATTGCCACGGATTTGATGTGTATCATTTGAGTCACTATTTTTACACACACATATTCATAGTACTTGACTTTGAATCCCCCTCTCATAGACCCAAGACTTACACAAAAGGGCAGAGTCCATTCTCTCTTTCAATATGCCCCCAAAAGTAGTTTATAACAAGTATATTTTCTGGGGAGACGCCTGGGTAGCTCAGTAGCTTAAGCATCCAACTCTTAATTTTGGCTCAAGTCATGATCCCACGGTGAGATTGAGCCCCGTGTCAGGCACCCCCTGCTAGTGCAGAGCCTGCTTGGGATTCTCTCTCTCTTCTCTCTGCCTCTTCCCCCGCACTTGCATGTGCTCTCTCTGTCTCTCTCAAAGTAAATAAACAGACATTAAAAAAAAAACAAAACATATCTTTTGAAAAACAGACTCTAAACTGAAACCTTCAGAGAATGTGCTTAGAATTTCATTTGTTTTGTAAGGTACCAATCAAACCTGGGACATAAGGTGTCAGAGCACAAAGGACACCCTTTGTTTTGAAGCTTCATGCTCTGATGGTTTCCACTGGCCTTTCCCAACCCTGATCTGGCCTAGAAGAGCCTGAGAATCAAAATGGAATTATTCTAATTGCATTGTCCCCACAGTACAGAATGTTAAAAATCAGGGATATCCTCTCTTGACTGACCTCCTTTTAGAGGCCTGTGTTCTCTTAAAACTTCCAGAAAGGTTCATGTGTTCTACTGTCTCCAGGCCTTTCTTTACAAGATATCTGTTTGCTTCATCTGATACAACGTTCTTTCAAAACACCGCCCCACTTCCCATATTTTCATCTTTTAACACCTCCTTATTCTTTTGCTCTTGATTTAGGCATCAACACCTTGTGCTAGAGAACTTTTTCTAACTCCAAGATTTGGTTTGTTTTCCTAGAGTCCTCTGGGCTTCTCCTCATAGAGACTTATCACAGCCTCCACCAGCCAGATGGTGCCTTCAGGGACATACCTAGCGTCAGGGTGCACACGTTGATCATCAGAACCTCCTTTCCTCCCTCTGCCTGTGGCCCTTGTCCCATAAACAGCAGTCTTGGTCCTTATCACAATGACCTGTTAGCTTGCCTGGCTTGTACCCCTTACCCTCCAAACTCCCCTTCAAGGTAAGAACTGTGCTCACCATCATATACTGTGCACCTTGCAATTTTCCTTAAAAATGTACTAAATGACGGGGCGCCTGGGTGGCTCAGTCGGTTAAACGTCCGACTTCGGCTCAGGTCATGATCTCGCGGTTCATGGGTTCGAGCCCCACATCGGGCTCTCTACTGACAGCCAGCTCGGAGCCTGGAGGCTGTTTCGGATTCTGTGTCTCCCTCTCTCTGACCCTCCCCTGCTCATGCTGTCTCTCTCTCTCTCTCAGAAATAAATAAAAAATTTAAAAAAAATGTACTAAATGACGAAACTTTAGTTAAGTTTATTCAGATATAACATTTCTCCTGCATATCTACTCTCGTATTTCAAGATAATGGAATTATAACAGTCTGTTAAACAGTAGCAGTATATTTCAAATATACTGTCAGCTTGGCTCTCCCTTTCAAACTCTGTAGGATCTGCAAGCAATCTATGCTGGGTCAAGTTGAGTTTATACCAAATTTCCTGAATATCAAGTGAGATATGATGCTTGCCTCTCAGTTTCTTTATTTTGATCTGAAGCATCTTAAAATCATTTAATGAGGTAGAAATTTCACTCTGATTTCTTTATTACACACTTTTTCTCTACTTACAGCATAAAATGTGTTGATCTTAAAATCTTTACCATCTAAATATTCCAAGTGGAAATACTAATTGTAATTTACACTAGCGTCCACAATTTGTTTCAATTTATTTTATAAATTTCTTTTGAATTTCATATATTTACTCAAATAACTGGGAAGCTAGGAGAAACTTAAGAGCAAATTTGTTATTGCTATATCAGTATACTTACTCATGTTGAAGACTTTATTCTTTGTTACTGTCCCAAATAAGAGTTATGAGACTTGTAGAAAATATTTTAAGATGGTCAACTACAGTTAACAATATAAACTGGAAACTCTGATTTCCATACAAATATGTGGTAGCCTTAGCCACTAAGATGAATAAAAATAGGCTATAATAATAATAGTACGTTGGGATGTTTTGGAGCTTCTCTTCTGGTGAAGTAAAATTCTGTAATGTATAATGGACCTTCATTATATAAATATTAAGATTTCAATTTTATAGGGGGAAATACATGTAAAAATTTATGGGACTTTTCACATACATATAGCCAATTGGGTAGAGACAATGAAGTAAAATTAGCCAATTGGATATAATTCAAGTATTTTTTCCTTATAAACTAAGATTATTTCCCTAATCTCGCAGATTTTTAATATAACTTGACCTAGATATAGAACACAGCTTAACACATATTTAATTTGTTATGCTAGCTTAGCCACAAAAATTAATGTTTTCTATTATAAGCAACTTTTCCCAAATAATGATAATTTTTCCTCATTTGTCTGTGTAACATCTCCAAGAATTGAGAATGCTAATCATTGTTATGAATGATCGTCAATGCAATGCATCATGTCCACTAGAAACTGATTTAATTAAAAACTCTAAGAAATTAAGAAAAACGATTAAGTAATTACACTCTGTAGTAAGAAGGAAAACAAAACATAAGATCATTTTCATGTAACTCAACAGTGATGAGAGAAGCTTAAATACGTAAAAAGAGAAAAATTAAAACTGTCTGTCTAAACTTTTTCCAATTGAGACAGCAATGGGGAAAAAAGTTATATGCTTGAAAAAGTAGTATCATTCTGTCATATACTTCCTAGTCCCTGAATGTGAAACATTTTTGTTGCTTATTTTTAATTTTATTTGCAAAATTAAAGTAGTTAACTTGAGAAAATATTATTTCTAAATTTTAGAAATATGACCAACATATAAAAACACGTATAGCAAAAATAAATCCTCATTGTAACAATTGGCCTTTGAACACATAGGAAAATTTCTGTTTATTATTTCATCCATGCCATGTCAAATGTCTTCTCTGAGAGAGGGTAAATGTGCTTTCTTTGTGCTTCTCCCCTACTTAATCACAGAAGCCTCCCCTAACCCTGAAAAATTAAGGAGAGAAATAGGATAGAAAAGAAAGAAGTGAGAAAACATTATTTAGTGAATGACAGCTATGGACATATATATTGCCTTCTATATGTCTTATTTAATTTCTATTTTAAACTAATGATGCCTTTATTTTCGCCATTCTAAGGATAATGAAAGTAAGTGTGGTTGGCTAATTTACCCACTGATTCTTACTCTGCTCTTTTCCTTACTTAACTAATGTGAAACCAAGATGCACTCAGGAAAGAATCCTAGCTACAATGATTGAAATCATTAGACACTATTACTTATCTCTCACAAAAGTACTTGAATTAGCTAAAGATATGATGTGCTAGAAACTATGAAAAATCAGAATTTTAGGCAAACTTTGATAGATGAATCAAAAAATACTGATGATAAGTTTGGATCTCAGAGACCATCAGAGTGTACAGAGAAGGGTTATGGTTAAATGATATCACTCACAATTTAAAAAAGAATTATTAGATTCTTTTTGTCAGTTTTCCAAAAATAATTATGTCCAGAGGAGAAATGTAACACAGAAACTCAGGGGGAATAATTCTATTCTTGGCTACATCATAATGTATATATGCAATTAGGCAGGACATTGAATCTCTCAGAATTACAAGTTCTTTCATCTGTGCTAATTTTTCATAAAAATAATTTTATAGGCAAAATGTATTTCATTTATTATCTACTTAGTAGATTACATCTAATTTTGTTTTCTATTATAAATACCTTTCCCCAAACAATGCTCTTAATTTTCCCTTATGAAATGTTTTTAATTTGAAATAAAAATGTATTTATTATTCTAGTGACAGCAAAACCAAATGACCTGCTTTTGATTTTGTGCTCTGCACAAATTGAATAATAATAAGCTAACATACACTTAAAGATGTATCATTTCATTGCAACCCATGGGGGAAAGACAGCTTTTCCATTTGATATATCAACCATGACCTTCTTCTTCACATCATACAGAAAAAAAAAAAAGAAAGAAAGAAAGAAAAAAGGATTATAACCTAAATGTGAAAGTTAAAACACTTAAGCTAGACATTTTCATGGACTTGGGGTTTGACAAAAATCTCTTAAAAGAGGCTTAAAATAGCACTAATGAGAAAGAAAAAGACTGGAAAGAAGACTTAATTAAAATTAAGAAGCTCACCATTAGGAGAGTGAAAAGAAGTGAAGCCTGTGAGAAAATATTTATAATACATATATTCAATAACTTGTATCACAATTCGTGAGCTTGTATCAAAAAAAGTACCTACCCTTACAAGTCGGTAAGAAAAGACTGACAACTCAAGAAAAATAGACAATTTGAACATAATTAACAAAACAGAATGTTGAAATAACCAACAAGCCTGCAAAAAAAGTGCTCAACGTCATTAGTTATCAGTGAAATGCAAATAAACTACAATAAGATATCACCACACCCCATAAGAATGATTATAATGAAAAAGACTGACAATACTAAGTGTGACAGGGTGGTGGAACAACTGGAATGCTCTTACATGTCTAGCATGACTATAAATCTGCACAACCCTACTGTAAATGTTTTACTGGATCTAAGCATGCATACTTTCTATGACCCAGCAATTCTACTCCAAGAGACAGCCAAGAAAAATGTATGTATACACCACCAAAATATATATAGGATAGTCATGCAGTGTTATTTATAACTGTCAAAAGCAAAAAATAAATAAAAAGATCCAAATGCCCACCAACCATAAAATGAATCAACTGTGGTATATTCATGTGATAGGATACGACACAGGAATGAAAAAGATCAAACTGCTATACACAACATGAATGATCCCACAGATTTCACTTCAGTTGAAATAAGCTAGATACAAAAGAGTACATAACGTATTGTTACATTTAAATAAAGTTCAAAAACAGGTAAGACTGATCTATGATGGCAGAGTTCAGAATACTTATTAGCTTTAGGAAGGAGTACTGAGTAAAAGGAGGTTTGAGGGAGCCCCTGGGGTTCTGAAATGGGCTACATGTTCTAGCTTATGGTTACTATATAGATTTTTGTGCAAACTTTTATCCAGCTACACTGCCCATTTAGGGGGTGTAGTGTTAACTGTTGCCTATACCTCAATAAACACAAAGGAGATTTAAAAATCAAATAAAAAGAATGTCTTTTAAACTTTCATTTCTCTTCTTTTTAAAATCAGTATAAAGCACTGATTGACATCGGGGGTGGGGGGGGGGTGGCAAAAATCCTAAAATGTTTCCTCAGGTCAACCACTAAATAATGTGATTAACTTAATTTGAACCAATTAATGTTGAAAATATAAGTTCAGTGGCATAGCTTTGATATTTATAATTTAGCACAATCTAAACAGAGTCAATTAAATTAGCATCTGAGTTAAATTATACAGGATTGTTACAGGACAATGACATATTCTAAAATAAACTCAGAGATCTCTTTCAGAGATAGATATGCAGAACAATTCTTGAAATATTTATGAAGAAGAAATGTCTTTAAATCTTTAGAAGTCTCCTACCATAAAGGAATATACCCAAAGGAATAAAATATATTTATGCCTTGAACCAGTAGCATTAAATGACATCTTCATGAGCTAAAGGAGTTAATCCAGGTTTTAAAAGTATCCACAATTACTTGGAGCATGACCTTCTCGTATCTGTAGATTCTGTTTCTTCTCTGTTCGTTTCTTCATGTGTTTCTTTGCCCCTGAATAGCTTTCTTAATCTTGACTGATCTGCTATACTAGAAACACAGCCCTTTTAAATGACCTGAATGCCAGGACTCAGAAAAGTCCTTTAACTCTGAGCAAATGCAAACTTTGTTTTGCAATGAATACCTTTTAACCTGTCTGAATATTCACTTTTTAAAGTCCTAGAAACTATTCAGGTAAAATGGCCACTGTTACAAAGTTTTGGCTATACCTGAAAGACATATATCCAGTATCACAGCCTCCTAATAAAATGCATGTTTGGTTTATGTAATATTCTCAAGGTCACTCATCTACAGTGTGAATAATTCTTGCTAAAAGGTTATACCACAGACTATCTAAATATTTTTTTGCACTGAATTTTTTTCCATTCTGCTAAATTTTTATTCACTCACTTTTTGACTTTGTATGTAAAATGCCATAAATCATGTTCAGTCTACCTATAAGAACTGTGTTCTCTATAATTACTAAGGGTTAAGAGAGATGCAGCTGACAGTGCCGACTGGCAAGCGTGAAGGACAAGTGAGCATACCAATAACGAAGTTGGCCTTGGAGGCTGACTGCCCATACTGTTGCTCAATGTATTTGGGTTTATAGGTCACCATTCCAAATAAAGAGTTGAACTGAACAGTGCTTGCACACAAATACAACAGGTACAGTGGATTTCCAAAAAGATTCTTTAGTGATGGAAGAAAATCTGTAAGACAAAAATAACACGGATAAATTAGAGTCAGTGTTACACTTGGCGGAAGATACAGCCTTGGCAGCAGGGCACAGATGCCTAAGTCCCACTGTCACAGTTATCAGGAGTATTTACAATGTGTCGCGCGTGCGCACACACACACACACACACACACTATGGATATTAAACACTGCCCCCAGTCAAGACTGAGATCTGTCAGGTTTACATAGAGACATAAGCACTTGCATGAAGCATATAGTTTAGATTACAGTTAGAGGTGTAAGACAGACAGGGATAGATTCCTCTAAATGATATGGGAAAAAGGAAAAAGGGACGAGAATATTCCCTCACTCCAGAGCTGAAAGTCATTGGCAGGGTATCAAGAACTTCAGTTTTCTGGTCCCTATTCTTCAAACTTGGGTAATGGTCATGGAGAAAGAAATATGCAAATTACCTCCATTTAATTTAATGAACTTTAGTGTAAGAAATGAGCTTTGGCATTCTCCCTTCTTCTTATTATGTAGCTAAAGAGTTTGAAATGTGAAGATTTTCTATAAATGTAAATATTGCTTGCTGGGCCCAATTGTGAAGGACCAATCCTCCTCGTAGCCAGCCACCCTTTTCTATGTGGAAGGAATTCATTCTACCACGTCTAGCTTTTTGCCCTACAACACACTCATTCCCTTGGTCACTGGTGGGAAACATGCACTGACACACGTTTGTCAAATGGCTGAACCTCATCTGTTAAAAAGGCCACAAGCTCTGAAGACTCACTATCTTCTGTCCTCCATACTGATGTGAAGTAGCAATCCCATATGGGGCGACTGCAAGGTTGAACTTGAAGCAGTGTAAGGGTGGGAATGTCATCAAGAAGATTACCAATACTTTGGGTTATGTTCCCTAATCCACTCTCCAGTAATAAAGCTGATTTTGTAATCTTCAATTCTGCTTCCTGTACAATCTCTCAATTTTTCTGAACAAATGATGGGGAGAGAGGGGTATTATTTATAGATCTCCTATAGGGTCTCAATGGAAAACTGAAAGGGATTCAAAATCAAGGAGAATATGGCTCACCTCTTGCCATTTCCATTATTTTTGACTTTTCTCCAAGGGGTGTTTGGTAGTCTGGATGATCATCCATAATAAACTTGGATTTCTCAGAGGAGGAATTGGAATCCTCTCTACTTCGGGGTCTAGGTAGACTCTTTGGTAAACACCAGAAAGGCACAGCTGCAAGAAGACTTACAATTCCTGCTATTAGATAACCCAGCCACCAAGCACCTACCCACTGAGGATCCTTGGGAGTAATGGTTATATGATCTGAAAGAGAGAGGGGATGGCTAAATAGCATACACAGCAAAGCTGGTGTGTTGAAATAAGCCTATATTCTAAACAAAATCCTAGCATTAGCTCTATCATATCATAAAATACCTAATAATTCATGCATGATAACTTTCTAGTCTGAACATTATCATCATCTTGCTTTTTGAAGGGAACAAGGTGTTTCTAGAACATGATGCTGTTCTTCTTTTGTTCCTTAGATTTGAAATATAGAGTCTAAATACTGGAAGAGTGGCTCTCTGCTCTGCCCTTGGGTTCTGCAGAAGGACACCTGGGTCCACGGCAGGAGGAAAGAAACATGTAAGGGAGAATTATGAGGGCTCAAAACCTTCTACCAGCTACCCCATATCAGCACCACTTTCATCTGGTTCACCAAGAGAACGTCTAATATCTCACTCAAAGAAAGAGCTAAATGCTACAACTTCTGGTCCAAATCCGGTCTAACCCATTCAGAATGTTATTTAATAAATGACGCTTAATAATACCTCAGAGATATTTGAGGTCTGAGGCAAGATTTGTATATATAAATAAAATGTCAATATCTTATTCATCATAAAAACTTTATTTTTGACACCATTTTTTAACTACAAGGTAAGTACTGATGAATAAAATCAAGTGTTTTTTCTTTTCTATTTAAATAACCCATAAAGCAAGTAACAGGTTTAACTCCACCACATTCTATGAGAACAAAATAAATGCACATCCTTTGACAACTAGGCTCAATTACCATTACATTATATATGATAAAATGTTCATACTAGTTCTTCACTGCATCTTCATTGCTTCCTGTTAACAATTTCCCTCTGTACCACTCATCACACCTATGCTTTCTTATCTGTACCAATCTCCATGACAAGATTTTAAGAAACTCAAGGAATTCAACTACTATCTTGTTCACTATCTGGGGGTAGAACAGCACCTGGGATAGATGTAAAATTAATGAAATTAATAAATGAATGAATGAATAAGTAAAATTTTTGGAATGTATCTTCGTTTATCTGATAAAAAAGGAAAATTAGTGCAAGAGTTTTGCACTTAATTTTAACACAAAAGGATTTCAAAATGCAATTTCAGAATTTTTATAAGGGAAACTTGGGGGCGCCTGGGTGGCTCAGTGTGTTAAATGTCTGACTTTGGCTCAGGTCATGATCTCACGGTTCCTGGGTTTGAGCCCCGCATCGGTTTCTGTGCAGGTAGCTCAGAGCCTGGAGCCTGTTTCAGATGCTGTGTCTCCCTCAGTCTATGTCCTTCCCCCACTCATGCTCTGTCTCTGTTTCAAAAAATAAATAAAAACTATTAAAAAAATTTTTAAAAAAGGAAACTTGTTTTCTTGTTTTTAACTGCTTTTTGACGTTATTTATAAAGAAAGAAAATTAATGCTCATTTCTAGGAGGTACATCTCACAAGGAAAGAAACAAGTTAATAGCTATGGAAAGAGGAGGTCTGCCATTTATTTCCTCCATAAACACTTTCTCAGGGGGTAAGGTAGTCTCACTGTAATATGCTTCCACCTGAAAATGATTTGTAAAGAATGAATTTCGGTTGCCAAAAGAGTTTCAATTCTTGGTCTTCCTGGCAAATCTACAAAATACATGATCAATTGATGTGACTGTCATGTTGATACACCTGAACCTACAAGAGCCAACAAGAAGCCACAGTTTTAAGTCCTAACTATGCTGGAATGTGTTTGAACTGGCAAACCAGAGGTGAAAAAGGATACATCTGAATAACAAACCACGGGTCGTCCAGTTCAATTACTGCCCATTTTTCATATTTCATTTATTAATGTATGTGGTGATTATATCAACAACAAATTTTCAGTGGATTATTTTCATTCTAGGAAAGATTACCATCCTGTCATTTTATAAAAAGGGAATCTGATATTTTTTACATCGTCCCCATTTAAAAAATTGCAGTGAAGGAGATAAATAAATAAACAAAAATAAACTTCCTTACCCAGGTTTACAAAGCCAATGTCAACATACAGTTTGGCACATAATGAGCCTAGCAGGAAGCCAAAGATTGGTCCTATAATTGCAACCGTCTGCACACACCCTGCACCAAAAAAAGAGGGGGTGGGTGGAGCATTTCTCTGCTTTTGTAAATTAATACATTTTTAAACAAGAAATATGAGTGAAATCCAGTTAGTAGCTGAAAATATTTCATCAACTTTTCACTTAAATGTGATTAATTTGTCCATTTTTTTCAACCTTATTGAATCAGGAAATAAGTCCTTCTCAGCTTTGGAAGAAGAATGAACACTTGGAAAGCATTAATTAACTCTTAGTAAGGAAGTAACACCAAGACTCTGAAGAAGCTAATTTCCCCCAAATGAAGCCAACTTTACTCATTAGGATTAGATTTCCCCCAATGATAAAAAAAAAAATCGGAAATATACTATTTTGACGGTCTTTCAAAACCTTTTTGTGGCTGGTTAAGCATTAAGAGTTATTTTGACATTAAAATCAATTTCTTCCACCTTAGTGAAAAAGTGCATACGTTCAGAGTCTGTGCGAGGGTGGTAACTAGGCAGATGCCTGGATGCAGCCAGCAAAAGGAGGCAGACCTCGGAGTGCAGGGAGGTGCTCTTTGGAACAATCATGACCAGCCTCGGCAGCTATAGCAGGAAAGTGGAGCAGATTGTCTACATGACATAATTTCTGGTTACCAGAAACGTAACTCTTCCTTGCAAAGTATCTACAATACGTCTTTCATTTCACCATAGAGCTTGATACACATATTCTCTGGCAGATTAATTTAAATTAATAAGAGGAGTAAATGACAGTTACCAAAACCTTTTCAGAAGAGAAGAAAGGGTGAAGAGAGTGAGGAGGAAGGGGACTCCTTGATATATGCCTGCAACTCTTGGCTTGCAATCTTTCCTCTAGTCTCCAGAGCCATTGCCTAGCAACTTCTATTCCAATTCCTGATTTATGCTGCAGTTTTCCATTAGAGCAGGTAACCTGTTTTTAATTATAGCCTGCCTGACTGTAATCAGAGCCCTCTGGAGTTCCGTGTGCATAGCCAGGAAAGCACTATACTGTGGAGCTAGCCACACTCATTCTCAATGAATTTCAATCTTGTCCTTCTGTCCCTTGAAGGCCAGGCCCTCAAAGATCAGAACCCCAAGAAATCAAGATTGATGTGTGAAATAGAGAAAAATTTAGTTTCCAAGACATAAGAGGCACTCAGTAAATACTACTTAGGTGCATCTGGACTTGGAGTTTGCTTTTGCTATACTTTGTTTTTTGTGTGTGATTTTAGCTGCTGTTCTATCCACTGGGACCATCCAGACATGTGTTCATCTTAGACCATGCTCTCATCCTTTCTGTGTTTTCCTTTATTCATTCATACCTGCTACTGATAACTCAAAATTCCTTGCTGCCTATCCATCATAGGAAAAAAGATGTTTTAAATAATCAGGGATTATATCTAAGAAAGCAATTTTTAGGGCTCTGGAGACAAATATATATATATATATATATATAAAAATGACACCTAAATGCTTGAGTAGCACAGTTAACCCAATAAAAAGGACCTATGAAATCTGAAGTCCATAAAGATAATCGTACAAAGTCGTACATGATTGCAATTGATCTTATAGTTATTTTCTTTTACTCTGATGTTCTTTCTCTAATGTGACAGGTCCTTCTAACGCAACTTTCTTCATCATCTAAATCCTCAGTGTGGACATCAGAAATGTGTGAACCTCAATATGGGAACTGGATATGAAGTATAACACCCTATTCCACACCATATTTATCTGGGAATGGAGTTGAGGGAACCAGATACACTGTTTCCCAAGAAGACGAATGGGGTAAGCATTACCAATATAGAAAGCAGAATTGTCTTCACTGGCAAAATCATCAAGGTAGGCGATGCCTAGAGGCTGAATAGGAGTTTCCCCAATTCCGCGAAGAAGGTTCCCCAGGAAAACATAAACCCACATGGAAGAACTGGCATCAATTTCACATTCTTGAAAGGAAAGCAAACAAGAGTGAAATTAGATCAGTATCAAAGTTAAATACTTATTCTGCATTTCTACAAGCTGTCCTAAAAATTGGATTAGAATGTAAAAGTGAAATGTGCAACAGATTTAATTTGATAGGAGTCTGAGGAAGACTGGAAAATATTTTGTCCTCAATATTTTAGGCAATGTAAATCCCCAGACATTTTGATAAAGGGACTCTTGTTTCTGATGCCTTGTTTCTTTCTTTCTCTTCTCTTTTTATTTTATATTTATACTGAGTACTTTGGATTCTTTAAAAAATGTTTTTAATGTTTATTTTTTTATTTTTGAGACAGAAAGAAACAGAGCACAAGCTGGGGAGGGGAAGAGAGAGAGGGAGACATAGAATCTGAAACAGGCTCCATGCTCTGAGCTGTCAGCACAGAGCCTGATGCTGGGCTTGAGCCCATGGGCTACGGGATCATGACTTGCGCTGAAGTCGGCACTTAACCGACTGAGCCACCCAGGCGCCCCAGTACTTTGAATTCTTATGCTCCAGTAACATTCAATATTCTGTCTGGGACAAAACACACAATTTTGAACAAAGGCATTTCTCACCTTAATCTTTAAACTTTTCTATTTTTCAACAGAAATCCCTTATAATTTTATTGCTGACCAAATTTTATCTGAAATTCAAAACTTTATATCGGCGATACTTCAACTTTGGACAGCATTACAATCGTATGTTAGTGAATGGCCATTTTTAGGGCTCAAGTTTAGGAAACAAAGTCACATAAAAATTTAAAACCCTATATGCTTAGTAATATAACTATTCTAACAATAAGAACCTTTTGGCTGTATTCTTAGAAATTCAAAGCTAACAATTTTAAAATGTTTTTGTAGAAGTCATGTCTTGATATAATCAGGTAAAGCTGGAGAATTACTCCCACATCTCAAGTGAAATATACTTTGAAGAATTTGATCGCTTTAATAAAAGTGATAATATTATTAATCTCCAACAATCACCGCTTCTGAGTGCTCCTTTTCTGCCAGGCACTGGGATGAGTGGTTTGTAGGCATTTTTAAATTAAATCCCTATAAGAATCATATGAGGTAAGAGTTATTTCCACTTATTAGTAGCCCTTAAAGTAAAACTTGAATGTAAAATATGCGTTTTTTGGAACTGGGATGAATTCTTTTGGGCAGATGAATCATACTGTGTAATAGACAAGACTATTGTATAGTCATGTTGCTTCTAATACTGCCTCTTCTAAAAATGTAGCCAACTGACCAAGCATTTTTCACTTATGTTTTCTAGATTTCTACTCCACTCCCAGAAATATAATGTGAATTCTTTTTCCAAACAGTTGATCTTAATGTCAATTCTACCCCTAACATTTGTGTGATCCCAAGATGCTTGTTGGTAGGAAAATCTTGTAGACACGTAAAGATAGATTAAATCTGTGTTTTCCAAAACACACATATGGCTACTGAAAAGTAAATTAATTAAAGTTACAGAAAAGTGAAAATTCAGTTCCTTAGTCACACTAGCTATATTACAGAACTCAACAGTCACATGTGCTAATGGCTACTGTATTGGACAGCATAGATATACAACAGTCCTACTGTCACAGAGAATTCTTTTTGACAGCTCTGCTCTCCAGTGTCGTGGGAATGGGGACTGTAGGTGGAACATTTTTGAGAAGAGTCCTATTTTCACCCCGCTATCATATGGATAAACTTTGTGTTCAACAGATCTGATGTTCACACAGATCTATGACTTTAAGGGAGAAGGACCTCATTTAAAGGACAGGATAAGATTGTGAGTCTTATATTGTATACCTGTGTAATAACTTGTCTCTACATTAAAAACATTTTTTAAGTTTGTTTATTTATTTTGAGAGAGAGATAGAGAGAGAGAGAGAGAGAGAGGAGGGGAGAGAGAGGGAGGATCCCAAGCAGGCTCTGAGAGAGAGAGAGAGAGAGAGAGAGAGAGAGGGAGGGAGGGAGGGAGGGAGAGAGAGGGAGGATCCCAAGCAGGCTCTGCCTGACCTGGGGCTCAATCCCATGACCATGAGATCTTGATCTGAGTGGAGATCAAGGTTGGACGCTTAACTGACTGAGCCACCCAGGTGCCCCATATTAAAAAATTTTTTAATTCCCACCTGTAGATGCTATGTTTCTCTTAACATTAAAGTTTTAAATATTTTCTAATTAGTTGTACTGCCATTTATATCACCTTTCCTATCAAAACCAAAAATAAAATATCTTTGACGACTACACTATGTGGAGGTGAAAGTCCAAACCCACATTTCACACTCTTCTTCCAGAGGGCTTTTCTTCTTCTTTTCATACAGCAGAGTGGGGCACATTTTTTACATGTTTACATCTTCCCTACCTTCCTGTTTCATATTTCTATTAATCCTCTGGCCCTTCCCTTCATTCAAATAACCAGACCTCTGGAGTTCATTGCTCAGAAAAATGACATCTCAGAAGAAAGCCTTGATGATAATATTAGGAGAAAGAAAAGGTTTTATGGTATAGATAAAAGATTTGCATGACTAGCAGGTAAAGAAAAGAGAAGCTTCCACACTGCCTATACAGCAATCTGTAGGCCAGGAATACGGAGTGAGGTGGAAGTAATGAGGGGAAGCGCTGAGCATGTCAATGCTCAAGGGCAGTGGAGAGAGGGCATTTGAGCTCCTGCCTGTGTATCATCCCAGAGACGTGGCAAACACATGTGGGGAGATTTATAGATTCCCTGAGCAGGAAGAACCTGGGCCACCATGGTAGAGCCCAGGGAGGTAGCAAAACCCAAAAGATAAGATGGCTACCTCTGTAGTACATTGTGGCTAAGTGTCCTGCTTTTGGCTCCTCAAAAGGTTTCCAAGAGACGAATTCCACGTTCCCAAGGGTGGCTCACACAAAGCATTGCTATACAATACACATCAGTCATATGGAATTCTAGACATCCTGACAAAATTCCCTGCATCCTGTCTTGTGTAGAAAACAGGATTATTCCCAAGTTTCCAGGATTGTCACATCTGCATCAGGAAGAGCTGCTGTGCTAACATAAAGGACCTAAAGGTAGACATGGGATGGCCCTGAAGTGACCAAACACTGTGGCCAGAAGATTTTTTTATTTTTTATTTTTCAGACGGATTTAAAATATCTAAGTTGAGAGGGGACCAATAACACCAAGAGGGTCACTCCCACAACTTCCCCCTTTACTTTTATGTGACCTCCCTAGAATGTAAGCAAACCCCGGGGAAAGGTAGGTTAGGGACAGGTTGAGTGAGATTCAATTTTTCCCATTCTGATGGAAATGTGCTGAACTCAGAAGTTAAATTGAGATCTTGGGAAGAATATATTTCATTTGTATCTGAACACTGGACTGAGATTTGTATGTGCTAAGCTAGTTTTATCCTAATTTCATGGCCCACCTTATTTAGAACTGTGGGAAGCTTTTCTCAGTTGCCAGAAATTAATGCGCTTTACATAAGCTTTTATTCTCTGAATATTTCTTCAGATCTCGTCATATACTGCCTTATATTCTAGGAATTTTTATGGCATTATAGTATTTCAATTGAAGTAGTAAACCTTTTGACAGAAAAACATCATATATATATTTTTGTTCATACTAGAGCAATATAGAGTCTTTATAAAAAACTATCTTATTCAAGTAAAAAATCGTCTTACCATCACTTCTTTTGGGTTGTGATTTTTCTGTAATTGAGATAGGTAATTGATTGTCTGACTCCAGGAGACATGGAGAGATGCTGAGAGTGGAATTAGAGAGAGGAGAATACTTTTCATATCTGTACCTGAAAAAGGAGTGTTTTCTTCACTACAGATTCATTTAACATCATACCAAAAATATTAAATGTACACTACATGACTCATTATGGAACCTGTTTGGATTTTCAACTACCCTTGAATCTGAATCACTAAACCAAACCAGTATTTAACAGCAAAGTGCCCTGAAGAGAGAGCCAGAAAGTCTCATTCACAGGTACTGCACCATATCTCAACAGTGTAGTAAAAGAAAATAAAAGAATTATTCACATTCATTTTAATGTATAAATAATGACTATAAATCACCTACTCTCTTTGTGAAAAAATGTCCAATGTTTGATAAAATCATGACTATCTCCAAATCAGAGGAAAAGCAATAGTTTAAAAACTATGGTGCTGTACGCTGTATTTGGAGTTGTAAATTTAGTAGAATGACTGCACTGCTGATTCTAGAGAATTGATGATGATATGTGGGTTTTTAAAAAACTTAAAAAAAAAAAAACTCTTAAAATTCCAGTTAGTTAACATATACTGTAATATTAGTTACAGGTATACAATATATTTTTTTGTAACTCAACACTTCCATACAATACCTGATGCTTATCACAACCAATTCACTCCTTAATCCTAATCACCTATTTAACTCTCCCCCACTCAACTCCTTTCCGGTAACCATCAGTTTGTTCTCTATAGTTAAGAGTCTGTTTCTTGGTCTCTCTCTCTCTCTCCCTCTCCCCCCTTCGATCATTTGTTTTGCTTCTTAAATCCCACATGAGTGAAATCATATGGTGTTTGCCTTTCTCTGACTGACTTATTTCACTTAGCATAATACTCTACCTCAATCCATGTCATTGCAACTAGCAAGATTTCATTCTTTTTTAGGGCTAAATAATATTCCACCAAAATATATATTATATAATAATAAAATACATATGGTACTTCTTCCTTATCCATCCATCAGTCAATAGACACTTGGGCTGTTTCCATAATTTGGCTATTATGGATAATAGTGCTATGAATACCAGGGTGCACGTAACTGTTTAGATTAGTATTTTTGTATTCTTTGGGTAAATACCTAGTAGTGCAACTGCTAGATCATAACATTTTGAGGAATCTTCATACAGTTTTCTATAGTGCCTGCACTACTTTGCACTCTAACCAACAGTGCAGGAGGGTTCCCCTTTCTCCACAACCTTGCCAACACCTGTTGTTTCTTGGGTTGTTGATTTTAGCCATTCTGACAGGTGTGAGGTGGTATCTCACTGTAGTTTTAATTTGTATTTCCCTAATGATAAGTGATATTCAGCATCTTTTCATATGACTGTTGGCCATCTGGATGTCTTTGGAAAAATGTGTATTCATGTCTTTTTTAATTGGACTTTTAAATTTTTAATTGGATTATTTGTTTTTGAGTGTTGAGTTTTATAAGTTCTGTAGAGATTTTAGGTACTAACCCTTTATCAGATATGTCATTTGCAAATATCTTTTTCCAGCCCATAGGTTGCTTTTTAGTTTTGTTATTTGGTTCCTTCACTGTGCAGAACCTTTTTATTTTGCTGAAATACCAATAGTTTATTTTTGCTTTTGTTTCCCTTGCTTCAGGAGACATATTTAGAAACAGTTGGTACTTTTTTAATGTTTATTTGTTTTTGACAGAGATATAGATTGAGTGTGAGCAGGGGAGGGGCAGAGAGAGAGGGAGTCACAGAATCTGAAGCAGGCTACAGGCTCTGAGTTGTCAGCACAAAGTCCAATGCAGGGCTTGAACTCAGGAGCTGTGAGATCATGACCTGCGCTGAAGTCGAATACTTAACCAACTGAGCCACCCAGGTGCCCCAGAAATTGGTACTTCTGATGCGAAAGTTTACTGCCTGTGTTCTCCTCTATGATTTTTCTGGTTTAAGGTCTCACATTTAGGTCTTTAATCCATTTTGATTTTTGGGTGTGGCATAAGAAAGTAGTCTAGTTTCTTTCTTTTGCATATTGCTGTCGTTTTCCAAACACCATTTGTTGAAGAGACTGTATTTTCCCTATTGGATATTCTACCTGCTTTGTCAAAGACTGCTGACCATACAGTTGTGGGTTCATTTCTTGGTTTTCTATTCCATTTCATTGATCTATGTGTCTGTTTTTGTGCTGGTACCATGTTGTCATGATTACTGCAGCTTTGTAACACAACACAAAGTCTGGAACTGTGATGCTTCCAGTTTTGCTTTGCTTTTTCAAGGTAGCTTTGGATATTTGGGGTCTTTTGTGGTTTCATACATATTTTAGGATTCTTTGTTCTAGGTCTGTGAAAACTGCTGTTGGTATTTTGATAGGGATTGCATTAAATCTGCAGATTACTTTGGGTAGTATAAACATTCCAATCCATGAGCATGGAATGTCATTCCATTTATTTGTGTCATCTTCAATTTCTTTCCTCAGTGTTTTATAGTTTTTAGAGTACATGTCTATTATGTTAAGGTAAGTTCCCTTCAAATCTACTTTGTTGAGGATATTTTATCATGAAAAGATTTGTGCTTTGTCAAATGCTTTCTTTTTTGCATCTATTGTAATAATCATATGGTTCTAATCCTTTCTTTTGTTAATGTGGTATATCATATTGATTCATTTGTGAATACTGAACCACCCTTAATCGCACTTGATCATGGTGAATGATTTTTTTTTTAGTTTTTTTTTTTTAATAATGTTTTTATTTATTTCTAGGAGAGAGAGAGATAGCATGAGCAGGGGAGGGTCAGAGAGAGAGGGAGTCACAGACTGAAACAGGCTCCAGGCTCTGAGCTGGCAGTCAGCACAGAGCCCGANACAGACTGAAACAGGCTCCAGGCTCTGAGCTGGCAGTCAGCACAGAGCCCGACGCGGGGCTCGAACCCACGAACCGCGAGATCATGACCTAAGCGAAAGTCGGACGCTTAACCGACTAAGCCACCCAGGCGCCCCAGATCATGGTGAATGATTTTTTTTTAACATGTTATTGGATTTGGTTTGCTAGTATTTTCTTGAGAACTTTTGCATCTATGTTGATGAGGAATATTGGCCTATAGTTCTCTTTATTAGTGGAGTCTTTATCTGGTTTGGTATCAGGGTCATGCTGGTCTCATAGAGTGAATTTGGAAGTTTTCCTTCCTTTTCTATGTTTTGGAATAGTTTGAGAATAGGTATTAGCTCTTCTTTAAATGTCTGGTAGAACTCCCCTGTGAAGGTATCTGGACTTTTGTTTCTGGGGAGGTTTTTGATTACTGATTTGGTATCTTTGCAGGTTATAGGTCTATTAAAGTTTTCTATTTCTTCCTGTTTCAGGTTTGGTAGTTTATGTTTCTAGGAATTTGTTGGCATATGGTTTTTATATTACTATCTCATAATTGTTTACATTTCTATGATGTTACTTCTTATTTCTCCTCTCTCATTTGTGATTTTATTTATTTGGGAACTTTCTCTTTTCTTTTAGATAAGTCTGACTAGATGTTGATCAATTTTGTTAATATTTGCAAAGAACCAGCATCTGGTTTCATTGATCTGGCTATATTGTTTTGTTTTGTTTTTAGTTTCTGTATCATTTATTTCTGCTCTAATATTTATTTCCCTCCTTTTGATGGCTTTAGATTTCATTTGTTATTTTTTCTAGCTCCTTTAGGTATAAGGTTAGGTTGTTTGAAATTTTTCTTGTTTCTTGAGGTAGGTCTGTATCACTATATACTTCCTTCTTAGAATACCTTTTGCTGTGGGAAGCCTGGGTGGCTTAGTCAGTTAAATGTCCCACTTGGCTCAGGTCATGATCTCACAGTTCATGAACTTGAGCCCAGCTTTAGGCTCTGTGCGGACAGCTCAGAGCCTAGAGCCTGCTTCAGATTCTGTGTCCCCGTCACTTTCTGACCCTCCCCCACTTGCACTCTCTCTCTGTCTCTTTCTCTCAAATATAAACAAACATTAAAAACATTTTAAAAAATAGCTTTTGCTGTATCCCAAAGGTTTTGGACCATCATGCTTTCATTTTCATTTGTTTCCATGTATTTTTTTTTCTTTCATTTCCTGGGTGACTCATTCATTGTTCAGTAGCACGTTATTTAACCTTTACGTATTTGTGGTTCTTTTCAAATTTTTTCTTGTGGTTGACTTTTACTTCATAGTGTTATGGTCAGTGTATGGTTGATTTCAATTTTTTTTGAAGACTGATTTGTGGCCTAATAGATAATTCTCTATTCTGGAGAATATCTTATGTGCACTTGAAAACAATATGTATTCTGCTCTTTTAGGCTGAGGTGTTCTGAATATATCTAAATCCGTCTGGTCCAGTGTGTCATTCAAAGCCATTTTTTCCTTGTTTACTTTCTGCTTAGATGATCTGTCCATTGAGGTAAGGAGGGTGTTAAAGTCCCTTACTCTTATTGTATTATTATCAATTAGTTCCTTTATGTTTTTTATTATTTTATATATTTGGGTGCTCCAATGTTGGTTGCATAAAAATTGCTAGATCTTCTTGTTGGAATGTCCCCTTTATTTTGAGACAGTGCCCTTCTTTGTCTCTTGTTACAGTCTTTGTTTTAAAGTCCATTTTGTCTGATATAAGTATTGCTACTCTGGGTTTTGACTTGGATGTCAAATCTATTTGCATGTTAAATGTTTCTCCATCCTCTCACTTTTAATCTGCAAGTGTCTTTAGGTCTAAAATGAGTCTCTTGTAGGCAGCATATAGATGGATTTTTTTAAAACATTCTGACACCATATGTCTTTTATTAGTTAGTCCATTTATATTCATAGTAGTTATTGATAGATATGTATTTACTGCCATCTTATTATTTGTTTTGTCATTGTTTCTGGAGATTTTTTGATCTTTTCTTGTCTTTGTCATGTTTGGTCTCTCCTTTGCACTTTCTTGCAGGGCTGGTTTACTGGTCACAAACTCCTTTAGTTTTTGTTTGTCTGGAAAACTTTATCTCTCCTATTCTGATTGATAACCTCGCTGGACAGAGTATTCTTGGTTACAGATTTTCCCCATGTAGCACTTTGACTATATCATGCCACTTGCTTCTGGCTTGCCAAGTTTCTGTTGAGAAATTTGCAACTAGCCTTATCGAGTCTTCCCTTATAAGTTAAGGACTTATTTTGACTTTCTGCCTTTAGTTTCTTTATCATTATATTTTGCAAATTTAATTACAATACGTCTTGTTGGCTTGCTTTTGTTGATTTTGATGGGAGTTTTCTGTGCCTCTTGGATTTGGATGTCTGTTTCCTTCCCTAGATTTCAGCTATTATTTTCCTCAAAAAATTTTTCTGCACCCTTTTTTCTCTCTTCTTCTAGGACTCCTACACTATGAATGCTTTTACATTTGATGGAGTTACTGAATTCCTATGTATATTCTCATGTTCCATAATTCTATCTCTCTTTTGTTCAGCTTCATTATTTTCCATTGTTTTGTCCTCTAGGTTAATAATTCATTCCTCTGCTTCTTCCAGATGCTGATTATTTCATCAAGCCTTGTTTATTGCACTCTTCATTTCTGATTCTTTTTTTAACACTGTTATCTCTGTGGTAAGAATCTCACTGATTTCTTCTATTCTCATTCTCTATCAGGTATATTATAACTGCTTCACTTAGATCTCTGGCTGTGGCCTTATCTTGTGCTTCCATTTGGGATAAACTCCTCTATGTTTGCATTTTGCCTAAGTCTGTGTCTTCTTCTCTGTGTTAGAAAAGCCAATTATGTCTCCTGTGCCTGAAAGTAATGAGTTTATGAAGAGGTTACGAAGTGTTCAGGACCTAGTGCTTAAGCGGGTGTCTCAGGCATGTGCTGCATGTGTTTTGCTGTTTTGTTGTAGCTGATCTATCCTTCAGGCCAGTTGTCATCCTCAGAGGCTCTTGTTACCTGCTGCAGGCAGTGTTTAGTCCCTAGCCTGAATGTGGTGAGTTTTACCTAGGTGTGCTGTGGTTTAGTCATGAAATGAGACTTGATACTGCTTCTGTCAGAACTGAGACCCTGGAGAACTCTGGTAGGGAGACATGGTGTGGGCAGGGTTTTATGCTGGTCTTCTGAGGGTGGAGCCTGCTGCACTGGGACTGAGCAAGCTTGATGGAGTAGAGCAGTCCTGCCAGAGCACAGGGGTGTGGCGCTTGGTATAAGCAAGTTAGGAAGCCAGTGTTGGTGCTGTGTTGCTTCTAGCAGATGGTTCTGTGTTTATGCTGAGGGACAGTGGGGAAGGGCAATGGAACCAGCCAGCTCCTTTGTTCTGAGAGGCATCTCTGTGAATGTGGTCTCTAAGGGATCTCTCAGGAATGTGCTCCAAGCTAAACAAGAAGAGAGAATAATTTCACCCCTGTGTGCTCCAGGTGCTCTTCAGATCGCTGTTTCCATGCTGTATGCCCCTGACTTGTTTGCCTGCCTTCTTTCCAGGAGCAGCACAGTGCCCTCTGGACTCTGTTAGCCAGGCCTACTGACCTTTAAACTCCAAACTGTATGCCCTGCTAGTTGCAAGAACTTATGAGGTTCAGCCTCTCTTTTTTTCCACGCCAATGGCTTTGGAGAAACTTTCTCCTTGTACATTCCCCTGTGTGTTCTTCTCTCTCTGCCTTCTCTGTGACCACAACTACCTCCCTTCTGCAGCACCTGTGATTCATTTCTCTCCTATACCACATCTCTGCATTTCCTACCTTCTTCCATGTGTCCTCTCTGTGGAGTTTGTTCTGTCAGTCTTCAAGTTGGTTTCTGGGGTATTTAGGATGATTTGACAGTTATCTATCTGTGTTCATGGGATGAGGTGAGCCTAGGGTCTGCCTATTTTGCTGCCATCTTCCTCTCCTCTGAGAAAAGGGGATTTTTGAACTATTTATCTGGATGGTACTTTTTCTAGGGTTTTTTGTTCTGGCTCTAAGTTATTTCTAATTCCATTCTTTCCTCTGATGTAAGGTTACAATGGCAGCTAGACTGAAAAGCCAATGCTGAATGGTAGCAATGTGATAATTCTATCTTCAGTTCTGCAGCCATGCTCCCTCTCAAATTATCTGTCATGAGCCAATTCCTCTGCTCCACTGCACCCTCCAAAAAGAGGTACCTGATAAAAGGACAACACAATAGCATCTTTTTCTTAACATCATCGTCATTCTCTTTTTGTTCAGGTACCATGTGACTAAAGACTAGTAATCAGAGTAATATTTGTAATATTAGCAATAACAATCATGTAAGAAAAAGATGTGTTGAGTTTTTAAAATATACAGACTGATAGATGGGTCACCTTATATCAGTTTTGGATAATCTATACCTTGCTAGGTCCATGGAGCCCAAAAAAAAGTAAGAAAAGGGGCACCTGGGTGGGTCAGTCAGTTAAGTGTCTGACTTTGGCTCAGGTCATGATCACACGATTCATGGGTTCAAGCCCTGAGTCAGGCTCTGTGCTGACAGCTAGCTCAGAGCCTGGAGCCTATTTCAGATTCTGCATCTCCCTCTCTCTGACCCTCCCCTGCTCACGCTGTGTCTATCTCTCTCAAAAATAAATAAAACATTAAAAAAAAAAAAAAGAAAAAGAACATTTTTTTTTTTAGTATCTGAAGAATAGAATTTTAATAGGCAGGAAGGGGAGTGAACTTACAAGAACAACTCTCAAAACTGGGAAATGAATCTGTATAGGAACTCTGCAGACATTGACCTTTCTATGACCTGTTCTATGATGAACAATGCAGATACAAAGCCAGATAATATCCTGGTCAGCCATGAGTAACAATTATGGGTTGAATATTCAATTTACATTCTCAAAGTAAGAATAATTTTGTATTTATGTTAGTATTTAAGGGAAGAAGTTCAGAGTTTTTGTTACTTTTATCATATGGTTCTCTGACCAAAATAAGTTTTTTTGACCAAAATAATTTAAGAACCACTTAATGAGGATAACTGTCAATTCTTAGCTATGCAAGAAAACATTTAGCATTAAAATCATGATAAATACAATTTTCTTTCTTTAATAATTCCAGAGGTACCAGGGACTGTCCATTTCTATAATTACAGGACACCTAACCTTGAAAAAGTTGTCTCTCTACGTCATGATCATTAGCTCTAAAGTAAAAAAGACAAACTATGCTCTTCTACAAACTATGCTCTTCATAGGTAATGGTGAAATGATATAATGATGATGGAAAATCTCTGGAACTACTAAAGTTGTATGCAAATACTAACAAACTTACTAGCAAAAGTACCAGAGGTAGACTTCAGGGGTAAAGGATATAGACAACCTGCTTCAACTGAAAAAGCTCTATGAGATAGTATTTGGATACTGAACAGCTATTTGAATTGATAAACTATCCTTAGTCAATGACTGACAGTCAAGTGATCCACCATATTTTTAGAAGCATTCATTCATTATCCATTTGACATCTACCACAATATATACATTTTTTACTTATTTTGTCTCCACAGATAAATATTTGAATGAAGATATATTAGTGAAATTTCCCTTTAGTTTTTGCTGACATCAATACATAGTTGTATATAAATTTTTTACAGATTATTAAATTATACACAAAGTTGTAAGTATTCTGAAATGTTGCCCAGACGACATAACAAAAAAGTATATAAATTATCATGCTTTAAGCCATGTGTCATTTTCTTAAATTTGAATAATTAAGTGTAATTATAAAAAGGGAGGAATACAGTTGGTTAAATCAAGAAAACAATAAGTGCTTTAGACTTACTGCCGCATGAAGAACTGAGGCATTGCAATGAGCAGTGTTCCAACTCCCATGATTAGGCACCCTGTTCCGATTATTTTTGGCCTGTGAAGTTTGGCTCCAAAGTAGCTAACAAATGTTATAACTAAGAGATTCCCTTCAGGTAAAGAATAAAATGTACATCAGTTAGATAAATTAGAAAAAGTCATCGGCACATTAAATGAATTAATGTCTATAGCGGTTCTGGCAAACATTTGTTTTAACTAAACTCTCTCCCCACAGTCTTTCCCATCCTATTTTTCTTCTCTTTAATCTGAGTTGACTGTTGAAATTGTCTTCATGCTCATTACTTCAATTATCTCATCCATTTATCAAAATATTTTAATTACCAACACAACTACTTCTTCATTGTCATCCACCCTAATTATTTGTCCTTTTAAAGTGTTTTATCAGTAAATCAAATTGTAGAAAGTTCCTTTAGGTGTTCTCTTAAGTTTTCCTTAGTGATTTGGAAGTGAACCTGATTACCGGTTTTTCATTCATTTGTATTTGCTATTAAAACTTTTATCAGTTTCCCATTTGCTAATAAAACATTCACTACCTATTCTTTCTTCAGCAGATAGCCTTTCTAGAAAAGGTACAACAAACACAACTGCACCTTACTTTATGAAAGCAAATTATGAAATTCATATTAATACAAAAAAGAATTTTTTGAAAGTAGAAACTATGCTTGTAGACAATATCTCTAGAGAAGCATATGATAAATTACTTTTAGTTGATGATGGTGATGAGTAATTAAACATGCTTTAAGGAAAATGTCCTCATATTTTGCTATACCCAAAAATATAAGAAGGAGATGGTGAAGGAAACAGAAACCTTAAAAATGTAGTATCTTGTGAGTTTCTAGCAGTTTCTGATTCTATGGATCTAGGGGTAGTCCAAGAAATCTGCATTTTTAAAACCAGCTCAAATGTGCTGATGGAGGGGCGCCTGGATGGCTCAGTTGGTTAAGCATCCAACTTTGGCTCAGGTCATGATCTCACAGTTAGTGGGTTCAAGCCCCACTTCGGGCTCTGTGCTGACAGCTCAGAGCCTAGAGCCTGGAGCCTGTTTCAGATTCTGTGTCTTCCCCTCCCTCTGACTCTCCCTTGCTCACGCTGTCTCTCTCTCTTTCTCTCAGAAATAAGTAAAATATTTTTATAAATTTTAAAAATGTGCTGATGAAGATGGTTCCTGGAACATAATGTGATAAACACTGCTTAGAAACTTAGATTTCAAAAGGCTTTAAACTTTCAGTTCTTTGCATTTGGAATAGTCTTTAAAATGTTCAGTGCTAGACAGAGTAAGAACTTAGCAATTCCCCACCAATTGATTGTGATGCCTGATGGGTAGTGTTGCTTTGAAGCTCTCTTCTATGGTTCCAATTTTCTAGCAAGAGTATGTTTGCTTACATCTGTAAGCAATCATCTAATTTACTACTGTTTGTTCACATTGTCAGTTTTAGTCAAGTGCAAAAAGAGCAGCAGTTTTTATAGCCTTGAGGACAATAATGACAGTGAGAAAATTAACCTGCACAGGGGCTCTAGATTTTATGGCTCCAGAATTAAACTTCTTTTAATTTTCACAGGGTAAAACCAAAACATTGAGTATGAGATTTCTCATTTGATATTTAAGCATTTGGTAGAAGAAATTTTGTATCATAACATTGATAATTATGTCTATACTTTTGTTAATGTGGTACCGTAAGGAAACCAAAGTAAAATGAAAGGTGACCTTCAGTTATAGGTATTGTATCCCTGCAACCAACATTGCCTACTCTCCCCAACTCCCACACCACCAACACTTCACAAAGAAGGACTCGGGTTTACAAATTGTTTCTGTATTACATTAGTCAGTGTGCCAAAGACTACATAAAATCATTTTAGTATATGTGACATCTATAGAAGTTTTGCTTTCTTTATTTAGTATTCCTCTGAGTTCTCAGAAGATACACAGAGAAAATAAATGGCGATAAGTAATCTCTAAAAACTTAAATTGGATATCAAAATTCTTTCACATATACTATCACTAGCTTCTGAAAAAGACAACAGATTCAGAATGTTTTAAAATTGTTTTGCCAAGCTTTTAAGGAACAGATTCTCACCGCCCCCCTTTCTTCCACACACACACACACACACACACACACACACACACACGCACACACAGTGCTTAGATAACAGAAAAGAAAGCCATCCAACTCATAACACTTATATACCCTTGAAACCAAAACTAGACAAAGACAATGAAAGTAAATACCAAATTCAATTTGTTCCAGAAGTGCAAGGGTACTACCAAATAAGAAAAAATATATTAATTTAATCATGTATTAAATTATAGAAGGAGAAAAATTCCATGGTTATCCTAACAGATGTAGTAAAAGCATACAACATAATTAACCACTCATTTATGATAAGAAAAATATTTGAGCATATTAACTTTTAAAGTATATCTACAAGGGGGCACCTGGCTGGCTAAGTTGCTTAAGCATCTCTCTCTTGATTTCGGTTCAGGTCATGATCTCATGGTTTGTGAGACTGAGCCCCTTGTTGGGCTCTGCACTGACAGCATGGTGCCTGCTTGGGATTCTCTCTCTCTTTCTCTCTCTCTCTCTCTTTTTCTCTGTCTCTGTCTCTCTCTCTCTCCCTCCCTCCTTCCCTCATCACTCTCTCTCTCTCTCATGAACATTTTTTAAAGAATAAAGTATATCTACCATATTATACAGCACACATATTACTTAATGGTGAAATTATAAAAGCATTTTCATTAAGGCCACATAAGAGAAAAGAATGCCCATTGTCACTGCTTCTATTTAAAGTAGTACTGAGGCCAATGTAATAAGGCAAACAACAAGAAATAACAGACTTAGAACTGGAAGGAATAATATACAACTGATTGCAATCTCAGACAATATGATTGTCTATTCAGAAAACTCTACTATACTACTATAGTACTCTACTATACTACTCTACTATAATACTACAAAGCCACATTAAACAAGACGGTGTAACAGTGGTGAATAGATAGACAAATAGATTAATGGAACAGAATACACAGACCAGAAACAGACCTACATAAATATAGTTAACTGATCTTTAACAAAGGAGCAAATGTAATAAGATAGAGCAAGGATAATCCTTGCTCAAAAATAAAGTCTAAATATATCACAGTCCTAAACGTAAAATGCAAAACTTTACAGTTTTCTAGAAGTTTTATAACTTCTAGAAGATAATTTAGGAGAAAACCTAGATGGCCTTAGGTTTAGTGATGACTTTTCAGATACAACACCAAAAACATAATCTGTGACAAAAAATGAATAAGGTGGACTTCATTAAAATTAAAAGTTTCTGCTCTGTTACAGATAATGGAAAGAGAATAAAAGGTCAAGCCACAGACTGACAGGTAATATTTACAAAAGTCATATCAGATAAAGGACTGTCATCAAAAATATAAAAAGAACACTTAAAACTCAATAATAAGAGCACAGACAGTGAAATTAAGAAATGGGCCAAATAACTTAACAGATAGGTCACCAAAAAAGATTTACAGATAGCAAATAAACACATGAAAAGATAGTGAACATCATATGATGTAAGTGAACTGTAAATTGAAATGCAAATGAGATACCACTATGCACTTATTAGAATGGCCAAAATCCAAAGTATTAAATGCTGGGGAGGGCATGGAGCAAAAGAAATTTTTGTTCATTGCTGGTGGGAATGAAAAATGGTACAGAAGCTTTGGAAAACAATTTGGCAGTTTCTCACAAAACTAAATATAATTTTCTCCATATGATCCAGCAATTATACTTCTTGGTATTTACCCAAAGGAGCTGAAAACATGTCCACACAAAAATCTGCCCAGGGATGTTTATAGCATCTTTATTCATAATTGCTAATGCTTTGGAACAATCAACATGTCCTTCAGTAGATGAATGGACAAATAAACTAAGGCCTATCCAGAAAATGGATTATTATCTGGCACTAAAAAGAAATGAGCTATCCAGCTATGAAAAGACATGGTGGAACCCCAAATGCATATTACTAAGTGAAAGAAGCCAATTTGAAATGGCTACACACTGTATGACTCCAACGATATGAAATTCTGGAAAAGGCAAAACTATGGAGACAGTGGTTGCCAGAGGGGAGGGGAAAATGATGGAAGAATAGGTAGAACATGTGGATTTTTAGGGCAGTGAAAGTAGTTTGTATGGATATGTACCATTTTATACATATATGTTATATATATATTTCAATCCCATAGATTACACAAACAAAAAGTGAACCTTAATATGAAGTATGGCCTCTGAATGATAATAATGTTATCATAGGTCCATCAGTTGTAATCAGTGTACCATTCTGGAGGGGGATGTTGATCATGGAGGAGGCTTTATATAGGTAGGAGTAGGGGATATATGAAAAATCTCAGTACCTACCACTTAATTTTGATCTGAACCCCAAACTACTCTAAGAAACAAAGTTTTTATAACACCCACATGAATTTGATTAAATACTAAAATATGAAAAGCAAAACTTTTAAATATTTATAAGAACACATGGGAAAACATTTGAAAGGAAGAGTATCTGGATATATTAGGAGGTGATAATCTAGAAAACATTTTATTTTCTGTTGTTGGAGAAAGTCTTTGGTTTGAAAAAATACTTGGGAAAAAAATGAGTATCTGGTGTGTGGACATTAGATAATAATGCCAACAGATGCCAAAGGATAAATGAGATTGTTATGCAAATAAGAAGAAACGGGGAGAGTGTGTCCAGAATCCTGGAAGGAAGGAATGTGGAGAGAGGCAAAAGGAATAAAGTAAGATTATGGTCAGGAAAAGCCACTTTTCTGAAAAACTGTGGATTGCAAATAACTAGAGCAAACCTAGTGATGTTTGGACCAAAGGTTTGCAATGGAAGTGAGAGGATTTCAAGGAGTTTTACTGTATCTACTTCAATAAACGGCTTCTATTAGAATAGTCCAGAAGAATTAATATCAATTTATTCTCAGGGTCCTTTGTCACTTCTGGGAAACAGGAGGACTCTGTATCAAATATAGACTCTCTCAAGTTGTATCAGCACCTGGGGACTCAAGTTTGGACCATATTCTAAGTCCTTTCAGCTCCAAAATGTTTTTATACTATAATCTAGAGTAAGCAATAAGTACCACTTAATATATAATTTTCTATCTGCTCATTTGTTCTTTCTGTAAGTGTCATTTATTCTTTCAGTTGGTACTAATTGCCTTTTGATACTCATTTTTCCCTGTGATTAAGTGTGTCACCCTTATCTTGACTCTCCATGGCCCTTCATTCAGTTTCGGGTTATAGACAAGACAGGCAACAAGTTCTACATCAACTATCCAGGCCTATCTAAGGAATTTACTCAAGAGTGTGATATGATCAGATGTTTCAGAAACTTGCTACACAAAATATGGCCCACTGAATAACAGCTTTATGTGATATGGGAGCCTGTTAGAAAGGCAGAGTCTTATTCCTCTTCCTACAGAATCAATATGTGCATTCTCACCAGGTTGCCCAGTTATTCACATGTACATTAACATATGATTAGTACTGAGCTAAGCAATCCCATTGTTGGGTAAGATGATGAAAGATGGAATTGGTAAGAAAACTCTGAAGGTAAAAGGTCACTATTCATTCTTTTAATTATTTCTGTGATATTCAGGGTACGAACAGAAATATATAGTATGAACTAAAACAGTCATTGTTGAAGAGTTGAAAAATATTTCTTCACATTTCTTTAAGTTCACATGAGCTGAACCTAGAGCCATTAGAGAGTTTACTTCATATAGTATATATTTGAGACCCATGGTAGTAAGGACCCCAATTGTTTCTTTATTTCAACAAAGCATTATAGCCTTGTAGCTTATCAATTCAGGAATCTCTAAGCGTGATTATACATTTTAAAGTACTTCTAACACAGTGACTGAAATCACCTGGTCTTTTCAAGTGCCAAGAGGAAGTCTCTAGTCAACTGCTACCGAAGACATCCGAGAAGAAGTTTTCTTGCCTGCTTTGCTCTACTGTTCTCATTAATAGGATTTCTTTCTCTTCTTTCTAGCACACTGGGCAGAAAACTTCTTTTATGGTTTCAGTTTTTAAATCATTACAATAAAGTTTTGTAGAGCCCATGTGAATTCTTCCCAGTTTTGAATCACAGGGCTCTCAGGATATATAACTCTTCTATAAAGACACTTTCCAAATATTTTTAACTCAAAATCCCAATATCATCTCACCTCTCCTCTAGGAAAGCTTTTTGCTCTGATTGGAAACTCTGAATTGTATGAGTCATATAACAGTGAACACCTGGGGCAGGAAACGCATCGTTAGTTGCTTGGAGAGAACTAATTGCCTCCACTGTAACAGACCCTAGCAAATTCTGTCTAAACATGAATTTACAGAGAGAGTCTGATCCTAGCAACAACAGAAAGCAGTGAGGATGTCATTTAGTCATGCCTAGAAGACTTTGTACTTAAAAGTAAAGCCAGGTATCTGCAATACCTACCAATTTCAAAACTACCATCAATAACTCCCACCAGTGAAGAGGGTATATCAAACCTTCTCTCTATCTGAGTGATGGTGCTCTTCAGATAGCCTTCTGCCAATGCTTTGGCAAAGTAAACGAAAGACAAGGCACCCAAAAATACCTGGAAAATACAACAAGTCACACAGTCTGACTCCAGCTTGACACACAAGTGTTAACTTACTAAACAAATAGACAAAAATGCAAACCAAGAACAACCTAACAAGCTTGATATCACTGACAATTTCTCTCAAGGAAAGGTACAGGCTTTCTTCAGCCTCAAGCTCATGTAGATTCCTAAAAGTACAAATTCCGAAACAGATTTCCTTCAGAATGTATATTGAATTCTGTTTCTTCCCTTCTTTCCCCTCCCCCTCCCAAGGACACTTAAAGGAGTCTTCACTTTGAAAAGAAGATTCATTTTATGGTGAAGCAAAGAGTGGAAGGAGCCATTCGTAGGTAAGAAAATAAAACAAGAATATAAAATCAAACACTTAACATCTTATCAAGGCTACTACTCATGACTGTCTGTTTTACAGTGGTGCCAGGCACCAGCAAGGAACATAATAGACCAAAAGAAGTATGACTACTATCCTTGTGATTGAGTTTATATTCAAGTTAAATTCACACTTTTTAATAGCCGGCTAAGGTACTTTGCCAGACTTGAGTCTGTGATGGAGTATCCATAGAATAGGTGAGCATTTGTACGAAAACACACACATATATTTGCTGAGTGAATGTTTGGTACAAAGAATAGAAACTTGGGAGTCACACTGAGCACTTTTAAAAAGCAATGCCACCCCTTACTGTGCAGCAAGGAAAGTTCAAAATTTTCATTTACAAAATGGGAATAATATGGACATTGCAAAGATTAAATGTTGTAATGATACTTAGCATAATATCTGGTACATGGTAGAAATTGAATAAACATTAGTTTCTTCTCTCTCTTGTTTCAGTGTAGGAGGGGCATTCAAATGGGGCCTGAAAGTAATATATAGTAACAACCTGCATGGTAGGGAGAGATTGCTTTCACTGCCTGGGAAAGTGTGGTTTTAATAAATTGCATGAAAGATACTTTTTAAAAAGGAAAAAAGATCCTTGCTTCTAACTACATATGGAAAATATGTGATTGTATTGAAACATGAATTATAAAATTGTGTAGCAAACATCTAGATGGAGAGTAAAAAACATGAACTCCACTAAATTATCCATCCCCCTTTCCTCCACCCACCTAATTCCTTTTTACTCTTTAGTTCACGACATAGGGTTGTTTGGTTGTTTACTGTTTGATTGTTTGTTACCTTCAGTTCACCACAGCATTGTTGTTTCTCCTTTGAGGAAGAATATTCTGTCGTTAAGGAAGGTCGCCCAACAGGTCGCATTGAACTTTTGCAGAATAACTGTGTATTTTCTTTGGATGAAGTGTCCATTATGAAAATATTCCTTGACTCTGATCCTGTCAAGGTAGCTTTTGAAAGTAAAACAAAAACAAAGACAAAACAAAACAAAAGTTCAAATCGACTCTTTATTAAATAATGTTTTTATTTCACAGATCACAATTATGGAGACACAGTTTGATGTGAAGCTACCTTATTTTACAACAGTAAACTGGCAAAGTTTTTCAATTAAAATTAACCAGGATATTTGATTAACTAACCCAGCTATCAGGACTCTTTAGCCAGCATTCTTTCTCAATCCTTCCAGTTTAAGCCTCATTATGGCAAAGAATAAATTTAAATGTTGTCTTTGGAATACATAACGAGACAGAATTTTGCTAACTTTGTGGTCTTGCCAGCTTAAACTAGAAGCAAGCAGGAAAGGAAGAGGAATTCAACCATTTGAATATCGATTCATTAAAATTAAGTCATTGGGGCGCCTGGGTGGCTTAGTCAGTTAAGCGTCCGACTTTCGCTTAGGTCATGATCTCTCGGTTCGTGGGTTCGAGCCCCGCATCGGGCTCTGTGCTGACTGCCAGCTCAGAGCCTGGAGACTGTTTCAGAGTCTGTGACTCCCTCTCTCTCTGACCCTCACCTGCTCACGCTGTCTCACTCTCTCCTAGAAATTAAAAAAATAAATAAAAAAAAATAAAAAAAATTAAGTCATTAAAGCCTTCTAATCTATTTTAACAGAATGGGTAGAAAAGACTGATGCTCAACAGTAGCACACTGTTATTCTTATAGATCTGCAGCATCCAAAGTAAGGCTTAAAATATGGCAAAAAAAGAGAAAGCGGAGGACCAATTTATGTATCATTTTAGTTTGACACATAAGGAAGCAGCATGATTTGGGCCTCTGGCTTACATTTAACTCAGGCAAAAGTTACTTTAGCCTGCTAAAGAAAGATGGCTCCCACATGTACCCCAATGTTCATAGCAGAACTCTCCACAATAGCTGAAACATGGAAAGAGCCTAAGTGTCCATCAACGGACGAATGGATCAAGAAGATGTGGTTTATCCATACCATGGAATACTACATGGCAATGAGAAACAATGAAATCTGGCCATGTGTAGCAACATGGATGGACCTTGAGGGTGTTCTGCTGAGCGAAATAAGTCAGGCAGAGAAGGACAAATATCATATGTGTGCACGTATAGGAGGATTAGGAGGAACTTGATGGAGGAACAAGGGGGAGAAGAAGGGCGGAAATGGTGGGGGAAAGGGAGAGAGGCAAACCATGAGAGACTCTTGAATGCTGACAAAAACTGAGGAGTGATGGATTTTGGGGGAGGGAAGGGGGGATGGGCATGGAGGCGGGCACTTGTGGGGATGAGCACTGGGTGTTATGTGGAAACTAATTTGACAATAAACTATTTGTAAAAAAATAAAATAAAATAAAATAAAATAAAATAAAATAAAAAATGAAATAAAAAAAGAAATTTTCATTTAGAAAAAAAAGGCAACGTACATGCCTAAAAAAACAAAAAAGAAAAGAAAGATGGCTCCCTTCCTATGTTTAATTTCCCATCCTCCCATCTTTATCAAGCCCTGGACAGATTCGCATGTTCTGAACCTATTTTCTCCTTACTTCTTTAGGATTCTGCATGGCTCAATACCTGCCTGAAAAAGAAGTGAAGAGATTAAAAAAACAAAATAATTTCTGGATCACCCTAATGATGCATTTGCATGTTAATAGAAATCTTGCATATTTTCAACACACTAATTAAAGGAATTACATTAGGAGTAAAATTTAATGTGCTTAGAAAATTTAGGTTTATTCTGCCTATGTGTATATTACCTTGACTTTATGTAATACTTATTCTGTGTTTCCTAAACTTTATCCTTCACTGTCTGAATTCATAGATAACTTATCCAAAGTGAAAAATCAAGAATTTATTTTGAAATATGGAGTTATATATCAAAAGTAAGACCTGAACAATTAAAACTGGAGGGGATTCCTCCAGGGAGTAAGAAACAAGTTGAGAAGAGTAGAGCAAGGGCCTCTTCCTTTCTTTTTTAAATATTAGATTTTTAGATTATTTGGTGCATAAATTTATCTTTTAAGAAATGGGCAAGGAAAATTGAGTGAACCAGGAAAAATGTTAAAAACCAAAGAACTAAACAAAGAGTAGATAATAGTAAGCAAGATCAAAAGACAAAGACCTAAGAATACAGTATTAGTGAGCTCTAAACATAGATGTTTAGAAGTATAAAACAAAAGTTATGCACAATATATAGAAATAACTCCAAAGTCTTGACCAAAGAGATAACTTTCTGGCAAATATTCATTACCTGTAGGGATACAGATGAGAGGAGAAAAATAGCTGTTAACAAAAATATTAAGGATAGATCCCTTACACAAAATAATAAGGAGAGCTTTATCAAAAGATATCCTTTAAGGAGAAAATAGTAGGCAATTAAAACAGATGATAAAAAATCTATTCATTTTAAGAAGTCAGAGTTATCTGGACAGCAAAATATTATTAAGATAGCACAAGGAAAAAAACACTTCAGATGAAACTCAGAGATGCTAATATTTTAAATACTAGGAAATCCAAAGTAATATATTCTAAAACTAAGATCTAGTTTACAAATGTAACAATACTAGGAACTTTATTCACCTAAATCATTACATTAATGAATATACATTTATAATGTTACATGTTATAATAAATATTAAAACATCACATTGTATATCTTAAATTTAGACAAATTTTATTTGTTAATCACATCTCAATAAAGCTGAAAAAATTCAAAGTAAAAAAATAATAAAGTTTCAGTAGATGCTAAACATCAGGTGATAAAATTTAACATCCATTCCTGATTAAAAAAGAAACACAAATTCTTAGAAAATAAGGACATAGAGATTCTTCTTTACTGTCTATCTGATACCAGTGGCCAACGAGATACTGAAACTAGTTTTCTAGAACTACATTTTGTCAGAACAATGAAGAGGTAGTTTGAGAAACACTGGGTTATGCAATGTTACATAGGTTTCTCTACTAAAAGACTTCTGGGTATGTTTCATTAAACTGCTGGAGACCCACTGCCAGTAACAAATAATAATAATAATAATAATAATAATAATAATAATAATAAAAGTTAAAACATCTAAATGATCTAAATGTCTAACAAATTACAGTCTATTCATGCAAGGAAATCTTTTGAAGCCTTTAGAAATTAGTGTAAAGAAGTAAATATAGCTATATAGAATATTTTTATTATAGAGCTGATTTTAAAAATTCATGGTATAGAACAATATATATAATAGTCAATTTTACAAAAGAAATACACATTTTCAAATATGTATGTGAATACAAATGAAGTTTCAGAAAGTCTATGAAGAAAAGGTTAACACATTATTTCTGGTTGGTGACACCGCAGGCAATGTTTTAAAAATGTTTTGTGTTCCATATTTCCTAACGTGTCTATAATGAACATACAAAAATATTTTAAATATCAAAGGTATAAAAACTATCACCAAGCAAGAAATATACACCCCAGAAAAAATGTAAGTTTAATTCAAATTGGCCTACTGTTTCAGAGCTTCAATATATTATTTCTGGCTAGTTATAATAAAGCCAATTTACCAGAATATGCAAATAAATTATTTAATAATTAAATATACTATCATTTATAATAAATTTATCTTTAAAAGATTCAAAGGGTTACATCTAAAATGCTAATGCTAAAGAGAAAAACAATCATGTTGCAAACAATATTAAAAACTTGAGACACCAAAACCCATTGTCTTTTTATATTTGGGGGTGTTGACACAAAAATCCAGAAGTGATGACAAAAATAAGAAAACTACAGTCATCTTAGTTGATGTTGTGTTAGGGCAAAATAATATTCAGCTTAAAACACTGGTACTGTATATTTTTACTGAAAATATCATTTAATCTTGATGGCTAATTTGCAGATCATCTCAAGAATACTCTTACAAGGAGGCTATGTTTATGAGTGTTGAGCTTTTCATTCCTGTGTGAAAAGAAGGGAAAGGAAAGCTCAAGGACATGAATGGAAAGATCCTCCAGATTCTCTCCCTCTCTCTATTCATTTGCAGTTGCAGAAGTAGAACAAGAGCACACAACTATTTAGAAGGATTTGCATTTGGCAAATCCTTAATTGTTCTTCCACCACTTGAACAGATTCCTCCAGGAAAAGAGTTATGAGCAAAGTTTTCGTCCAACATCCTGGGTTGGAGTAGATTTTACTCTGGAAGCCAAAGAAAAAGAAGCCAACTGCTTTTTCTTTTCTTTTTTTTTTTCCTTCACTTAAAAAGAATGAAATTCTCTGTTCATATGAGTTAGAAAATGAATCTTCTAGTCTTGAAAGAGCATAGATAGTCTAGAAAGTTTGTAATTGGATCACGCAGATACCCTGAATCCTACACCATAGATTCTATCCACAGTCAAATCCCAAAGGCTGCCAGAGAGAAAGCAAGCAGCCACCCCCTTCACCCTCTTCTTTGAGTCTCAACAGGAAAACTTCTGGACTGGCTTGTCTTCTGGACACCAAATAATCTCATGGTACTTGCTGCCATCATGGAGTGTGTGTTGTTAAGAAAGCTGACCCCGCCCCCCCTAAATACAAGTAATTGTGTCGGATTTAGATTTAACAAGTGCTATTTATGTGCCCGGTGACTTATATACTTTTGGTTGATCCTAAAAGCAACTCAGCAAGGTTAGCGTTAGAATTCCCATTTTATAGAAAATGATACGACTCAGAGCAGGTAAGTGACTTGTCAAGTACTACGCAACTAATAAGCAACAGAGTCAAAATTTGAACCCAGATCTGAGTTGACCTGACTTTAACCAGTGTCCTTTCCTATTTCTATTAACCTGACAAGAGCCCCAACAACTTTAATGGTGTGTATGGATAAGATACTACAGTGCAGAACTATGAGAAACTGGTGTGATAGTCACAAAATATGAAAGCAGAGAACTAAATCTTACCTGGAGGTGGAGATCAAAGACAGCCAATTCCTCTCAATTTGATCAGCGAGAGGTTGGACCCCATTCCACAGACTCAAAGAGGAAATCGGGGTGAGTTCTACAGCAGTTCTGAGCAGTTTTGCCAGGTAGGGAGAGCCTGGAGGGACACAGACAGAGCAAATTAGGGAAGAGAAAAGATGAAGGGCATGGTCTCACCCCTGGGCAATTTCGACTGTTTCCTCTTTCCTCCTGGCCTCTTTTCTCTGGCAGTCTGCAGAGAACAGGCCACGCTGGCAAAGCCACTGACGTGCATCTCAGCTCCCAGGGCACAGAGAGAGCTGAAGCTTTTGAGCCATTTCTTTGTAACTTGCTGCAAGTTTAAGGCCACACGTGATAAAGCTTTCTGTATGGGAGTGAAAAGAGAAAAGACCACTTGTGATCTTACTTGCTGATTCCCAGAAACACAACTCTGCAGGGGGCAGAGGGGAAGGGAACAGAAGCCGGAGGAGGGGCGGAAGTCTGTAACAAAGATCCCTCCTTCTCCTTCCAAGAAGTTTTTAAGCCAGCTGCTCCTTGAGGACATCACTGGGATCCTTCTGTTAAGGGGAAAAAAAAAAAAAAAGGCTCATAGGCTAAATCTCTGCGGGATTTCTTTTCCACTTGGGATTCTAGAATCTTAGGGACCACATACCAGGTCAGGATCAATGCTCTGCAGAGTTCTTTCTAGAAAGAGTTAACTCTCAGACACAGAACCAGTTGCTCACATCCACAACTGACAAGAATTCAATAGAAAAAAAAAAAACAAAACCAAAACATGGGATTTTTGGCATCCAATTGTTTTTTCTATCTAAATTCCAAGGAGAAAGAACTCCTTGCACTGAAAAATTCTACAATTACAATAAATTCTTTTTCCAAGAGTAGCATTTTAGGAGGATTCTGAGCTGTATTAGCTGACTTTGGTTTATGGTATAAGCAAATTTGCTACTGGTATCATCCAAGATCCAACGTATTCTTAAATAGCTGTGACTCTGACCTGGTCACTAAACTTTACTGAATCTCAACTTCCTCCTCTGTGAAGCAGAGTTTTTATTCAAAATAAAACAGATTCATGGGGCTGTTTTAAAGATTAAATTATATGATATATTCAAAAGCATACCGCAAATAACAGGATGTTATAAATGACTGGAAGGTATCATCATTACATATACAATTTCAGTTCACAGAATGGTAAGGATCATTAACCAAAAATCAAATGTTATAAGTACATTTCACTACAAAAGAAAAAAAAAACAAAGAAAGCAATAAATATTACAATGAAGCAACAGCACATTCAGATTCTGAAAGATCAAATATTTTATTTTAGCAATCAAACCAGCTTTTCCTAGTGGTCAAGCATTGCAATAGGTCTTGTATTTTCAATGTGTTTAACAGCATGGCCATTAGTACATTCAAAGGGAAGCAGTACTGACTATCCCAAAGTGCAGAGAGCCCATGTTTCCCCACCAACAAATGCAATTTTCCAGAGTGTATAATTTGGTCTATTCTCGGCTTACTCAAGTTCACTCTCTAACATGATTCCTTCTCCGACCTCTTCAGTCCACAGTTAATGTTACAGTTTTGAATGTACATTGTCCTTACTTTACATAATATTCAGTTTCTCATATGTAGTCTTTCATTGGACTGTATCCTACTTCCATATTTTAGATCAGCAAACTTTTCCTGCAAAAGGTCAAATAGTAAATATTTTAGGTTTTGCAGGTAATATAATCCCTACCATAACCACTCAACTTTGCTGCTGTGGTGTGAAATTAACCATAAATGAATGAGTTTCCTGGGCTGCATTAACAAAGCCCCCACAAACTGGGGGGAGGGAGGGCTTAAAACTGCAGAACTTTATTATCTATCTCAGTTCTGGAAGCTGGAAGTCCAAAACCAAGGTGTTAGCAGCACCATGCTCCCTCTGAAACCAAAAGAAGGGATTCTTCCTTCTCTTCTACCTTCAGTGTTTGCTGACAATTGTTGGAATTGCAGATTCATCAGTTTAATCTCCACCTCTAGTGTCACATGACCATTGTCTCTGTGTGTTTCTGTCTTTTTCTATTCTGAAAAGGACACTAGTCATAGTGAATGATGACTCATTCCGGTGGCCTCATCTTAACTTGATCACATCTGTAAAGACCCTATTTCCAAATAAGGAAGGTTACATTCATTGATACAGGGCATTAGGATTTCAACATATGTTTTTAGGGGGGAGGACAAAATTTAACCCATATCATTCATATTGTCATTTCCCTCCTTAGTTGAGTTTCACACAACTGTTTTAATCACTCACTTCCACAGTGCATCACTTTGTCCACTTGTCAATTTGTTTTTCCTTGACAAACCACAGTTGGGTTAAATTCAAATTTCTCTCTATTCTGTATTTACATCCACACAGTTTTAAATAGTTGAAGAAAAACTCATTAACATGCCCTAAGGGCTAATCTTAAATTATGACCACTGACATCACTGGGTCTTAGAGGCATTGTTAAACATACCCTTTAATATCCCTTTCCCTTTCTTCCAAATGATTTCTCTCAAACCCTCAACATTTTTTCCCAATTTTCATTATCAGCTGATGACCTTGCTTAGGGAACTCAATGATGAAATCTTACAAATCAGGAGAGAAATACTGTATTCTGCTCTCACCACATTTAATCTCCATTGTATTCGTATGATTTGTCTTCTCTTCTGTTCCTATGCTTGTATGGTCCATGTTTCTGAGACCAAGCTTTCATCTCTACTCCTTATCTAAAATTCCTCTTCTCCAATTCTTTTCCCACCAGATATAGTTGTTTTTTTTTTTTTTTTTTGCCTCTACCACTCTATCACAACTACTTTAATCAATAACATCAAAGACCTTCATATTAATAAATTCAGTGATCAGTTTCTGAGCTTCATCTTCATTGAGCTATTAGCAAAACTGCATACCAATGATTGTGTCCTTCTCTTTAATCCATTTTCTTTACCTGGTTTTCAGAACCCCACACTCTCTTAGTTTTCCTCCTGGCTCAGGGGTCATTTCCTCCTTTTAATATTCATTGCCACAGCACCCCACAGTTCAGTCCTTAGAATATCTTCTTTGCCCTATCTACATTCACTCCCTAATGACCTCATCCAGGCTCATGGCTTAAAGTGTCATTTATACTTGAAAATGAATGAGGTTAAGAAAAACTTTGTAGTTCTAGATTTGAACCAGCAGTTTTCAGTCTGAGTGATATATATCCTAGCTCTCTTCACTGAAAAGGTCTAAAAATAATGATCAACCAGTGGCAATAAGTGCAACTAGCAGTGAATTGGGGTCTATAAGTACTATTAAAAAGGAATTATGGTTGGGGCGCCTGGGTGGCTTAGTCCGTTAAGCGTCCGACTTTCGCTTAGGTCATGATCTCGCGGTTCGTGGGTTCGAGCCCCGCGTCGGGCTCTGTGCTGACTCCAGCTCAGAGCCTGGAGCCTGTTTCAGTCTGTGACTCCCTCTCTCTCTGACCCTCCCCTGCTCACGCTGTCTCTCTCTGTCTCCTAGAAATAAACAAAAACATTAAAAAAAAAAAAAAAAGGAATTATGGCTTCTTGATATGTGACTGTTACCAGGTCTGAGAATATGATGAGCTCAGAATATCTTGTCATACCAAATAGCAGGGAAGCCTTGAAGACTAGACTGTGCCCCAGTAACTCATGGATGAATTTGAACAAGCTCCCACTAATCAACTGTAGGAAATTTCCAGTATCATTAAGAATAGGAACTATAATGGTTGACATATATAAAATGTTTAAATTCATAAATTCATAATACTCCAAAAAAAGCACATGTTAAACTCTGGATGCTTCTAAGAAACCACATCAATACATTTAAAACTGGTACTTAGGAGAAAAATTAGATTTGTCCTCTATTTCCTATTCATTAAAATTATTAAAATATAAAGAAAAATTTTCCTCTATAGAAGTATTCCAAATAATGAACTAAAAGAGGATAAAATAATTAAAATACCAAAATTTTCAAACCCCTAATGATTTAATACGTCTAGATAATAGTCACCAATGACCAATAACAATACAAAAAAAGAATAAGCCATTTTAAATATCTTAATGGAAACTAGAAGCTTGAAATATCACCTCTGAAATACAGTCTTTCCTAGTTCAAAAAAAATCTTATCAAGCCTCAATTTAGATCTAAATATCAGTTCTTAAGAAATGCAGGGGAGGGGCGCCTGGGTGGCTTAGTTGGTTAAGCGTCCGACTTTCGCTTAGGTCATGATCTCTCGGTTCATGGGTTCGAGCCCCGCGTCGGGCTCTGTGCTGACTTGCCAGCTCAGAGCCTGGAGCCTGTTTCAGTCTGTGACTCCCTCTCTCTCTGACCCTCCCCTGCTCACGCTGTCTCTCTCTCTCTCTCTCTCTCTCTCTCTCTCCCCCCTAGAAATAAATAAAACATTAAAAAAAAAAAAAAAAGAAAGAAATGCAGGGGAGAGAGCAGTGCCTGGGTGGCTCAATCAGTTGAACCTCCGACTTTGGCTCAGCTCATGATCTCATGGTTCATTAGTCTGAGCCCTGCATCTGGCTCTCTGCTGTCAGTACAGAGATCCTCTGTCCCCCACTCTCTCTGCCCCTCCCCAGCTTGTGCTCTCTCAAAAATCAGTAAACAGTTAGGGGGAGAAAAGAAATGCAGGGAAAAGAAGAACATGCTAAATGAAACTATAAAGGTATAATTAGCAAAACCAAAAATCAGCAAAACCATTTTGTCTCATTAGGACAAACAACTTTTTTTATTTTTTTTCCCCAATCAAAAGTGCAAGAAAGGAAATGGGTCCAATCAATAAATGGGTTATAGACCTTAAAAAACATCTACCAAAGAAGATGTAAGGATGGTAAGTTAGCATATGAAAAGAGGTTCCACATCATTAGTCATCAGGGAAATGCAAGTTAAAATGACAAAAGGATCAATACATACCTATTAGAATGTCCAGATTCCAGAACACTGACAACACCAAATGCTGGTCAGGGCATAAGGCAACAGGGCTCTCACTCACTGCTGGTGGGAATATAAAATGGTGCATATACTTTGGAAAATGGTTTCGTGGATTCTTATAAAACTAAACATATTCTCATAAGATCCAGCAACCACACGTCTTGGTGTTTACTCAAAGAGTTGAAAACTTATGTCCGCTCAAAAACCTACACACAGGTGTTTTTAACAGCTTTATTCACAAATGCTAAAACTTGCAAGCAATCATGATGTCCTTCAGCAGGTAGGTAAATAAACTGTGGTCCATCCAGACAGTGGAATAGAATTCAGTACTAAAAAGAAATCAGCTAACCAGCCATGAAAAGACATGAAAGGACTTTAAATGCATGTTTCTAAGTGAGAGAAACCAACCTGAAATGGTTACATACTGTATGATTCCAACTACATAACATTCTGGAAAATATAAAAGTATGAAGATAGTGAAAGACCAGGGATGGGCAGAGGTTAGGGCTGGGGGTCTGACGAATCGGCAGAGCACAGAGGACTTTTAAGACAGTGAAAATACTCTGTAGAGTGCCATAATGACGAGTATCTGTCATTTGTCTAAGCCCTTATAATGTATAATACCAAGAACAAATCCTAGGAGAAATACTTTGGGTGATTTATGATATGGTCATAAATGGTAAGTTCATAAATGGTAACCACTGTGCCACTCTGATAGTGAGATTGGTAATGGGGGAGGCTGAGTGTACAGGGAGCAGGGGGTATATGAGAAATCTCTGTACCTTCCCCTCAGTTTCACTGTGGGCATGACCTTCCATCATGTGGAACAACCATGTGGACCATATGCCTTCTTTATTTTCCGTGTTCCTCATCCTATTCATGATTTGTAGAAGACATAATTACAGCCCCCAAAGAAGTGTACCCCCTCACCCCCAGAAAATTGTAAATATGCTAAGTTACCTGACAAAGATACTTTTCAATTGCAATTAAAGATCTTAAAGTAGAGAGATCATCTTGGATTATTTGGGCCCAATATCATCACATGAGCCCTTAAAAGGAGAGATCTTTCTCTACATGGAAACCAAAGGATGCAGCAGAAGTCAGAAAGTCTCAAAGAGTAAGAAGGAATCAGGTGACATCACTGGTTTGAGGATGGCGAGTGGTGAGAGAAGCAATGCCTAAAGGAAGGAAGTTGCCTAAAGAACCTGAGAGAGAGGAGGTTCTCAGACATCAGCTGGCAAGGAATGGGGACCTCAGTCCTATAACACAAGGAACTGCATTGTGCTAACCTCCTAAACAATTTTAGAAGTGGATTCTAGAGACTTCAGAGAAGAGCCCAGGCTGGCAAACACTTGATTTCAGTCTTGTGATAGGCCAGGAAACAGAGTCCTGCCAAATCCATCTGGGGTTCTGACTGGCTGAGCTGTGACCCAATAAGTTTGCATTGTTTGAAGACACCAAGTCTGTGGTGACTGATTATAGCTAGCACAAATAGAAAATGTATACATAATCATTAACTACTTTGCAGTCTCTGAAGATCAGGATTTCTATGAATTCACTTTTGGCCTCTGACAGGGAAAAGTCAGTCAAATTGACAATAGTACAAGTACAAAGTATAAAGCAAAATGCTCCTCCTACACCCATCTAGCTCTAACTGGTCCCGTAGCCCAAAGGATCTCAACCAGCATGGGCAGCCTGATAATTCTTCAAATTTGACAAATTTCAACAGAAGTGTGGACCTTAGGCTCCTTTATGAAGCCAGCGATGACTTCAGAAAGAATGATCAAGACCTGAAGTAGCGTCAGGATTAAATAAGTTTAAATCTATCCTAATAAGCAGAAGACTTTCTCATTATTTAAGAACTGATTTTATTTCATTTTTCTTTTCATTGGTTGGGGTGTACCCATATCCCCAGCTCCACCTCATGTGCCTTAGCAGGCACAGAGAAGTGATGTGTAGAGCTGACCCAGGACACACTAAACTGATCTCCAAGGCTTTCTATTCCAGGCAATGGCTGTGGTCATCCCTTTGCCCTGGGCTGGATCTCAGGGGTCGCTAGAAGATACCTGTCATCACCTCTCTTACCCAGCCATGTAAATTAACTTTTCCTTACCTAGGAACAGTTTTGACAGCACCTAGTTGCAGGAAGGAGATGAAGGTTGAGACTGGAATACCCAGCTATTGCTTCCCTTCCACTGAGGACATCACTATAAGAGGAAAGCCTTGGGAGAGGGATAAAATTTACAACTAAAGCAGATATTGTCAATCTTTTGCCCTTTTGTGCGGTCTGTGACTGGAAGAGCGTGTGTGTACACAAAGGAAGAAAGAAAATATATGTATACAGTGTGTGTAAATACTCCACTGATAATAACTTGCCTAAGACACAGGAATACAAATGATAAATGGTTAGTTTCTTTGGTGAGAGATAGCTTTGGGCCAAAATGAAGAAAACTATGAATATACCAAGTTTAGGAGCAGGGATTTTGCCTAACAGGTAATAAGGGAAATTTCTATGTATAGCTTAAAGAATTAATTCCTTGGGAACTGTGGCTAAAAATCACATTTGCTTTTTTTTTTTTTTTTTTTTTTGAGGACTCTATGTTTGGGTTAATTAAAACACTCTGAATGTTTTGGAATCATCAAAGATTTCTAAAGCTTTCAAAGACACAGAACAAAAATAATTCTGAGTCTGTACAACCAAATATCCCATATATTAGGCATCAACAGACAATCTGTGTAAAATAAATTGTAGTATTTATAGGATAAATGGCAGAGCTGAATGCCAGAAATCTAGGTATGTTGATTATGGTGTTAACTATTTGATTAGACAAAGAACACAGCTTAGCTACAGAGAGATGAACCTAAGAATTCATTGGCGATAGGAAAGGAAATGTGACCATGGGGGAAAAAGTCCCGAGGAGTTCTCAGTAATTGTAGGGAAGCCAATGGATGTCTCACTGAGTAGGCTGGGCACAAGCCACTACATTTGGATATGAGATGCAAGGATGCCTTCAAAACTGGATGGAGGACTTACATTGTACAAATAACTGCATGAAACATAGTACCACAGAATTATATTTATATTATACATTATTTTCACATTGTAACATCCACATTGATCATCTGTGACACAATTCTAATCATTCTGAGTATATTTTTACTGTATTATTTATACATACATATATAAAATCAAGAGGCACTTCCAGTAATTCTGGCAAAAAAGAGCATCATTATACTGTCTATGCTAAAACATAATAAAAATAAATACAATTTAGTATTTTTTCTGTACAGATTTCACTTTTTACAAAATATTTGTCAGCCATTAACTAAATCACTTAACAAATGTTTTTGATAGGAAGATACAATGTATTGCCACATAGATTAACTGTGAGACACAGGTGTAAGGACAAGGTTTATTTCAATTGCAAAATGATCCCTTAAGTCCAATTCTTCACTCTTGGGTTTCGAAAAGTTGATAAATTTGGAGAGTTATTAATAAACATGTTCAGTTGACAGTGGTAAGAACTACCTAGTTAAAAACTGTCATGTGCAACAGACATTCCTTATACTCTTACTTTGGTTGGTATTTACTTGAAAATATTGCTTTTTAGAAATATGTTAATGTAATACTCTGGTTTGCAAGCATCCTACAAAGTCAAATATTTGGGACTTACTACTATAAAATTTCTAATGGCAGTTTTTTTGTTGTTGTTTTGTTTTCTGGGTGTTTTTCTTTTCTTTTCTTTTTTTTTTTTTTTGGTCAGGAAAAGGAAAAAATAACAACTGATTAGAACAACTGTTCTATCGGGAATCAGAAACCCATTTCATTTATAAAAACCAAATCAAATTAACCAAGTCAATCCAAACCAAAACCAAAATCAAATCCCAAAAATTCTACATTCAAATTAAAGTTTTTTCAGCTAATATCATGATAGAAAGCCAGGAAGAGTCTCTTATTCATTATTTTGCACTGGAAGTTTCAGAACAAGTATAAAAGCACCGATTTTTCATTTTGTGATTTGGATGACCAACATCTTTAGGAAGAAATATCAAGGGGTGGGTGGGTTAAGTGATATTTATTTCTGGTGCTCATCAACTAATAAACCATCCTTATTGGACCAAAAAAAATGGTATGTATATTTCTGTGAAAATATACCAAGAAATAAATTGACACTCATAAATGGAAAACAAAAACAAAAGCAAACTACCAGTTAAGTAAATGTGCTATGGTAAAAGTCTCATGCAGATATTCGACAGAATATTAAAAAAATAGTGATTAAAAAAACTAATAAATATACACTAAAAGTCAAGCCAATAAACCCCACTAACAGGTAATTTATAGCTAATTAGGGTTATTACTTAAATATAGCAACACTATAGTACTGATTTATGCTTATACCTAGTTAAAACAGAATATGTGATAGTAGTTTTTGAGCCATAAAAATAACCAGTTAATTTTCAAAAGAAAGTTGATGGAAAATTCTAACAACCAACAAGTTATATGCACAAATAAAACATCTTTAAATAATTTCTTTCAATTTCACATTAAATCATCTAAATATTTTGGTATTATATAGGGAGTAAGATTACTAGAATTAAAAAAAAATCCCGCCCATCAAAAGGTACTCAAGCAGCAGTTTCTAAGTTCTAAGGGCTAATTCACATTCCAAAGCATGTGTAAGTGCTGACTGTATGAAGGAAGTCAGGGCTGAAATATGGATCCATTAAGTGACTACTCCAGAGTAACTGATAACTAAATTGGTTTGTCACAAAGATGGAGCAGTGTGCTGTGGTGATCCTTTACATTTTATGTCATGGTCACTTCTGATCCCTAGCTCTGTTTTTTCTTTTGTTTGTTTGTTTGCTTTTGTTTTTTATTTCGTTTTTTGTGTTTTGTTTGTTTTTTTTTGCTTTTTAGTACCATGGACTGCAGAATGAAACTGGGTGTGGAGTTGGAACTTAGGTGAAAGGCATTCTTTCTCCTTATTATGGCAGAGAATTTCTGATCACTTTTCCTTTAGTATTTTGAGTTAGAGAAGTATAACTGAAGAGAAGCCACATTTTTCTCTCAAGAGTTTGACATGTTTTTTTTTAAAGAGGAAAGGAAGAATTCCCTGCTAAAATTTATTTCATTTGAAATACATACCTTTACTGACACTGAAATTTTAGTTAAAGCAGTCAAGCTTTAAGTTTTTAAAATAAATTTATGTTTCTATTAATGAATTTCAAATTCCGACCTACCATTTGATCAGTCTTGGTAGATGAAGTAGTGGGTGTGGTTTATTGCCTGGTCAGTGCTTCATCTGTGAAAGTCAAGATTAATAAGATTTAATTTTTCTTAGTGAAATGAAGATAATGTATTTAGCTTTTTAATGGTATTAGAATTTAGCAAAATATAACCTACATTAATAGACCATTTATTTTAAAACAATGATAAGTTGCTGGATAATACATTCCTTTTTTTTCTGAACTCAGAAAAACTCAGGCTGTAATTTGTACACTTCACCTAATTAAATTATTGGGATTAAGTTTACTTTTTATTTATTTCACGTATTTCTTGAACCTGCCATAAAACATTTTCCTCCCTGAGGCATGAGAAACATTAGAAAAATAATTAAATATTCTTTCCAGTTTTTCTATTACACAATAGTAGTTCTGATTCTATCAATATATTGAGCATCTCTATACCATGGAAGGTCATTTTGTGAGTTTCGTTGTAACTGAATAATAAAAAAAACATTTTTAAAACAGTTTGGTTCAAAAACGAAATCAAATTTAAATATTTTTGATAGTACTTACATATGATGATTTAATATTACTCTCTTTGAAGAATTTTTAATGGATTATTTGCATGATTAAAGAACCTCTTCTTGATGTGAAGCAATGAGGAAACTTTTCTGAACAGGTACATGTTCAGTATTTATCAAAAAGAAGGGTTGGCTTCTCTTCTGTTGAGGGAAGCAGAAATCCATGAATACCAATGCCTGTCAAGGTAGTCAACCTTAGGAATAGAATATGGAGAAGAATCTGCTACCTTTAGATAGGAAACTTGGGCCCATTTTAGAACCTGAATCACATAGCAAAAGACAATTTTGTTTTCCATCTCAATACAACTCCATATAATTTATAGTCTTACTGCACTAAAATAATTTATGGTGGATCAGTATTTTTGAATCTGCAGATGTTAACATGTAATTCCACCAAATAATAAAGTTTTAAGGTTTAGTTTTGGATCTTCAAACATATTTAGCAGGAAAATGCCCAATTATTTTTTGTCACCAGTGTTAACTTGTTAGAATGATTTGATAGTATGAACATAAAGATCACTTCAGGTAAGGCAAAAGCACCATTAGGTAAGGTAAAGCAGCAGTATTGTAACAAATGAAATGCGTGAGATGATACACAAATTGTCATGGGGTATAATATAGGCTGGAAAATCTGTTCTCGATCTCTGATCATGAATAATTAGTGCTAAACATTGTAAACACCATGCAAACCTCAATTTCCGTTGTTGAAAGCACGGTTTATAGTTTAATTAATTCAATGCTTATCGTTTACTTAATTCATCCCAATCAAACGTGCAATAAGAATTTGAGTATTTTCTAGAGGAACAAACTGATATGAATATAGGGGACCTAAAACTTCCTATTTTGCCCTGATTAGAGGTCCCAAGAGTAATTTAATTTTGGAATGCTCCTCACTTAAAATGGCTAATTGGTCTCCTAATCTTATGGTAGAATTTTGTTGAACAGATTAGAAAAACAGATAAACAGTATCAGCAAATTCAGTTTCCTTTCATGGAAAAATCACAAGAGAAATGAATGACCTAGAACAACGATCATAAAGTATTTTGCTGCTTGTTGGAAGAGAAGGTGAATGAAAGAAACTGAGTTTGGTTTCAAAGTATATAGATATTTTAGGTCTCAGTGGTCTGGAGGTGACCTATGAGCATTTAAAATTTACTGATATTTTCTTTCCACATACAGGAGCTGATAATCTCTAGAATAAGGAGAATCTTGATTTACCCCAGGCTATGAAAGTTTACAAAACTTGGTTTTACTGGAGGCTTTTACCATTTTGAAAAGACAGTTTATTTCTAACGTGGTGTATAAACCAGGAAAGGCATTAAATGGGACTCAGGGTTAGGATGGAAGAGTAAGATCCTTACTGTGGTTTTCATTATTATTTTAGAAATATTTTAAAAGGGTGAGGCCAGTGGAGATCCCCATACTCACAGTGAAGCACCAAAAATACCTCCCAGAGTAGGTGAGAAATGATTTTTTGATCAGTCACTTCTCACTAGTCAGGAATTGTTCATCACACAAATAGTTCACTTTTGTAAAACAGTCATTTCAAACTTTAGACTTTATTTACAATGATAATTTGCATATCTTTATTACTTAGAAAATAATTTATATTTTTCCACCATTTAAACAAAGAATAGGCCTGAGTCTCATGCCTTTTGCACAGCTTTTACCTTCAAAGAAAGTTCTCTGGGCATGTGACAGGGGACATAGGGAAACTGCAAATCAAGAGAGGCAGGGGACATGAGGAAATCACAGCACACACACATAATATGAACAGTCTGCACGTCATACAATCCCTTTTCTTTAGTTTTACTGGGATTGCAATGGTTAGGGGTTTGTTCTGGAATTCTGTCAAAATGAAACAGACAGAATTGGGTATTCTGTTTTTAGAAAAATGAGTATTTTCTTAGACATGAGGACATTCCTTCACTTGTCAGATGAAGACCGGTATAGATCTATTCCCTGTACAGAGCTATTGTCTTCATCTTCTACTGAGAGCTAAAACAAATCTTACAGAAATGACAAAATTTATAGTATAGAAAAAAGCTAAAGTGTTGTTCTCATCAAGGAAAGGATATCCTAAAGGTTGGCTTAGATGGATACCTGAAAAGGACATTCTAATAGCATGCTGGAAATGATACCATTGACACTCATCCCTGGTCTATTCCTTAACAGAAAGCAACCTCTAGCGTCAAGGTCACCAGCTCTGAGCTTTCCTCCCATTGGTTTCATGGCTGTCTGTACAATGATCCTTTTTCCTAAATGGGCTACAAATTCCTTCATTTGAAAGACCTGAGTTTCTCTAAATGGCACCTATAAATAGGCTCATATAAAAGTGTAGTAAATTGCAACAAACACACTGGCCCCCCAGGGAATAAGCTCTGGGGTTGGAAGTGAACACAGTAATACTGCTTCCACTGAGGAGGGGGACAACATCGCCAGCAGAAAATATCTTTTTAAGTCCCTGGTCATCCTTTGGGATGTACTGAATATGTATGAAAGTGTCGTACTTGATTTCTATTGTTTTATTTCCATGGACTTTTAGCTTTGATATCCTAGCAATTTACTTTTGAAGAAAAAAAATGATCTGTCTGGACTGATGAACACAATCCTGGAATGAAGAGGTTCTAAGTGCGTTGGCCATCATTATTCCATGTACTTTAAAACAGAATAAACAAAACCAGGTAGTTTGCTAAGACCCCTGCTCTGGCAGTCAGACTGGCCAGCTTTGACACAGCTGCCAATATACAGTTATAGACTCACAACTGTTTTGCTGTCACTCTACTTGCTCCACAACCTATATTTTCGCTCAGTTCCACATGTGTTTTAGAGACGTATGGCTTTTGGAGAAAGGGGAAAGATTGTTTTGTTAAGTAATTGGGTTCAAGAGGTAAACGAGCATAATTTTTCTCCCTCTTATTTGCAATGGAAGGAAAACAGTTAATGTCACTGGGGAAATGTATTTGTACACAGTAATTTTTGCATACATGAGACACGTAGACATTACTAAGAAAATGGAAAATAACTCAGTAAATCCTGAATAAAGGCCTAGTGTTAATACAAAATTATGAAATTATTCTCATTTTTTGAGCAGAGTCTGCATCTATTTGATCCTTCCTCTTATTTTCCTACTTAATGGGAAATCTGTCCTGAAATTGTGTTTGCTTTTGATTGTATCTTTGCCTTATCTGAAAAATGTCATAGGTTAATGTGAAATCACTGCTTTGGAAGGGAAGAAATTCATTTATGAGAAACAAAGGCATTTTTAACGTAAACACTCTTTGCTATGACTTCAGAGGAAAGAAAAATTAGGAATCACCATCAAGGTTAAGTTAGAAGGTAAGATCGTTTCACTGATTTAGACAGTTCCATACAGAGTACTGAAGGAGGAATTATAACCAAAAACACTGGCAAAAAATGGATACCAATTATAAAAATTCGGTATTGGTTAAGCAAGTCTTTCTCTTTGGGAGACCTGAACCCAAAAGTGCCTCAAAAGTTAGCAAAAGTTCCTAGGGAAAAAATATTCTTTGTGGCACCCTCCTTTAATTGGCCTAAAATAACTATCAGATTATCATTTAAGTTAGAATAGGTAGATATGTGGCTGTCCTTAGACCTCTGTGCAAGTGATTCATCACTCTCTTACTGGGCTTGGAGACAGATACGATGTATAAAAATGGTGATTAAAATATAACTTTATAAAAATGTTTCCCTTTTCCCTTTTTTTTAAAAAAAGAGTTTACTATCTACAGAAACAAAAAAATCTTTATATTTACATCAAGATAACTATTCATGACAAATATAATAATATGAAATAAAATATTGAAAGTGAGTATCAACTTTTTAAATAAGGTTTGGCTCACAGCATAAACAAGTGTAGATGAACAAATTAAAAAAAAAAAAAAAGACTTTCAATAATAGGCCCAGTCCCCAAAAATCCCTCCGTAATTTTCCCTGCCAAAAGAAACATGACAATGGGCCAGACTGCAGATAGAAGCTACCTTATCCCACAGCACGTGGAATGCCACAACAAGGCTGTCAGTGGGGCCTTCTCTACCCAAAGCCAATTAACAGTTGCCAAGAATCAGGCTTTCACTATGTCAGCAAACACCAGACCCTAGGTTGCAATTTCCCCGCTTCATCTCTGGCTATATATCCCACAGTGGCTTTCCATTTGCCTTTTTTTTTTCTTTTCTACCACACATTTTGCAGCAATTTAAGACCTGGAATATCACCATGAAGAGTAATTCTCCAGGTCTTCTCTGGCAACTTTTCAGAATTCTCACCTAATTAAAAGATCTGACTTTAGCTCTTTCTTAAGTGTTTATGTATAAAGAATGCCATCCCCTTAAAAATAGGTGATTTGATCTTACGTGCGTGACAGACATACTCACAGACAAACAGCTCCTATACATTCATTAGGCAAGTCGATTGGAAAATGCCTGTCTTCCAGGTTTAAGGTTGGCAATAGAGCGCCTCCAAGTGGTGCGTTAGCAGTAGTACCAATCCTGTGGCCCTCTCACCAGCCTGTGAATACCCTCCTCTGCAGAGGGCCCTGTACGGAAGCTAATGGAGGCCGGCATTTGGAATGGCTGCCTCTCAGACACTCCAAAGTGAACTGCCTTCTGTTTGTTCAGATGTGCTGAATCATCTGCTGCAGCTCTCCTATGAATGACTAAAACCATAAAAATCTGTCAACATACACACATACATACATACAAGCACCCTCTCCCTCTCTCTCACACACATACACACACACACACACACACACACACACACACACACACACACACACACACAACGTTGGCAGGATGTAGAAGAATTCAAATAATGCTCTGGAACTTTCATCCGTCAGTACAAAGAGCAAAAGCTCCTTAGTTGGTAACCTACATTCACTGCACTGTTTCCCTGCTAAGCCGCCCCATTTCCTTTGTGATTTGTTTTCCTTTATTTTTTCCTTTATAACTTATTATATCACAGTGACCACTATATATCTTAATATGAATGTTACTAAATTGTGGAGCCAGTAACCCTGGCTTTCAGTGTGCATGTGGGTGTATGTGTGTGAATATGTTTTACATGTATCTACGTGCGAGCTTATATACACACACATATATACTTCTTCCTTAAAAAAAATCCTTGGAAGCTGGTGTTGCAAACGTGAAAGCTTCTCCGAGCAAGAGTTTTTAACAATGTACCTCACTGTAAAAATAAACACATAAAACGCGAAGAATTCCCAAATGCAATAGCTGTTTGCCCATCTTCTTGTATTTCTACAGTGTTGTGTCTAAGTGTTGTGCTGGCTTGAAAAGAGTCTGTGACAAGTCACTCTGTTGGGAAACACAGCTCATTATATCCATTGTCACTGGTTTTGCTCCGGGGTTGGGATCTCATCTCCTCTTGGCTTCCCTTTCTCTTCCTCTTCTTCCCTGATGGCCTGGATCTGTTCAGAGGAATGCTGTTGGGGTGACTGGTCCAGGGACTGACTCTCTATGCCCGCCAACCGCTGTTCTTCTTCAATGACTTTCTTCCACATCTTGTGGTTCTGCAGGAGGTGCTGAGTTATTTGGCAGTAGATTTTCCTCCTTTTGAAAGTTTTCTTTCCTGAGAAAACACCAAATTACTTATTTGTGTGCTGAGTACATGGTGGTTATTTTTTTTCACATCATTAATAGGAACTAAAGTACCAACCAGATACATATGCCAGTTGATTTGTATATCATAATAATGTTCCTTTCAAGAGTGGGGAAATAAGAGGAAGACGGCAACAATCATTAATAAATCATCGAGACATATGGCGAACCGGATTTAATATCCAGTAATGCCCAATAAAGTTCTGTTTAAATCTTGGTATTATTCTCAATAGAGTCAGATCCTCCAGATTTTTCCCCCAAACTACTGGAAGAACTTCTTGTTCTTTACTTTGTCAACTAATACAACCCACAAAAGTCTACAAGTGATCTCTGTAAAGATGGTCTCAGTGTCATTGTTCTGCTTCATGTGGACTAAAATATTAATTTTCAAGTCATCTCAAAGTTTTCCCACAAGCTGGCACAAACAACGCTTTGGAGTCTTCCATCTTCCACAGCCTGGCTTCTGTCTCTACTTCCGTATATACACTGAATTCTTCTACTTTCCAGGTGGTACTGGCCCTCCTTCTCAAATGCTCTTCTCAGTCCCTGAAAGTTCATGCCCATTTATTGTTTTAAGACTCAGATTTTATTGAATTCCTCCTATAAGAAATAATCTCTCCCCCGTCTCCTCGTCTCTCTTCTAAACTCTCATTTCACTCCATATATGCTTCTCAGAGTATATATTGTTTTCACTTTTTCCCTTTCCCATTATCATGGTATCTTTTTCTGATAACTGCATATCTAAAATCAGAAACTCTCATCCCTTCTTTCAATTATATAGTTCTAGAAATGGTGGTCAAACTCTCCTTCTCCACCCACCTTCCCACAACACAGCCCTGTTGCAGCAGCTGGTCAATGAGTATGTATGTGCCCTAAATCAGGTCAATAAGCGTCTTCCCCTGGAAATTTTCCCAACAGCATGGAATGAGTCAGAGAATGGTGGCTAAGGATCTTTTCTCCTCTGCTTGTTTATCTGGAATGAAGTAAATACATAGCTGGCTATACTTCCAGTCTGATGAAGAAAGAAAGATCAAGCTGTCAGGCAGGTGACTCAGAGACAAGAGCAGGTGCAAGTAAGTTCAACATTCTGTTGAACCGAACTAGTAATTTTTCCTTTTGTATATACTCACTTTACTGGAGTCTTGTCACTTGTAACAAAAATAATGTCCTCAATAGCATGCATTCTTTTTATTTTAAAAAATTTTTAAAGTTTATTTATTAATTTTGAGATAGAGACAGCACAAGTAGGGGAAGGGCGGGGGGTGGGGGGGAGGAAGAGGGACAATCCCAAGAAGGATCCGTAGCACGGATAGCACAGAGCCTGACATGGGGCTTGAACTCACAAAACCATGAGATCATGACCTGAGCCAAAATCAAGAGTTGGACACTTAGCACACTGAGCCACCCAGGCGCCCCAATAATGCATTCTTTAGGGCACTTGTCTTGTTCTCATATATTCTAGGCATTAGCCCCTCTACCAGACTATAGCTTCTTTTAGGAAGCCTTGTAAAGACCAGTACATATCTTATACAGAACAAGGCTCAGCAAATATGCATTTGATAAGTCAATAAATTACACTGTCTTGGTGACCAAGACATTTTGTGTGTTCAATATGGAAGTCCTAAAGACAATTTTCACAGAATTGCATCTCTTGTTTGAGGAAGCATATACGCTCAATTTTGGCAGATGAAACATAAGACATTTTAAAGAATTTTGAATTGATACCATAATTCACTATTTAGTCTTCCAATGCCTTATCTATTTATTAGGCACCTAATATGTACCAAGTATGGTAGGTTCTGGTCATTCACTGATAGATGTAATGACTGCCAGCATGGAGCTTTTACTCTAGTGGAGAGAGTGAAAAGGTAGGTACAGCCACACTGTGTCTTACAAAACCTTTTAAAGGTGGCAGAAAGAGAAAAAAAATGACTCATCTGAGAGAACATGGCATGATGACCGTGGCTTGAGCTAGGATTAATGTAGTGGAAATGAAGAGAAGTAGACAAATGTGAGATGCATTTGTGAGGTTTAATCAACAGGACTTTGGCAACTGATTAGGTATAGGGAAAAAAGAAGAGAGAGGAATCAAAGACAGCCTTGATCTGTCTTCCCTGAGCCATTGAGTAGTTGGTCATAAGATATACTGGGAAAGGCAATGTTAGGTGAGGATATTTGAGGGAGATATTGAACTTGAAATGTCTGGAAGACCTTCAAGTGCAGAGGTAAAGTAGGATCTGGACTTGAGTTTAGAAGAGGGTCTGTTTGTGGCCAGAACATAACTTCAGTACCTTCATCTGAGTGACCATTTTAGACTTAGGCCAAGAATTTAGAAATTAGGCTAAGATCCCCTATTAGATTGTAAACTTCCCTATGTACAGAAGCCGGTCTCTCCTTTTGTTGTGTATATTCACAAAGCTCTAGACTTTATTAAGCGTTTACTAGAGGAATCATATTTTTCCTAGTTTCTGTTTTACAGATCCAAGTAAATGATGAAGAGGTGATAAGCAATAAAAATGACAATGATATGAAAAAGTGGTCCTCAGGAAATTCTGATCTCATTGGGACTACATTAAAGAGTTAACGGTACAAGTTACCAGAAATATCAGCAGGGATATTTGGGTTTACTTAATGAAGTAGTAATGATTTACAATGTATAATCTGGGAGGAAAAAAGAAGAAAAAAAAAGTAAGAATAGGGGGAAAAAAAACCCCGTTAGCTATGAGATGTGCCAAAGGAACTAGATCTTTTGGAGGCCATCCACCAAAATTTTTTGGAAGTACTAGTGATTCCTTCAACAGTTTTATTATAATATACCACAAACAGGGGCACCTGGGTGGCTCAGTTTGTTAAGCATCGACTTCGGCTCAGGTCATGATCTCACGGTTCATGGCTTCAAGCCCCGCATCGGGCTCTGTGCTGACAGCTAGCTCAGAGCCTGGAGCCTGCTTCAGATTCTGTATCTCCCTCTCTCTCTGACCCTCCCCTGCTCATGCTCTCTCTCTGTCTCAGAAATAAATAAAACATTTAAAAAATTTAAAAATATACCACAAATAATTGTTTTACAGGATAAGATCAATTTCAAAATACAGTTCAAAAAAAAGGACATTATCTTGAATTACTTTTGAACCATACAGACACATAAGAAAATTATTAAATTGAATAACTGTGGGAATGGGTATAGGCTGAGTCATAAGAGTTTAAAAAATGATTTGCTGTATTATTTTATTTATGAGATGAACCCATCAATCAAATTTATACTGACCACCTAATTGACAAGCAATTTTCTGGATGCTATATACACAAAGACCAATTAGTCCAAGAGCTTGCCTTAAAGGAGCTTAATGTTTATAGAAGAAAGAGCTAAGATGACAAAAAAATGAAATATATATACTATGTTTTATGACAGATGTATGCATATGACTAAGATGGTTTTGATGTCCCCCTTAGCTTGACTACATTTTAGACCAGTTTCTTCCAGATTAGTATGTCTCTAACCTGCTTTTTATTATAGCATTTACTTTATAAAACTTGAAAGTGCAGATACTTTCTGTGCTCTTTTGTAATACAGATAAATCTTCTCCCGGTTTCTAGCCAGTTTTATAAGCCAGGAACTCCTTCCTCAAGTACATGGGCATTGATTCTTTTGAAATGAAATAATCAGGATAACCAGGGGCCCTAACTTTCAGTCTTCATGGGAGGGAAGGTGCCTAACTTCAGTAAGTACCAATTAGCAAACACAGATGGCTCAATGACATTGGCCAACCTCCCTCTAAGGTCCTAAAGTACTTTTTCATTAGCTGATGCTTAAAATTTCTCCTGCCTTAGTTTCAATGGGGTTGAATTTCATTTCTCTCCCTTATTGCAATAGTTCTGAATAAAGCCTTCCTTGACATTTTTAACGGGTATGTAGTGCAATTTCTCTCTGATACATTAAAACCATGGCATCACAAGAGACTCAGGTTGTGAGGGGATAGGTAAGATTTTTTTTTCAAAGAACAGGACACCTGAGGTGAGATTTTGAGAAAATTTACCTGAGGTAAATTTTGAGAATACTCTAGGTGAAGGTGTTGGCAGCATACCAGGCAGAATGAGGGGCAGGCACAAAGGCAGAGGTCAGGGGTTCCTGGAGCACGACATCAATTTCTTCAACTAAACATTTCTTAACAAAGACTCTATGTGTGCATATGTATATGCGTGTGTATGTGTGTGTACACTAAAATTTTTAAAAATCTGAATTATTTCTATAAAAATCAATATATTACTACTACATTAGACTTTTCAAGGCAAATTTATAAAGTTACTCTTCTACCAAAGCCATCTACTTGTTTGTTTCTACTTTGCTTTTATTATACTTAAGTACAAATTGGCTTCTGTTGAGGAAGTTTTCAACATCAATATACTTTTGAACCTACTCCTTTGAATCAAGAAAGTTACAGATGAGCATTGGCTGAAGGACAGATTTGAATCACGGTTATAGGAAAACACTACTGCCCAAGGTGATTACTCCATCTCAAAGTTATACACATTCATGGCAGTGTATTCAAAGGGATGAAGGTAACAAAAGCTTGATTTTTCTCCTTTTCCTTTCAGGGCAGCCCCCATGAGAACAGCTGTTCTCTTATTAATGCTGTTAAACATTAGCAATAAACCTCTCTGGATCTGAACTGAATACGGTGACGTAGAAGAAAGTTTGTACCAAATACATTTGCGTAGATTAGAGTCTGCAGGTGGTCTAAAACATGCCTGTATTGGGAGCCAAATTGTTCAGCACTGGAACCTTTTGAAATGAGAACAAAGAGCCTTTCATTGCTCAAATTCTAAATGCAGCTTAGTACTTCATTAGAAACCTCTTAGTTCACTGTAGGAATCTTTCAGATTTAATTATGAGGTTGGGAAAAAGCCTTCTTTCCCTAGGATACCATATTGAAACATTTAATTCTGTGTTTCCTGGGAGATCTCCAAGTTTTGCAAATTGCTGAAATTATCAGTGCATATTTAATCTAAATTTTTTCTGAAGCCTAACTTTCAGGCTCAATCAAGTTAACCATCTCAATCTGATTATGAAATTAAAATTACTCGGATTGTATAGCAGCTGAATTAGAAGTGAGGAAATCTGGGTTTGGAGAGTAACACATCAGAATCTGGAAGTCAGTATGGCAACTTAACCCTACAGAATGAAAAGTAATTGAATATCTGGTTGTCGCATTTGCTGGTAAAGCCAATGTTGACAAGTTGAGCCTGTTAAATCTCCTGGTCTGTGTTCTTCAATTCTTGATGCCTGTTTTATGTGTATATGTTTTCAATGTGTTTGAGTTCAAATAGCAATCAGTGAGGGCCCATGGGAACAAAGTTTTTCCAAGAGTCTAAGGTGACAACACTTTCCAATGTCACTCATTGGGGGGTGGGGGGTGGGGGTGGAAACAAACCAAAAACCAAAACAAAACAAAATGCCCTGTCCTTCAACAGCAAACTACCTTCTGGCTCTCTGAAGTTAAAAAACAAAAAACAATACGTGTTTATTAAATGAACAAATGAAAACATAAGCCATGAATCCCAAGTCTTGGCTCCAACTTCCGAATCTCAAGATTTGCCCAAAATTGCTAATGGAAACCTTTTTTAAGCACCAGAGAAATAAAATATAATTTCTTTGATGATAGAAATACTGAAGGAAAACAACTTTTGATTTTCACCTCATTCTGTACCAAGGTTAAAATGTAGGACAGAACTGAAGCAAAAATTTAATCTAGAGCCAAATGTGCAAAACTCTGTCTCATCAGTTTATAGTTTGTGAAGATTTCTCTATCTCTATTTTGCAAGCCTACAATAGAGTACTTATATGAGGGCAAAATGGGTCAATACCCATATTAGACTATATTTACTAGATGGCCAAGATGAACTGAGTCATGAATTTTCCTGACTCTGTTAAAATATGGGAATAAATGATCAGAATGTTTTGTTTTTTTTTTTTGGTAATATTTTGGGTAAGGGCTTTGAAAACTATTAACACTGTATTTCCTTTATGAAGGCAGAGGTAAAACCACATACTGTGTTTTCATGAACATAATAACACTATTTGTGTCATGTTACTGTAAGGGTTATGGATTTTACTAATTATGCTTTTTTGGCCTTCTCCCTATGACAGGAGAAGTAGCAGAGCGTATTTCAAGACATGAGTAAAGCTAATGCCTTTTTGTAATCTGGTGAGTTAAAATGGATTAGGTTGGCTACATGTGTGCTCCAAATCAATGACCAGATGTGAATACTTTTTATTGTCACTAAAGCCACTACTTTGCCTGGTTCAAAGCCATAGTCATTTCTCACTTGTATAATTTCAACAGCCTCTTCTTCCCCTTGCTCCCACCTCAGATGCAAGAGTGTTCTCAATACAGCAGCTGAAGTAATCAATTTAAAATATAAGCTGAATCAACTAACTCTTCTGCAGAAAATCTCTCAGGGCTTCCCACCTTACTCAGAGTAAATAAAAGCCTAACTCCATACTATGACCTACAGTGCCCTACCTTCAAACCCTACATCATTTGCCTCTCTCCTGCTGCCCCCTCCTCAGCCCCTTTCCTGTCTTAGCCACCCCAGCTCTCCTGATGCTCCTTGAACACCCAGCCAATGCCAATGTCAGGATGTTTTCACAGTCTGCTTCTCTCTCTTCTTGGAACGCTTTTTCCACTTCAACTTCCATGGATCACTCCCTTACTTCTTTCAGTTTTTTTTAAATGTCTTTCTTATTTAGACCATCTGTGGCTACCTTATCTAAAATTTTAAACTTTCTCTGCAATATTTCATATCCCCCTTCTTTTTTTTTTTTTAACTCGAGCATTTATCAGTACCTCATGTATTAAAGATTTAGTGACTTGTCCTGCTTAGTGTCTACTGACTGCACTGGACAAAAAGTCTAAATGGGCAAGGATTTATATTTTGTCTGATTTGCTCATGGCTCTATCTTCAGTACCTGGAAGAATGCCTGGCATACCGCTCATGCTTAATAAAAATGTGTTACATGAATGAGTGATAACTACCTCTTACTGCTTCACATGGCCTTCCTTGAACTAAGCCAACAAAAGTCTATTGTTGCTCTATATGGTATGTGAAATTCCTTTCATCTCTAAATCATTAAGATACTCTGAAGAACAGGCTTCAACCACTTCATTTCTTTTTACTTCATAATAGAGAATGTATCTTTGTATGAGCATTATAATAGATTCCACAGTCTATAGTCGCTACTATTATGACATTAGAGAAGGGAGGTTATCCACAATCAGATGCAGATGATATCTGGACACAAACCATGTGTAAGCATAAAATTTATCTGAACTTATGTAAAAAAACAACCAATCCTAGGAAAAACAAATTAGAAATAGATTTTATAAAACTTACTTGGAGCTTCATTATTTTCACAGGTTTCCTCTTCATTTGGTGCTTCCTCCTCTTCCTCTTCTTCTGGGTCGTCAGTATCTCCTGACTCATCACTGTCTTCCACCCATTTCCCCGGCATTAGTCCTGCTGAATCATAGGAGTTGCACAGAGGACCCACAATGTGAGAGATGAAGGATTCCTGAAGATTGGCCAACTGAGGAGCAGAACGGTCCATGAAGGGGCTTATTGGTAACCCAAGGCTGGCCTCTTCATCACCCTGGAAATAGGAATTTAGCATGAATAGTTAACCAGAATATGACATGGAAAGTTTAAAATACTAGTAAAGTCAACATTACTTGGCATCTAAAATTTGCAATTATGTAAGAACCCAGACATTCATGTGTGAACTCCCTCTTTTGCTTGACTGCTAAAAGAAGATTCTACTCAAATTACTAAGATCCTTGCAGAAATGCTACGTTGCTATTTATCACTTTTGTGATCCTGAGGTTTTGGCTTTTGACTGAAAGGAAATAGAAGAAATGGTCTGTAACAGTAAATGGTACTTCTTATTACATATCATTCCTTTTTAAATGAGAATATAAGTGTACTTTAAAATGCAATGCTGGGAATAATTATCCAACAAATACATAATCTATCATGGTTTTTTTTTTTTTTTTCTTGACTTGGGTACCAGAAATCTTAGTATAATTCATTGCTCAAGTAAAAGTGCTACCTTATCCCAACTTTTGGTTGAATTATATCTTCTGTGATTATATGGTCTCTAAAAGTCTTATTTGTCAATATGACTATCAGTACTACTGTGTGTTTTTATTTTGAACTACTTCAAATCGTTCTGGAAAAATAAAACAGACTGTAAACTATTAGTCATCTAGCAAAATTAATGAAGGAAATAATACTGAAATACCAACAGTGGTTATACCTATGTAGAATGATTATAAATTATCCTTTTCATTTTTTTGTATTTCAATATTTGGGGATTGATCATGAATTAATCTCATTTCTAGAAAAGTCAATACATTATATTCTAGAAAGTACAAACTTTTTATTCTATATATGAGTCCTATGTATAAAACCTCTTAAACCTATAAAATTCTTTATAATCCCTCTTAAGTATGTCCAATGATACCAGGCAATTTATTACTTATTTCTGGATTCCTTCGTAACACAAATTTTTTCTCCCATTGTCTTGAAATCAATCTTACTATATCTTCTATAGACAGTTATATTCATTTTTAGGAAAGCAAAAAGAAATCTCATGTTTCTTAAAAATCTGATCCTATGTTAAGTGATAATTTATCTTCTTTAATCTCTACAATGTATGATCACTTAATACTAAATTTGCATGTCAGTCTTTTAAGTGTCTGAAGACAGTTATTACATCACCTCCATTTTCTCTCAGGGTAATGATCTTCACTTCTTTCATTTCCTTTTATGTCACTGATACCTGTCCTTTACCCATGCTCCACTGTCTACACATTCCTCTTAATAGAGTAGATCATAGTACTCAAAACGAAGTTTCAGGTATAATCTGATCAGCGTATAATAATATGGGAAAGATCACTTCATGTTTATGTGTTTGTGGTAGGTTTTTTGGTAGTGCGTTTATTCTCATGTTATCATGTCAAATAAAATATCTATTTTTAAAGCTTTTTCATATGCTGCTGTTATTGACTATTAAAAGTAAATGAACTTGGGGTGACTGGGTGGCTCAGTGGGTTAAGTGTCTGATTCTTGGTTCGAGGTCAGGTGATACTCTCACGGCTCATGAGACTGAGCCCTGTGTCAGGCTCTGTGCTGACATCGCAGAGATGTCCCTTTCTCTTTCTCCTCTCTCTCTGCCCCTCCCCAACTCCTGCTCTTTCTCTCTCTCTCAAAATAAACATTTAAAAAAAGTAAATGAACTTAATCTGATATACATTCATCCATATAAATATAAATTACCTTATATTACAATCAATTTATTAAAAAAAAAAAAACCAATATGTCAATGGTCTTCCTAATGTTTCATTAGGTCATTTCATTATCTCAGTATCTTCTCCTTCGCCCTCCTACACTCCACAATACTTGAGAAAAACTTTATGTTAAGAGTTTTTAGTCAGTGCATTTTCTCATGTTAGTATGAATGTGAAAGTGACTGATCACACTTTTACTGCTTTTGGAAGCTTTTGTGAATTTATGAGCAGCCTAAGTAGGATTCAGATAAACAGTTAAGTTAGTTACCTGTTCATAAAATTCATTGACGATACCCTCTGTCCACTGGAGATGGAGCTCTTTACATTTAGCTGGCCCATTGATATCAGCCAACTTTATACACATTTGACAAACCAGTAGACGATCATTTTCATTGGTCCAATCTATTCCAACATCATCATTTACCTGTTTGAGGGGCAAAGTTAAAACGTGTTTTGTCTCAATGAAAGCAAAAGTTGAACTGAAGAATAAACAATATTTATTATCTTCCTATCGTGCAAAGATTAGAATACCAAAAAATAAGGAACTTCTTAGCTATTTAAAATAATGTTATTGGCTTACATAATAAATTAGCTTATTGGAAAACTAAAATAATAAATGATGGATGAAATAATTATTAATTATTGAATTGAAAATAATGCTATTTAAAATTAGCATATATATATATGAGGCTATAAATTAAAATGAATAAATAAATAAACAAACAAACAAATAAATTTAAAAAAAAGGCACCTGAGTGGCTCAGTTGATTGAGCATCTGACTCAATTTTTGCTCAGGTCATGAGCACAGGGCTGTGGGACTGAGCCCTGTGTTGGGCTCCATGTTGAGCATGGAGCCTGCTTAAGATTATCCCTATTTTTCCCTTTGCCCCTCTCCCCTGCTTGTGCTCTCTAAATAAATAAATAAGCATATATTACCAAATATCAGTAAATATATGTAGCTACAAATGATAACACATTTTCTTAAGTTAAATTTGGTGTTTATATTTGAAGTATGAAATTTTGTTTTGGGGTTTTGACCTTTTCTACAGCCAGATAATTTATGTTAGTAGACCACAGTGATGAGAGCAAATTAAATCAAAGAAAAACTCAATTATGGTGAGATTTTTATTTCTCTGCAGCACAAAATGTAATATATATATAAACAGCACCACAACTTCTCAGATATCTAGATTCGGATCAAGGTCTATATATCTTCTTCTGGTTAATAATTTTATTGAATTTTATTTTCACATTTGACATATAAGAGGTGAGAGCAATGAATTTTGTTCCACACTTTGATTCCATGACATCTTTCAATATGGTCATAAAATGGAGACTGGTACAAATCTAGTTACCTTGGCATTAAATTTGGCTACAAAATCAAAGTGTTTCTTCAAGTCAGTGGCCAAAATTGCTTCAATGACAAGGAAACGAAAATGCTTAAATTCCACATGGTCAAGGTTAACTAAGAAGTTGTACTCTGGCCGGGACATGAAAAGATTCCATGCAGCAGCTGCGTGATGATTCTCCAAAACTGAACGATCATTATAGAGCACCGCCTAGGCAAATAAGTAAGAGACTGAGGGTTCAACTTTAAATTAAAAAAAAAAAAAAATTAAAAATACACAAGAATATGCAAGGCTTTCAGGATTCTCGTTTTTCACAGAACACAGAAATGTTATCTTGTGACTGTTGGTTATTAAGAATTATATATTGTAATTACATTGACCAATGGTTACTTTGCTTGGTTAAATTTCCTTTTATGTCAGATGAAGTTCATTTCCTTGAAACTTTATTCTAAACTCTTGCAAATGAGGGGCTTAGAGTTAGCTTTTATCAGATTTCTCTGCACAGGAATTTAACTATTAAAACAATCCAAATACACTAAAATCCCTACGAGGTAACTCAATTACTTTCTGCCTCAGGAATAAGAATTACCTTTTCTTAAACACATATAACTAATAAATAGTAATGGAATCCCTGAGAAGCTCAGAATTTAAAATATTCTCACCTCACAAGCAGCCATAGAAAATATCACCCTTCAACTAGTAATTGAAGGTATATAATAAGTATCTACTTGCTTGGAATTCTCTAATAATGCTGAGGGATACTGCAAAAGAAGAGGAAGTTGCCTAAAAACTGCTTGAAGATTAGTGTGGCAGACAGATGACAAACAGGGTAAAAAGGTATAAGGATCAAAAGGAGAGACTAAGCACATGAAAACCGACATTGAACTAAGTGAAAATGCATACATGTGTCGGAAAATATGAATGATAAATGGTGCTGTCAAAATGATTTGCCCATCTTTAGGGAAAATAATTCTGGTGTAAGAAGGACATGCTGGAGTAAGTTTAAAGTAAGTAGTCAGGGAAATAAATATCAGGATATTTTTATTATATATTCATTAGAGGAAAATTCTAGTCTAGTCTATATGACAGGTGCAAATGGATGGGGTTGGGTAAAGGACAAAAGGCAAACAAGGAAAAAAAACTAATCGACCAGATTGTCTTCTAGATCCTCTAGAAGGAAAAAGAGGATCTCAGAATGCGTAGTAACATGGATCCAGCTAATTAAATCAAGGAGAAACCGACTGACGTAATCATTTCAAAGGAGATGCTGAGATACTCAGGGATTACTTTTTGACTTATATTTAAATATATATGAAGACAAACTTCTTTAAAGTTATTGTTTTTGAAATACTATGTTCAGGTAAAAATATTCCTTCAAATGAATGAAATAGGTTGGTGCTTAAATCCTAAATAGGAATGTCATAAGAATCATGGTTGTTATAAGAAATAGATTTCAAATGAATGGGATTTATATACAAAGAAGCCCCACATTGTTAAAAGTCCAAGAAAGACTGAGGTCTCTAATCTTTTCAAAAAGAGACTGTGGTAAGGGTTGATTTTCTTTACTGAGAAGGTTCATTAATATGAATTCAACTAGTTTTTCTTCTTTAAAAAACTAAGAAGGGAGTCCCATGGGAAATAAAGTTGCATGCCTGCCATTAATAACTTGGAACAAACATGATATATTTTTAAAATTAGCTTGGTCTCTAAGAATTTTTTCCTAGGGATAAATATAGCTTGGCTCAAACTCATTTGGTCCCTATTATAAGTCAAATTTATAAAATACAATTCCTTTGGAAAAATCTCTAAATTAAATTATTTCTTTAATCAAAATGGAAAGATTTACCTGAGGAGCACTAGTTGCAACCAGGAAAGCATTAGTCCTTCCTGGGTGATCATAATCATGCATGGCTGCAGCTACATACAGTGCCATTAACTCTAAGGCAGGGATATTTCCAGAGAGACATCCATATTTATCATCAGGCACATTATACGTTTTTGAGAATACATATCCCATATGTCCATGTGTAAACCCACTGTCAGAATCTGAGAAGAGAAAATGAAAGTAATAGAAAGTTTTAAAAAGTATTAAACCGATACCATTTGTCTTGACTTCCTTTTTCAAAAAAATACTCCCCCCCCCCCCCCCCCCCCCCCCCCCCCCCNCCCCCCCGCCCCAGTTAACAAGGAAGCACAGATATACTTAATAAGTACCTGAATCACTTGCTGATCCGTGATCATTAATCACAGTTGAGTGGCCTGGAATTGGTTGTGTAGTAAGATACCAAACAGCATGTAAGACGTCAGTGGCATGGATTCTGTTATGATCTTTAACCAATGCAAAGACACAGTCATTAATTTGTGAACTTGGGACCCAAGGACTGAGAGTGCCATCTACTGGATAAACAGTTGAGTCTTAACATTTTAATGCCCCAGCGAAAGGCAGCCAAACATTCAAGGACAAATACTCTTTGATTACTCTTCCATTACTCCAAAATATCCATAGTGACAAGAAAAAAAAAAAAAAGCCCACACAATATTCATATTTCAGGTAGATGTCTGAAGTGGAAAAATCTGTGTGCAGAGTTTACCAGAAACTTAACATATACAGAAAACTCACTATGTGAAATCTCTGTAATGTTTACCCTTATATGTATTTCCATGCTCCTGCAGAGGACCAAATAAAATGAAAATTTTAAAATACGCAAATGCAGAGGACCAAAATAAAAGAAACACTCCTAACATCCTTCAAATAAGTCAGACCAATGATCTATGTCACCCAGTGTTTCATCTCTGATAAATAGCATGCAAATATAATCTGTGAATAAAACATAGTACTATTCTTTTGTATCAAACATAAAACACTGCTTAAAAATTAATAATATATCTTTTATATGTAGATTAAGTCCACAAAGCAAAATTGAAAACAAGAATTAATGATGTTCTGTGGTCTAAAAGTTCTAGTTTGGGAACACAGCTCTAGGAAATACCTAAAGAGAAAAATCAAAGCCTCTCTGTACAGTAATGTAGGGAGTTGGTTCATTTAGATTAAAGCAAAATCTATGGGAAAACTACACCTCTAGTTACAATGTCATTATCAGGGGAAGGGGTCTATTCTATATACGCAGCTCAGCTTCTACTGAACCATGACAAAAGACCTAGTGTCCCCTTGGCCACCTTCTTTTTCTGGTGCAATTCTCCCAAGTTTTTCTCTTGTCTACTAGCCCTTCACAGTATTTCATTGATTGCTGTGCTTTACCCTAAGTGTGCTAACTTCACATACTTTATTTCCAATGGCCAAGGATAATACAGTCTCCTCCAATATAGATTATATCTCTGAATAATACTCAACAGATGAAGAGAAAACAGACGAAAGAAAAATAAGAATGATAATGGGACTTGGAGAGAAACATCCGGTTCCTGGTCAGGGATGAAAGAAAAAACTGACATTGTTGGTGGCACACAGAGGGAATGTACAGAGAGAGTGCCTATTCTCCTACATTTCTGGCAACTCTTAGGAGTCAGTCTTTAAGTGAGGACATGTAGCTAAATCTTATGTGAATACTCCAGCAATTCAGTCAAGGGGCCTTGTGAGGATCTGAGAAGATGTGTTCAGAAGAGCTCTGAGAAACAGACATCCCAGCCTCCAAAGGGGGAAATGAGTAAGCCCTGTGCTCTTTGCCATTGCAGGATATTCTCTAGTACTCCAAAGAACAACTGTATTGAAACTGGAGTCTATATCTTGCATACAGACTATCTCGAGTTATCTAAGACCATTACATTTTACATCCATTCCTGTGTCATGTACACAACTGATCACACTAAATGTTTCTGGATTTAGGTCATATCTGATTTTGTCTCTATTCTGATATTATTACCTGTGTTACCTTCAGTGAATTATAATTCTGTCTCATTTCCTAATATTAAAAGTATAGACATATTAAATAATAGTGCCTTATTTCATAGTATAATTGTGAGAATTACAGAAGATGTATTTTTAAATTCCTGACACATAGTAAGCTTGCAGTTCATATAAATATAATTCACATAAAATTAACTATTGCTGCTGGAACATGATAGAGAAATCCATCCTGGATTTAAGAACTGAAGAGCTAAAAATAACGGGCTATGCTAAACCCTTGGGGGACAGAGAAAGCAGTGATGATCTGGTAGAGGAAGAAACTGCCCAAGCTGCTGCTATTAGGGAATATATTGGGAGAGACCTTCTAACTTCTTTTCTTCCCCTTTGTTGCAAGCTGGGAAAATGTGTGCAAGTAGTTCCCAGTAATCTTCCAAATCACAGAAACCTGTGCAGGCATCCAGCATTGCAAAGGGATGGATGTGGGCTGCATCAGGGTGATGGCAGAGTCTATTTGTGGTGATAGACAACATCAAGTACAGATAAACCTGCTGAGTTACTGCTTCCTGCCCTGTTTCCCATCCCAAGACCCAGGGCCTGAAGGCTTCACAGGTAACTTTTGTAAATTTTCAATGAACCATCTTATCCAAATAATCTGGTGCTGAAAATATAAAAAGGAGGGAAGCTGCCTGACTCATTTCATGAAGCTAGTATAATCTTGATTTAAGAATGAGGTAAAGGGGAGCCTGGGTGGCTCAGTCAGTTAAACGGTTGACTTTGGCTCAGGTCACGATCTCGTGGTTTGTGGGTTCGAGCCCCGCGTCGGGCTCTGTGCTGACAGCTAGCTCAGAGCCTGGAGCCTGCTTCAGATTCTGCATCTCCCTCTCTCTCTGACCCTCCCCTGATCACGCTCTCTCTCTCTCTCTCTGAAATAAAAACATTAAAAAAAAAAGAATGAGGTAAAGACAGTATATGGAAAAAAATACTCCCTTTGTTTTGGAGTATAGGTTCAGAAATACTTAAAACAATAGGTAACCAAACCTAACTCCTTAAAATAATATCTCCAATTATACATGTGTAGATCTAGAAGAATAACACTGTCACTCTCACTTAAGTAGATGGAAAATCAGCTGCCTTATAAGCAGTCAATAACATGTTTGTTGAACAAATATTTACTCAGCATGTATTATGTGCAAGTATTGTGTCAAGTGCTGATATTGCTGTTCTCACCATTAACTTTCTGATGACCAACTCAGGAGCAAAGTCATCTAAGAAATAAGCTAGCTAGGTCAATATAGGGGATTTTGTAGGACACGCAAACAAGCTTAAAAACTTCTCTTCTTCAGGCAACTGAGAGGGATAAGGAACAGTATCAGAGCTATTATTATTATTATCCTTTATCTCTGCATTTTGGACAAAGGTCCAACTCTCTTAATGGTTCCCCCACCCATCCGGTAAGCCCCTCTGCCTCTCTAACAACACATAAACACACGTGCACACAGTAACACATAACATGCCCTACCTCATACCCCTCCCTCTTCTGTCTTGATACACTTACTTTCTCAACTTTCTCCTGATCCCTCAAGCACAGAGTTGAAGTGAACCGGGGTGGAGTGTTGGAGTTATACGTAAAATTCATGCATTTTTAGACTTATATATTTTCAATTTAAAATTCTATGTCCTGATGTAAAAGTATTAAAGAAGAAAAGTGACAATGTAAATATTTCCCCCTTTGGAATATAGTAAATATTGTAATATTTCTGTCTTTAGCTTGTACCATGTCACCTCGGTATCTAGCTTTAGAACTGGTGGGCACGTGACAGATAGCTTAACTGAACTGAACACAGACTGAGCCAGATTACTCTTATTGTTCCCATTAGATACTGCCTCATCACTGCCTCATCACTACTGTATTTCTGAGACATTCTACCCATTTCTCCAACTTCAGTGACAAGAATAAGGGGTGTCAGGAAAAATATATTTTAGAGATGAAAGTCTCTGAAAGGAGAAAAAAAAACTCTCAAAAGTAACTTTGAATTCACGAATGATTATCATCTGATGATTTATCTTCTTTACTTGCCAATATGCCCAATTGAAAAGGACTGCAAACAACATTAAACATTATTTCTCTGTACCATTCAATATAAACTATATCTTAATTTATCCTAACCTTTACTGAGGAAATATATATTTGGTATCATATTTCTATCAGTGAGTTGCCTATATTTATATCTCTTCATATCTACCTACCTGTGTCTATTTTTTAAATTTGTTTATTTATTTTGAGAGAGAGAGAGAACAAATAGCGGAGGGGCAGAGAAAGAGGGAGAAAGAAGATCTGAGGCAGGCTCCACACTGACAACAGGAAGCCCAACATGGGGCTCGAACCCACAAACTGTGAGATCATGACCTGAGCCAAAGTTGGATGCTTAACTGACTGAGCCACATAAGCACCCTTAGTTTGTAATCTAGATTCTTCAAATTTTATTAAGGGTTCTGGGTACAAATTTAAAAGCTTTTGGGGTGACTGGGCAGCTTAGTCAGTGGAGCGTCCAACTCTTGATTTAGGGTCAGGTCATGATCCCAGGATTGGGATCAGCCCTGTGTCAGGATCCATGCTGAGGGTGGAGCTTGCTTGAGATTCATTCTCTCTCTCTCTCTCTTTCTCTCTCTCTCTTTGCCCCTCTCCCCACTCGTGCTCTCTCTCTAAAAATAAATGAATGAATGAATGAATAAGCAAGCAAGCTTTCACATTTTCCTGTTTCTCTTAAAAATTACTAAGGTGAACTTAGAAGTGTAATATAATTTAGTTTCTAATATTTTAGGTGACTGTCATATTAAAGTTAATCTAATCCCATTTTAGTTACTCTTGAGCTTTTTCATTTAGGTATGAGTTTATTTAGCTAGATCTTTAGAAACAGTTCTCTAGGAGTATGTATGAAAGTTAAGCACACATACAGCAAATTTTTGTGTAGCATAATTATAATGGTAAACAAAGCTTTTAATAAATATCTATATTAGTCAAAATTTACAACACCACCATCTGTAAGGAGTTACTATTTAAAAGTGATCATCAGTCAAGCTAAAACTTTCCTGTGAGAAGGTATCAGTGAATTCCCTTTATGGAAAGTGTTTGGGACTCCTAATAGAACAGGCAGGTTTATTATAACAAATTCTTTTCACATGGAATGAAGAGCCCACTATTTAAAAAAAAAATCTATTTGCTTGCAAAATAAAAAAAAATAATAATGAAGAATAAAATTTAGAATCTGGAAACTTCTTTTTACACTTGAATACTAGTCAACTTTCCCTATGATTTAATGACATACTTCCTAGAGAAAAGTTAGTCATTATTATATCAATTTGTACTCCATGGACTTGGCTATAGCTGATTATGTCACTAAAATATATTTGGAAATATAGCAATTTGTAAATTTAGTTTGGTGACAAGCTGTTGAAAAATCAGTAACAGTTTTGTCAATCACTGGCATCCAACCAGGGTGAGCCCTGGGAAAATGGTACTAAGAAAGCAAGGCTTATCTTGAGATCCTTTCAAACTACCCCTTTTTCATATTTCTCTCTCAATTTCCAAGGCCCTATTGGCTAGACATTCTCAAGGGGACCAGTGTTCTTAAGTTCCTCTTTGCTCTTCACCACTATCCTGTTTTGCTTGCATTTTGGTCCGATATTCTCCAACAAATCTCATTTGTGGATCCGATTCTTCAGTCTCTTCTCCTATCACACTCCATCAGCTCTGCATTTTCATTCCAGTCAGATGGCATTTTGAAAAATAATATGTTAATAATGGATCATTAGCTTAATTTACTACCTCTTTCTGGAAATACCTGTACCTTTTCTGTCTCCCTAGGATTTTTATTTAACTTCAGCTCTTTGCAACTAGAAAAAAGACACGGGGTTCTAAAGTCTAAGGTGTATAAAAGCAAATTTAAAACTTAAAACATGATTTGAACATGTTTCTTAGACATACTTCAACCAATATATGATGTCTATTTCTCTTGCTGTATGCCATTTACTTTCTAAAAGTACCACATGATTTCTGCACATTTTCACAATCTCCCTGACTGGATTTTTGGACATTTTCTTCCATTCCATATATTTTGTAGCATTTAGGATGATTTCATTACATGTTCAGATGATGCCTGCAATGCTCCATACTGATAATTTAACATCTCTCTGTTCTAAGTTTGCATTGTTATAAATCATAAACTATACTCACAATATTTAAAGTCCACAAACTTGAACACTTGGTTCAGAAACTCTTCCTTTGGTCTTCACATTTATTTAATTTTTTAAAGGCTTCTAAATATTTCTTTGAAACCACTTCCAGGCCTCTCTTTTTTTGGTCTATTTTATTAATTAGATGATCACCCACCTCACCCTCAACCCCTAGCCAGATTTTTGTGGGTTTTGTTATATTCAAGAACATTAAGAGTTAATGATTTAACTCTGCAGATTCCAGAACAAAAGTTGAACTCACCCAATAAAAGGAGTACATTATAAAATAAGCAATAAACTTAACATTTAATTATTTGTGGAGCACACACTTAATTGGCTTACTAGTTGAAGGCACTGTTATAACTCCTTTAGAATTATTACCTCATTTTATCCTTATAACAATCCTATGAAGCAGATATCATGATGCCCATTTTACAGAATGAGAAATGAGGCATGCAGAGGTTAGGTAAGACTCATGGTCTTCCACAGATGATAAGTGTAGGGGCCAGGATTCTGAAAGTGGTTATCTCCTAATCACTATACCATGTGGCCATATACCAAGTTTACCATGTGTAATTCTCTGCTAGCTGCTAATGATTCAATATCCCACTACTCACAGCAAATTTGACATAATTTAAAGTATTATTTCACTTATACTCACAAGGAATTTCCCTGTATCCAATCTCCAAAGCATGAAAATAATTCATAAATTCCCTAACTGGAATTTTGAAAGCTTCAAAGAGGCCCATGTCTTCAAAAAGTCTGTATGATACCTATAAACAGAAACACAAAGCTTTACAGAACAGCAAGTAATTCATGGCCAGTAGAGACACTTATTAGGAACAATAAGTCACGTAGGTACTAAGGAACTGTGTGTCTAGCCCTAGAAGTCCCTGGCCACAAGGAGTATTCAATCTGATGGGGATATGCAACTAAGAAAACAACCAACTCAAATAGTATACACTGCAGAAACATATCAAGGCATTCAATTGTGTGTGATATCAACTACTAGACAAACTACTTAATAAATTGTTCATTGCATACTGCATGCTATAAGCACTAAAAAATTAGAAAAAGCTTTAATTTGGACTAGTTTTTATTGAAAATAAAAAAAGATTTCTAGAGGATAAAGGATTCAGAGATATACCTTAGTGAAGGAGAAGGAATTATGAGAGAGGAAAAGAGTTACCTTGACTAAATATATAGAGAAAATGGATTTATTCTACTGCAGTATAAATAGCATCTAAATAATTTTTTCTTCATGTGTCTTCTCCTCCAAATATCTATTCTCCTTCCATTTACATTCACAGCTTTGGCGACTCAAAGCCAGTGAATACCTTTGCATGTAATTGGCATATTTGACATGCAAATGATGGAGGAAAAAATGATAAAGGCACAGAAGGTAATGGGGAGAGAAATGGTTATTCACATGGTAGAATGGAGTACAGCACCATCTTATGTGGCCTTACTTTATATCACAAAGGCACAGAGTTGATTATAACTCAGGAGACTTTAGGAAAGAATTATTCATCATTTTTATTATCTGCATATCTTCTTATAATTGGCTTGAAATATTTCTTCCAAATCTTTGATATACTGTTTTATAGTTACATTTCTATCTTTTGTCATTTGGCTTTAAATCTATTTAAAGTCATTGACATTCCTTTTTGAAGCTTACTTTGAAAGAGAGAGAGAAAGACAGCAAGCAAGATGGGGAGGGGAAGAGAGAGGAGGAGACAGAGAATCCCAAGCTGGCTCCATGCTGTCAATACAGAGTGTGATGTGGGGCTTGAACCCAAGAACCATGAGATCATGACCTGAGCTGAAATCAAGAAATGGATGCTAAACGAACTGAGCCACAGAGGTGCCCCTGAATGATATTCCTTTAATTATGTGCTCATTGTTTATCATATATGTATATATACATATACACACATATATACATATTTATATAACTATAAAGGAATTTCTATCTAAAATGAAACAGGAGGATATAAAACAAAAAATCTCACACATGTACTCTTAGAAAAATAAAAGTTAAAGACTGACAAGCTGATTTCCTGTAAAATGACTGATGTACAAAAAAGTGATAAAACTGGAATGATAGTGAGTTGATCAAGAGTTGCCTCATATGACGCTTGGGAATTATACTTGTGGTTTCCAGAGGCATGAACTTGAGCTTGTTTGCATGACTGCACTGGTTTTGAATGCTTGGGGAATTTTCAAACCTGGTCCCATTTGTTTTTGAGTTTTAAGAGACTCTACTTGAACTATCCCCTTTTTATATTCACTGCCCAAATATACAGCCCACCCCAAGCCCTCAAGGGACTCAGGAATGATAGCTTGCTATAGTTGGCACATCCTAAATCACAGTGCCTCTGCTATTCCTGAATAAACTCATATTTTTGACAATTTTGAGCTTGCCTCAGTTTAATTCTTTAGGCTGGCATAATTAAAAAGGAGAGTTATTCATTCAACGTACATCTATGGAGTCCCTACAATGTTCCAAACAATCTTCTGCATATATGACATATATACAGGTGAACAAAACAAAGATCTCTTCCTTCGGGGAGTTTATGGTCTAGCAGAGGAGGGCAGTAAACAACAGATATAATAAGTATGGTATACCCTATGACAAAAAATAGTAAGTAATATGGAAAAAGAAAAAAGGGAGTAGGGGTGGAAGACTTAGAATACAGGGAAGCTATGGAATTTGCTTTTTTAAGTATGGTGGTTAGAGCAGACATATCCAAGGTGACATTTGAGCAAAGAATTGAAGGATATGTCGATGGAGGTACATGGATATCTGAGAAAAGAGTTTTTCATACAGAGAAAAAGCCCTGTGCCAAGGCTCTGAGGTATGCTCAATTTACTCAAGAAAGAGCAAGAAGGCCAGCATGGCTAAAACAGAATGAATGAGGACAGGAGTAGAATTTAAGTTGGTAACAGCAGAGTGGGATTGTGCAGGATGCAGTGCTGGCATTTGACAGCCAGCCTGACCACTGTAAGATTTTTACTCTTAAGTAGGGAGTCCCTGGAAGAGATTAGAGCAGGGAAGTAACTTTATTTGACTTATGTTTCAAAAGCATCACCCGTAGCTGCTGTTGGGAACAGATTATACACTATGTACATCAACTTCTGTATGTTTTTCTCCATTCTGAATGGCAAGTACATTAAAGCTTTACCTTTTTTGTGTGTTACATAACATCTACATCTCCTCTCTTTAAAAATGCAACAGAAGGGGCACCTGGGTGGCTCAGCCAGTTAAGCGTTTGACTTCAGCTGAGGTTATGATCTCACAGTTTGTGGGTTTGAGCCACATGTCAGGCTCTGTGCTGACGGCTCAGAGCCTGGAGTCTGCTTCAGATTCTGTGTCTCCCTTTCTCTCTGCCCCTCCCCTGCTTGTGCTCTGTGTCTCTCTCTCTCTCTCAAAAATAAAAAACATTAAAAAAAATGCAAAAGAAAGTGAAGTTTAAGGTTTTGGTAATATTTCAAGCTAGTTATTATCTATTTTAAAGTTAGCTCTTCTTTACTACTGCTTTAGTCTGTTTATGAGTTCTTGCTCATAAATACTAATGGATTTAACTATCAGAACCAAAATCCAAGCCAAGCTTTTTTTGGCTTCAAATTTTGTACTCTAAACTCTGTCAGATCCTACCATTGGTATGTGAAAAGCAATGTCGTTAGGATTGCAAATAACTACAGTTTACCATTACTCTCTTAAACATTTGAAAGATGAATTGAAAAATTAAGACAACAGGATATCTTAGAGTATGGTTTTAAAATAGGAGACTTTTCACTAAGATAGCCCTTACAAATCAACCACCAATAATTTAAACTCACAAAGATTCCATTAACCAGGTAAATACTAGTCACTGGAAAAAGTAAGCACTCTTCTGAAGTTGAAACCATGCTCTTTTAAATTTGTTAAAGTAAATATGATAATCATCAAAAAGGCAGTCAGTATACTGAGACTGAAAAGTCATTTCCTTTGCACATATGTCTCTTTAAAAATCTTTTGAAGTGAGACTTTTTCTGTGTAGTTTCAGCCAAAAGGTGATTTCTTGGAATGTTCAAGTTAATTCATTTCAGCTGTCCCAAAAGTCTTACTAAGGTAAAAAAAAAAAATATATATATATGCCTTTCACACAGTGAAAATTTCATGATCTTGTGCTTATAAGCTCCAATCAAAGAAAAAACCCATAAAGTTCTACTCAGCAAAACAAAAGTGCATTTTCTTAAAGTTCAATGTTTGTAAATTAGAAAGATAAAATAGTGACATACTGAGGATCATGTAGTTATGTATTTATTTTTGAAAGGTGACTGGGAAAAAAAACACATTAGTGACTTTTGCTGTAATCTAATGGTTCATTACATCTAATTTTCCTGTTGTGTAATCATATCCAGGACTCTTACAAAACATTTTGTGGTAAAGGTGGTCAAGTTTCACATTCCCACCTCTTGCTTCCAGAAATTCAAGGGGAGCTAGGTACCGGGTACAATATTCCCTACACGGTCACTGGTGCTAAGAAACCAATTGTTATAATAATGAGTTTTCCACCGTCTGAAGCTATTTCAGAATAAGTGAATGTGTTTTATAGGGGGCTGAGAAACAGCTGAAGGTAAATGAAGGTCAAAAGTATGGATTTCCTGGGGTGCCTGGGTGGCTCAGTCAGTTGTGTATGACTCTTGATTTCAGATCAGGTCATACTCTGATCTCATGGCTCCTGAGTTTGAGCCCCACATCAGGCTCTGCACTGACAATGTGGAGCGTTCTTGGGATTCTCTCTCTGCCCCTCCCATTTGTGTTCTCTCAGTCTCTCTCTTTCTCTCTCTCAAAATAAATAAATAAATGTAAAAAAAAATAAGTATGGATCTCAAATCACATATCCTATATATTACTGTGACTAGATGAATGGGATATGCTCTTTTAAGCCTAGGTTTCCCCTCTGAAAAATAAAGATTAAACAGAATACCTGCATCAAAGTTACTGAGAGGATTCAATTGCAGAGTTCGGGGAAGTCTGTGACATACGTATCAAATAACAAACAATGAAAATTTTCTCTTCGTAGGAAACACACACTGCAGTGAATGGGAAAGCAGACTTCCGGGCCCACTGCCACCTCTTCTTGTGGCACCATTCCAGGGATATTTCCAGGTAAAACCCTTCCCTCAGAGGTGTGTTCTGCAAGGGGGTTCAGAAAATGGGATAGCAAGCCTCCCGGGAGGAGCCCCGAGGTGTGAGGTTAAAGTGGACTGAATAAAAACGCTGCCATTCAAGTTGTCTTCAAGATCACCTCACATAAAAGATGTTGCTTAGCAATGAGCAGAAGGAAAGAGAGGGAAAAAATGGGACGAACAAATCCTAGTAAAGATGCCAGGGTGTCACCCTGGGCCTCACAGTGTTCATGGTCAAAAGAGCATCTAGTAGAGGCAACTACATGGTACACAGACCGTGTAATTATTTTGAGCTTCATAGGCGATCATTTTAGCACACGTCTGTATGTAGCAAGTTGAAATGCCATTATTTTGACATATGTCTAATTTCTCTATGTTCCTTTAAGGCACTGACATACTTTCCTTCTTGACACTAGTCTGGTACTTTGTGTTTGTGGATCTGAAAACCAGAGGAAAGGCTCATCTTCATTCGAACCTTCATGGATCAGGAATCCTCACTATGAAGCTCTACACTTAGATACTTGTTGAGAAGCCTGAAAATGCCTGTCTCTGATGGATGTGGTAGAAATCAGTAGGACACGTGATTTCTCTTTTAGTGTTTTCCAGGGAAATGTTAGTGGCTCCAATAAATCTGTGTCTTGATTTCTAAGTCTTATATTAATTTGGTGGTCCTTAGCATCTCTGCTGTGATATTTAGTCAATCTATGAAAACACACTTACAATATTTTACATAAGCTGGTAAATATTATTGTATTAACTCCTTTAATTGAGGGTGCATTCTGATAGGTTTTTGATAATAAAATAATTTCAGCATTTTGTTTCATTTATTGAGAACAATCATATTCAAATTCTTAATTTCTGTGTTTTCTTTCTCCTTCAGGGACACAAATATATATATACACATATATAATATATATGTATATTAATGTGGGAAAGTCATCTAGCTTAAGGAAAATATACTAAAAGTTTTAAGTAGTAATAGTTCATAGTTTCTTTCTTGTGATACTTAAAGGTGTCCTCTATATTAAAACAGAAAACTCTGTTTGATAGGTTTCTCACAGCAATGGAAGGAAATGTGTTTCTGCATAATATCTTACTTTTGGTAAGACCTAAACACTGTAATATTCAAAACAATTTTTAAAATAGAACAATTTTATTGTCAAAATTACAGACAATAAATTACTGTTTATAATTAGGCAGCTTTCTTATTTTGAGGGCTTGTATCAGGTTTTCTTTTGTTGAATTTTATAAATTTCAGATTTACTTCTCCATCTTGCTTATATATTCCCATTCCCTTCCATTCTGTCTTAAAAACTACATATTTTAATTGCACAATATGGTATTCCACTCATTTGAAATTCCATTTTTTTTTTGTTAACCCACCACCAAGGAATCTAAAGAATGTGAGGTACGAAAATTTCCTTTCTCCACCTGAAATCTACCACCAGTGTCAAGCATGTACAGAGTTTTAACCAACCAAGGAAGTTTTTTTCTACATTTAAAATCACATGTATGAATGCATTCCTTACCTGACTAAGAATACGGCCACATTTTCTTCCTATTTTTTCCATCAAATCAAAAATTGGAAAATTCCAAGTATTTAGCTGCTCCATAATTGAGTCCAAGTTATCCATGACAAGAGGTTCAGGAGCAAGAATTGGTTTGTCCTATAATGAAGAAGAAAATAGTTTAAGAACATGCAATGTTTTTCTACAAAGCAATTTGTGCTTATTTAATCCAACAACTAATTTTACAAAAATAAATGACTTAAAACTTCAGGGTGAATGAATGATCTTAAAAAAAAATCAAGATGAACAAGGCATTGGTCCCAAAGTAAGGAGAAAAAGTCCTCATGCTGTTTCATACCATGAATTTTATATATTAGGTGCCTGCCAATTCCTGGTTCATATATGCTACAGAAAAATATAGTTGTTTCTTTGCTGAGTTAACTGCTTTTCACCTACTGTGGTATTCTTCAATAAAGACTGAAGGACTTTAGGATGCTCTGAAATTGTAAGTAAGTTTATCTCCTTAGATGTATATGTACATTTTTCTGGGACGGTTCCTCGTTTATACTAGACTTTCAAATGAAACACTTAAGGGGGGAGGAGTCAATCACCCCCAACCCTACTTGGCCAAATTTATATTTTTGTTTCAAAATCAGCATTAATCCTATAACTGCCACAGTTTTCACTATTTTTATTAAATTTGTGTGACGTAAGGTTTCCAAAGGAACCTGCACTAAAGTAATGTAAAGACATTTTACAATTGGTTCTAATGAGGATATTCTTAAAAGTACATTTACCAAAAAATAAAAATAAAAAATATTGATACTGAAGATTAGGAAACATACAAATTACATTATCTGACAATCTCTTTAAATTAAAAGTATAAATGGTAACTCAGGTAAAAGAAAAATGAAAAGAGCAACAACTGATAATTATATGACAGTGAACTATTTTCTACTATTTGCTGCCTCCCTAAATTAATCTGACTCAAATGTATGCTTTTATCCTCTTTAAATGGATCTCTATAAACACCCAAAGCCAGTCATCACTAAAGGATATTTTATTGGGTAGCAAGTGTCAGTATAAACTTAGGTTAATACAGTAAGCAAAATAAATATTGGCATGCTTTCCAAATAAAGGAGGTACTAGGACAAAACAGTAGAAGCCCTAAGACAACTAACGTATTTCACTTTTACTGATATTTTTTATAAAATATTGTTTTACTGGATGAAATAGTTTTTCCTATGCACTTTTAGATTTATACTTTTAGATTCTAGGATTAAGAAGTATCTGTAATCACTTGTGGACATAAATACTTATGTTTTTAATCACTAAATAATAGAATCATTAAGAGATCGATGACTTGGATAAGGCAAAATTATACTGATACACACAGGTATGGTTATAACACATGTGTGATCCTAAAGAGATATATTTGTAAATCTAATGACTCAGGGATCTATTTCTAAGTCAATTTCTATAATAGAAGGCAATTCCTCAAGTAAATGAATGAGCACAGTGATATGGGGATACCAGGAATATCATGGTCTCAGACGTGTAGGTGCCACAAGCTGAAGCTTTCCTTAGAGGCTCTCTCGGGCCCTCAGTCTCATCTTCATTCTGAACAATATCACTGCTATCGCTGTTGTTATTGGTTTCATAATCAGAGGTAACTTGAGTAGTGTCATCTGCAATTAAAAGAGAACAGATTATGATGAAACTTACAAATGGAAAAAGAGGTCCCAGGTGAGTGGATATTCCTACATGAGTAGGGAAATGCTTTCATGAGCTTACACACCAAGAATGTAAGTGAAGAAAAGTAACCATTTTTTAACCCAAGCAAACAGATAGAATTATGACCCATGGTTTATATGATGCTAAATAATTCCTCAGTAATAATACTTAGATTAGCAGTTTATAGTTTTTAAAAATCCTGTTAACTTTATATTTCTTTTTCCTTTATGCATCAGCCAACACACTAAACCACCAAGTAGCTGACAAAAACACTAACTCCAGAATAGGCACAAGGGTAGGAGAAGTTAAGTTGATGTCTGAGAACAAAGTGGTCTGTGTCTGTGGGATATGGCACAGGGCATGTGCTTAAGGGCTGGGGAGATCTTCTGTATGCAACCTCCATAGGAATCTGTGGCTTTCTTCCTCAGCTGCCTCCTTCTACTGTCTCTATTTCATTCAGCACTAAACTATGCTAATGGCGGCCCAATCACGTAATATGAAGAGTCTGTACAACATGCTTCTAGGGCAAAGACTTCAAAAGAAGCTTCTCATGGCTGAATAAGTGCCTGAATGAAGTTTATTGTGCAAGTGCCATGTACTGGATAGCACTGAAAGCACCTTATTTGTACTAACACCTTTAAATCTACACAATCCTATGAAGCAGATGTTACAGCACATCATTGCATTACAGTTATCCTTACTTTGCAGAAAGGAAATGGGAGTCACAGAAGGATAAGTAAACTGCTTAAGGCACACAGCCGGTAAATTCTGCCACATGAATTTGAACTCATGAAATCTGATCCTATTTCCTATGTTCTTTACTTGTGATAAAGCCTAGCTTTTTTTTTTTTTTTTCTTTTATGGCTATTGTTGAGATCCCTATGGAATCTTTGCTTTCTTCTTTCAGAACCTTTATTGTTTCAGCTTTTACATTTAGGTTTATGCTCTACCGCAGGACCATATTTCACATGGTGTGAAGTAGGGGGTGAAATTCATTTTTTTCCAATCCTATTGGAATGTGCTGGCATCTCTGTTGAAAATTCAATGACTATGTAGACATGGGTCTACTTTGGGGCTTTCTGTTCTATTCTATCTGACCTATTTGCTGATTCTTATCCCTACACCACAGTATCTTGATTACTGTAGTTTTATGTCTTGCAGTCAGGAAAAGTATTTTCTCTAACTTTGTTCTCCTTTCTCAGATGCAGATATTCTAGGATTGTAGTATGCCCTCATACATTTACATACATTTTTCTGAACTTGTTAGTGAAGAATGGCTTTTGTTAGGTAGCCTATTGCAACTAGGAGTATAAGACTTTTCCAAGGACCCGCCTTTCTTCCGTCTTTCTAATGCTGTTTGTTCTATGTTAGAATTAGACACAGCATGAAAGTACAATTGACAAGTTTCAAGCTCAGAATTTGTAGAAAAAAATGAAGAACACTCAAAGGCCATAGCTCTACACGAGACCACAAAGGTGATAGGGAATTACTACTCATATTCTATCAGACTCAGTAGAGTCAAAGAATATCAAAGACATAAGGAGGGGATATTCTGAGTCTTCAGAATGCCACAAACAGTATCACCAAGAATTCTCCTTTGGAATTTTTCTGGCCTATGTCCCTTGACATAGCTGTTGAAGCAGATAATCAGGAACCATTCTTACATATCTTTATTACCCTAAACTCTAGAGTTCAGAGAAGCCATTTTTTTCTACCTCGTGAATCTTCAGCATTAACAAAAGCAGGTCCCTAGAGCTGCATCAATAAAAATAAAATAATAATTACTGTAGTAATGGCAGCAAACAGTAGGTCACTGTTTACATTACGTACAGTGATCTAGATACTATAAGTATTTTATATGATTTTTAAAAAATTGAAGTATAGTTGACATAAAACAGTACATTAGTGTCAGGTGTACAACATAATGATTCAACAATTATATACATTATGCAATGCTTACCCTAAGTGTAGTTACCATATAGTTATTATGATAGTATTGACAATATTCCCTTAGCTCTATTTTTCACTCTCATGACTTATTTATGTTATAACTGGTAGTCTGTACTTCTTAATTCCCCTTCCTCTCCTCCATTTTGGCAACTACATTTGTTCTCTGTAGTTATAAATTTGTTTCTGTTTGCTTGGTTTTTTAGTTTCTACATATGAATGAAATAATATATTATTTGTCTTTCTCTGGCTGACTTATTTCACTTAGCATAATACCCTCTAGGTCCACCCATGTTGTCACGAATGGCAAGATTTCATTCTTTTTTATGGCTGAGTAATATTCTCTCATGTGTTAGGTTGCTTCCATTATCTTGGGTATTGTAAATAATGCTGCAGTAAACATAGGAGTGCATATATCTTTTTGAACTAGTGTTTTTGTTACATTTTTAAAGTAATTTAATTCTCACAACAATCCTGTTTGATAGGTACTGTTTTTTTTTTTTTAATGTTTTATTTATTTCTGAGAGAGAGAGAGAGAGAGAGAGAGAGAGACAGACAGACAGACAGACAGCATGAGCAGGGGAGGGTCAGAGAGAGAGGCAGACACAGAATCCGAAAGAGGCTCCAGCACAGAGCCTGATGCGGGGCTCAAACCCAAGAACCCAAGATCATGACCTGAGCCAAAGTCGGATGCCCAACCGACTGAGCCACCCAGGTGCCTGGTACTGTTCTTATCCCCACCTACAGATGAAGGAACTGAGTCACAGAGATTACAAGTTAGCGGGCAGTCAAATAAGAATAAAACCAGGCTCGAATGCCTGTGTTCTTTTAACCTCTCCATAACATTGCCTCAAGAAAAGCATTTTTGCAAGCTTATAGTGAACTATAAACAGAGTCCTTTCTCAGTCTGTAATGTGGAACTAACTCCAGAGAGTTCCCTAAAATGGATGGCCCTTAAGTGTCCCAGATAAAATGACATTTCTATATAATTCTATGGATTTTATAAAATGACTTCTAACTTAAAAACATATAGATTTGTGTATAGATATTGAAAACCATTTTGAACTGCTTTGCATCAAAATTTTACCCATGATTAACTCTTAGGTAGTAGGACTATGGATTATTTTGTTTTCCTTCATTATCTTTTTTATTTTGTCGTCTAAAAAATCAGGAACATATGTTACCTTTTTGATCAGAAGGGAAAAAAAACAGTAAAGTGACTTCCATTTTGAGGAACAGAATCCAAACAAAGAATTACCTGTTCTGCCTGGTGTCCGAATGGCTGCACCGCTTCTTTCCACAGAAGCAGGAGTCCCTTGGGGATATGGCCGGCCACAGCTGAAAAAAATTGGGACAACTATAAGATTATTCTTTCTTTCCAAAAAACCACAGGCATATACCACCTATGTGTATATGAAGAGAGATAATAATCAAATCTCTCTACCTTCCACTTATTTGATAGAAAACCTCATTTTGCTTTATATATGGATGCTGATATGCTGATACACTGTTTCTTTTTTGTGAGAGTGTCATCAGTACAAATGATCAGAAACTTCACTCAACTCTCATCTTCCTTTATAGTCTAGAGGACTGTATGGTTTCACCATAGTTGAGGTGAAACCACTGGCAAAATTGTTACATTATTTAGAGAATCCTGGGATAGTCTGCTACCTATTTAGAGTAGTGATTTTGGAGGTGCTGATTTGTATTTAGTTAAAAAATACCTTTCCCAATGGATTCCTTTGTACCTGCTTAAAAGCTTTATAATTAGATTTACTTCTATGAGTTAAGAGACATTTTATACCCAAAGAGTCCTTTAAGAAAAGATTGCATATGTGAAAATAGAATGCTAGTATATGAATTTTTGCCACAAAATATACATTAATTCCTTTTTAAAGACCGACTAGTCACTGTTAAGGCCCTAAAGAAATGAACGAAATAGAGATACATTTTGATGAAGAGTGAATGTAAAATTGACTGGCACAGAATGCTAGTTGAGAAAAACAGGCCAAGGAGGTATGTTGTGAGTAACCTAGAAAAAGGAAAGTACTTAAGAGATTGGGCTCTTTAAGAGAGGACACTGGAGGATGTAGGATATTTTTCTTTTCTCAACAGTTTTGACTGTTTTATTAATTAAAAAGCAACCCCACAAATGGCTAGGCAAGTTTCTTCTCTCACTTATCTTGTTCAGAAATCTATGGTTAGATTTGAATTCTGCCTTTTGCTTCTGGGTTCTTTTCTTCTGCCTGATACTACAGGTCGCAAACAGTTTTTGTTTGCTATTTAACCACAGATTATTCACTCTAAAAGGAAAAGAAATGAACTGGTTCATAATTTAATATATTAAATGTCTCATCACTTTTATTTTCCCTGAATTGTGCTTAGATATGTGTTGTAGAGATAAGTGTTTTCCAGTCAGAGAATATTCTCATCCTAAGTAAATTTATTTTCAAGCCTTAAACGTAAGTGGAAAAGCGTCACATGTGTAATATTTCTAATTATGAAATCCCATCACTTTGATTTACAGAATCAAAAGAAAATGACTGGAACAAAGAGAAAAACAACAGACACAAATGATGGGCTTACATTCTTGGGTGATGCTTGGTGGATGCAGGGTTTATGAGTTTTAAGAATTTTCATTACAAGATAATACTTAAAAGGAACACTTAAATTAGTAGTCCAAATATACCATCTCCCATGCCAAAAAACCAGCTTCTTGCATAGACATTACAGCAGCCAAAAGACTGGGATTCAATGCCAAACCCTTCGAGTTCAGCAGGGGAAACCACAATAATTAGTCGTGTGTTTCTGAAGCTCTCTGTGCCTACATGGGTGGCTGCCTTGAAGGCAATAATAGAACATGGTTTGAATTACAGATTTATAAAGCCCAAACAAATAAAAGACACACTACTGGATTTATAAACATTACTGAACAAGCAGTCAGTGAAATTCTCTTGTTTTTCTCCAAAACTTCTTTTATAAAAATCCCATTACATTCTTCTTGCTAAGTCTACAAAAAATAGACCGTGATGAGAACAGCTATGTAAATGGTAGATCTCTTCAGAACATCTCTGCTTTCTTTAGGCAACTTATTTCCCACAAGTCTGAAGCCTGCAGTGGGAGAGTCTTCCTAGAAATGCTAGAAGCAGATGTCCTTAATGCTGATTACTCCACTGAGCTTCATCTTGGCGTAGGATGCACACCAAAAAAACATGTTCTTAAGGATGTTCCATCAAACACTAGCTCCATGGGAAATTACTGTATGTTCACCTAAAGAAATTGGTTCTGTGGTCAGATAAATTCAGAAAATGCTAGACGAGACAAAAATCAAGAGGTTTCTTTTTGCAGGACTTCTCAGAGCTTTTAATAAAGTGATGTGTGTTGTGAGTCACTGAGGGAAATATGATAGGCCTGTTTTACCACAGATCACGCTTTGTTTATGTGTATGTGTATGTGTGGGATGGGGGGATGGGATTAATATTCCAGGAAATTATTTCATTAAAAACGCTGTCATAGAGAGGATAACACAGAGACTTTTGGATGATAAAATAACTTTTTACTCTGACCCTGGACCCAGAAACTAACAAAAATGATTTTCCCTTTAAAAATATTTGTAAAGAGAAAAGAAGTAATATAGAGTTTTTGAATAAATAATCAGAAAATGAAATCTGTGAAGCTTAAAATGAATATAATAATTAAGTCTAGGTCCGTGAACCACCAGGTGATATTAAACAATCAATATGTAACATATTTATGCAAATGGTTATCCTCATTAACCTTAGAAAAGAAATAGCATTTTGTTCAAGACACTCTCATGATTATACTTACTTTAAAAACACTCAACTCTTCTAGTTAAAAGAATACTGTAATGCTTTAAAACCAGCTCTTCAAGTTGAAGCTTTTCATAACAGTAATACAGTTATCAGTAAGAGGAGATATTTGCTTTTCATGACAATGTTGGAAAAATAACTACTCTCGCTATATACTAGGCCTTTTTTCTTATCCTCTGTGACAAGACATCACTTCCTATTTCCAATTCTATTTAAAAATGATAAAGCAGTACAAGCTGATTGCTTAATTGCAGTCAGAGACCCATTTGAGTCCAACCATAATGTGTCATGTGTTATCTGCACATTTTCAAAGTGGGAATTGCACACATAAAATACCCTAAAAATCAATATAAAATCCTCCCTGGATATAAAAATATTCCAACACATGGGGCACCTGGGTGGCTCCATTGGTTGAGCATCTGACTTCAGCTCAGGTCATGATCTTGTGGCTCGTGGGTTTGAACGCCGTGTCAGGCTCTGAGCTATCAGCACAGCACAGGAGGCTGCTTTGGAGTCTATGCCTCCCTCTCTCTCTGCTTCCCCCATTTGTACTCTATCTCTTTCTCTTTCAAATATAAACATTAAAAATTTTTTAAAGTATTTTAACACAACATCCCGTTATATTAAATTACTTTATATGAATTTTTACTATACATTTTATGAATTCTCCATCAGTAAGCAGAGGAAATATACAACTAATTATTTTATATCATCTCCAAAGATTAGCTGTATGGACTATATGAACTCTAAGATTTCTATTAACAGAAAGCCACAAAAATTTTTTTCTACTCAACATAAAATACATGATCTTCTACATTTCCTCAACTGCCTTGGCCAACCGCCATATAGCTTATGTGGGTTGGAGGTGAGTGCTCCTAAGGAGGAAAGTAGTATTAACTTTCTGATGAGTTAAACTTCATCTTAACAAGACAAAGTCCTTACCTGCTACATATAACAGGTGGAGGGAGGATCTGAGGAGACAGGTCAGGGGCACTCTGAGTATAAGTTAATGCCCTGTGAGAACCTAGGCCTTGTTTGGCAGCCGTGTTGGCAGATTCTGGAAACTGCACTGCAGAAATTTTGCTGACTGGGCTGCTGGCTGGCGTCCCTTGGGGAGGTGAGGTACAGGGCGATGAAAGAGGTGAAATTCTGGCTAGGGCACCTAGAAAGACAAAGATTTATTAAATCACTGAATAAATTTTTTGAAAATCAAAAACTGTAGCTCCTACACTTCACCGTGGACCCCTTCTCACTCTATCAGAACCACGTGAGCACTCAGGCCATGAAGCTTGCCCTCTCTGCACACGACCATCTGGAGACAAAGTGTACGGTGTGCCATCTCCATTGTATGAAGTGTGAAGAATGAATCATCATGAAAAAATCAGTGGCAATGTTGGCAAATTGAGCTAAAGCCTTGGTGTCCTGGAGTAACTTCAGCACAGAAGGTATTATTTTCTCTTCCCATTTTTTGTTTCTTCTTGTCATTCTGACATAATGATAATAATTAAAATTTCCTCATGTGTTTGCCTTCTCTAAGGTTGTGAAATTTTTAGCAGTAACAGGATCTGCTATTGTTTTAAACATTAACTTATCTGGGGGCGCCTGGGTGGCTTAGTCGGTTGGGCGTCCGACTTTCGCTTAGGTCATGATCTCGCGGTTCATGGGTTCGAGCCCCACGTCGGGCTCTGTGCTGACTGCCAGCTCAGAGCCTGGAGCCTATTTCAGAGTCTGTATCTCCCTCTCTCTCTGACCCTCCCCTGCTCACGCTGTCTCTCTCACTCTCTCTCCTAGAAATAAATAAAAATTAAAAAAAAAAACAAACATTAACTTATCTGGAGCAGAGTTTGGCAGGTGTCCAATGCTTAAAATTTGTAAATAAGGAAGATAAATTTTTGAGAGGTAATTAGCTTTATTAACCATCAACATTTTCAGTGAAACTATGTTATTGGTGTGAGGCAGAACTCTGATCAGAATAGTATCTGAAGAAACATTTAAAAATGTAATACGATCCATTTCAGATGAAACAATAGACCTAAAGCCTAAATTTTAAGTGTTGATATCTGTGCCAAAGTGTGTTTGCTCTTGATTGTGAAAAGTGTACAGAAAACTGGCTTAGATTTCAAAGTACTGATACTTGAGTACAGGGACGAGATCTTTTGAAGTTCCACACTCCCAAACACAGAGAAGGCAGCCAGCACTGAAAGTGAAGAGAAAACTATCTCTGAACAGCCACGTGCTTACTGTTTTTCAGCATTTTATGGCTGAACAACCTACTGTAAGGCAAGTGAAATGAAATCTTGAGTTGTTTTCTATTTCTCACCACTTGGGGGAAAGACAGAATCGGCAACTCTCACATTATGAACTGATGTGTGTGGGGAACTGGGGGCTGGCTTAGTTTGCTCCCAATGCCAAGTTCTCTCAAAAGTTTGATATGTTACCCCCCAAGATTTTCGGGTCCACTGGAAATAATATTAAGCTTGCGGAAGGGCTTTTGCAATTTTTATGTGTTGTTGGCATCATTATTTCTTTTGTTATACTGAAGGAGAAATTGTGCTCTTCCTTTGATAAATGTGGAGGCCAGGAGCCTTCCTATCCTCCTACTTCTTTTAAATATTTCTGTTGATTTTTTAAAAGTTCATTTATTTATTTTTGAGAGAAAGAGAGAGTGTAAGTGGGGGAGGGGCAGAGAGAGGAGGAGAGGTAGAGACTCCCAAGCAGCTCCACACTGTCAGTGTAGATTTGCACTCCAGACTGGATCCCACAAACCCTGAGATCATGATCTGAGCCAAAATCAAGTCACACACTTAATGGTTAACCGCTTAACCGAATGAGCCACACAGGCACCCCTCTATTGTTGATTCTCGATCAAAAGATTAACACTTGCCTTCATAGGTAAATGAAAGCACTCAGAGAGGTTAAATTACCTTCCTATGGTCACAGTGCTAATGAGTAGGAGAAAATGGAGTGAGTGCTGCTGATCTTAGTAAAATGTGGTTTTAGCCCACACTTCTATCAGACTGTCCAAGGAGAAAGAAAAACCCATGATCTGCTAGATAGCATCTGTACTGCACTTTTACAATGACATGGCTAGGGGTTTATTTTGATTTCTATTTCTTTTGAAAAGATTTAGCTATTTTACCAAAGACACTGACAAGCCTACAGTATGTAATCTCCTAAACCAAACCAAACCAAATTTCACTTCAGTCTTGAGAGTTTCTTGACAAACCTATCATTGTGTGCAAAAAGTGGGTTACAGGTGCCTTGTGAAGTACTACGGCTGTAATTTTTTAAATAAAGATTTTATTTTGGAGGCTTCAGAATAAATTTAATTTTTAATATTATTTCTAATATTTTACAATGATATTGTATTATAATTTTACACAACAAAGGAAATAAAATTTTCACCAAGCTCTAAATCCCTTCCCATTTCTCCAGTGCTGTCTGTGGAACACTACTGTATTGACACATATTATTTCTCACACACCATACATACAGAGCATACTCATATGCTCTGATGTAAAAAGGTTGGAAATGGCTAGTTTAATTTAGGCTATTTGTTAGATTATGGCCAACTGAGTCTTCAGATAATCTTAAAAAGGAGTGTAAACATAAGGAGGGGGATGGGGGTATGATGTTGCAAAAAGAAAGTGTCTACACAGAGTAGCTGTGCACCCTGTTCCAGAGACTAAAGATGCAGGAGTCAACAACAAAAAATCCCAGATCTCTTGGAGCTTCCCATCTCTTGGAAGAGACAGAAACTTAAAAAAAAAAAAAAAAAAAAAAAAAAAAAAAAAAAAAAAAAAAAAAAAAAAAAAAAAAAAAAAAAAAAAAAAAAAAAAAAAAAAGAAGAGGTGGAAGAGGGGGAAAAGGAAAAGAAGAAGGAGAGGAGGAGGGATTAAAAGAAAAAATCTCCAGGGGTGCCTGGGTGGCTCAGTCGCATCTGACTTCAGCTCAGGTCATGATCTCACAGTTCATGGGTTCGAGCCCCACGTCAGGTTCTGTGCTGACAGCCAGCTCACAGCCTGTAGCCTGTTTCGGATTCTGTGTCTCCCTCTCTCTCTGACCCTCCCCTGCTCATGCTGTCTCTCTCTCTATCTCGGAAATAACTAAAACATAAAAAAAAAAATTAAAAGAAAAAAAGAAACTCCAGTAGTTTTATGTGAAAAATAAAAATTATTTAAGAAAAATAATGCAGAGAATATAGAACAGAGAACAGATATCCAGAAATGTTCTAGGGGTAAAATTTAAATAGAGGCCCAGTGCAGTAAGGAAGACATTTAGAAAAGTATTGGGGGAAGCATGTTTCAGAAAGAGGAACCTACCTGGGAGAAGTCAGAAGGTCAGCTGGGAGGTCAGTGAGGAAGGGGAAAGCAGCTTAGTGAAGGGGAAAAAGGGGCAGGGAACAGGAAACGTGTCAGAGAAGCTTCCAGGCAAGGCTGTAGAGGGCTGACAGGCCAAGGCAAGATTTTAACTGTTGTATTTTGGGGGGAGTTGGGGGGTGGGGAAGAGACTTCTGAAAGGCAATGCTTTGGGCAATTCTTTAATTATTTTGATTGTTAATTCTGAGTTTTTGAGTTTTCTACCACTTTTTATTTTTTTAAATAGTCAATAGGAGGGGCGCCTGGGTGGCTCAGTTGGTTGAGCATGACTTCAGCTCAGATCATGATCTCACAGTTCGTGGGTTTGAGCCCTGTGTCGGGCTCTGTGCTGACAGCTAGCTCAGAGCCTAGAGCCTGCTTCTAATTCTGTGTCTCCCTCTCTCTCTGACCCTTCCCTGCTCACGCTGTCTCTCTCTCTCTCTCATTCTCAGAAATAAAAAAAAAAAAAAAAATTTAAAAAATTAAAAAAAAATAAAGTCAATAGGAATAGTGCCATACGTGTCTAAACACAACATATTTTCTAAGGGCAATTTATGAGAAAAGTGATCTTTTTCATTGCGAATTCTTTATAGCTGCCAGCTGATATTCTTAGAGAAATGCAATTCCCTCTTAAATACAAATTTAACAATCCACTCAAGGATTAGAGTTCTTGGAACTCAAGGATTGACTAAATTTAAACAGCAGACCTTAAGACTCCAAACTTACTGCCTGTGATGAAATGTAAAATAAACCTTGTAAGAGAGGAAAAGCACTTTGCTTCTGTAGTACTGTTAGTCTACATATTTTGAACACTTCTAACAAGTACAAGTCCTGGCAACAACCATGAAAAGAGGGATATTTGCCCTCAGTCACAAAGACAGCAACATAGGATGTTCCTAATTTAGCTCTCCCTCACAAGAACAAGCAAGAACTACTCAACAACCAGACACCACTCAGAGAGTCCTGGCACATGGGAGTGAAGCTGAAGCACTACCCCTGCACCACAAAGATCAAGACAGACTGCATTTGGAGGGTAAAAAAAAAGAAGCTATGGGGTGACCACACTGCCCTACTCCCAGCCAGCACAATAATGCACAAAGTCTCCCCCGAGCCTCTGGTTCCTTCTGTAGGAAAAGAGAACCCAAGAGGATATCCAGCACCCCTTTTAGAACTGTAGGCCGCTTTGTGGGAGTCCCTATTCTGATCCGTACCATGGGGACTATAGGGGAATCTGTGAGGCTCAACCACTGGGAATCTGTGTCAGATAAAGGAGGCAGGGAGTTGCAACTAGGACATGGATTGTGGCAGACCAAGTTCATACATGCAGTGTCCAAATAGTATATAGCAGGTTTGCTCATCTGTAGAAACAAGCTGGGGGCACGCACGGATCAGTGAATTTGGTAGGTGCAGATGTGCCTGATTCAGATTCTTAAGCAAGGAGTTTTGCCAGCTCTAAAGCCCAGTACGCCCATACCCAGGCAAAGAAGTAAATCGTAGTCTCATCCACTGTGGGGTGTCCTCTAGCTCCATCGGGCCAAAAGGATTGGTGACAATTCCCAGAAGCAGCGAGGTCCAGTGGCACTTGAGCCAAGAGGTACAAGGGCGGTGTGGAATACCCCAGAGCAAAGCCAGGACTGGGTGTGGAGTGTTCCCATGCTACGCAAAAGCAGGGGGATTCATTCATAGCTATGCCTGAGGTAGCTCCTAGCCCCTCACAACCTGAGCGCCTATTTGGGAAACCAAAAGTAGCTGGAATGACCCCTCCCCTCCTGCCTTGGCAGGGAGCTCAGACATAGCCCTGCTCACTGTAGAGAGTGTCTCAGCCCCAGCTGACCAACTCCTGGAAGCTGTGTAGTCCAGCACCACTGGAGCTGACAGATGGGCAGGGAGAACGAACAGCTTTCAGAACAAAGCCAGTGGCCCTGTTTGGTCAGGGAACATGAGATGTGGGACAGCGTGAGTTAAGAAAACAAACAAAGAGCTTTATTGGCTGTACAGCTGCTTCTCCTGCTGTGCTCAAGCAGAGAATCTAATTTTTAGCCCTACTCATTGCTAAATGCAACCTATAGCCTATCTGACCAGGGGTCTAACTAGAGCATATGGAAAGCTGCATAACCCACCAATAGCCTTAGATACAGTGGCACCTGAATAGAGAGCACAGCCTGTGGGTTCCCCCATCTGCAGAGGAAAACTGATGACTTTACCTAACCAGAGCATGCAATGTACACTCCGGCCTGATTCAGGTCCCCAAACAACAAGGTGCACAGTTCCTGGGTCCTTGCTAGGGTCCCTGTCATAGCCCCACTATTAATGAATATAGTATCAGTACCAACCATCTAGAAAGCCTCACCAGAGAATCAAGGCACTGTGGAGCCCATATTACAGCGCCATTTAGGTAGGGAACCAAGCCAATAGTCCTATCCAACTATTCTCAGCCAGTGGCACAACCCCTCATTCCCAACCTCAGAGCTTGAATAGGTGTTTCACCCCAAAACAGGCCACAATAGAAGGCCCTACCTGCCCAAAGACATTACCAGGAGACAACCCCAAAAGAGACTGAGCTGACTGGTTAAAACTGTCTCTGCAGAGCAAACCTACAAAGTCTGGAAAAGCTCAATTACTCAAATGCATAGATACCAACATAAGAAATCAAGGATCACACACAAAAAAAATCAGATAAATATGACACCACTAACAGAAACTAATGAAGCTCCAATAACTAACCCTAAAGAAATGAAGATCTATGACCAATCTGATAAAGAATTCAGAATAACCCTTTTAAGGGAGTACAGTAAACTAGAAGAAAACAGACAGACAACTAAACAAAATTAGGAAAGCAATGCAAACAAAAAAAGTCTGACATGACAAGGAAATAGCAATCATCAAAACCAAAACCCAAATGAACAAAAACCAAACAGAAATCCAAATTGGAAAGATACAATAACTGAAGAATTTAATAGAGAGTTTCAAAAGTAGATTTGACCATGAAGAATAAAGAATCAGTGATTGGGAGGGTAGAGCATTGGAAATTACAGTCAGAGAACCAAAAGGAAAGAGAATGAATAAGAGTGAAGAATGCTTATGGGGGTTATGGGACACAATAAAAGGAAATGATATTTGTGTTATGGGAATTCCAGAATAAGAAAGGAAAGAGAAGGGACAGAAAGTATATTTAAAGCACCAATGGCTAGAAACTTCCCAAACCTGAGGAAAGAGATGGCCATTGAAAACCATGAGGTCCCATAGATCCCAAAAAAGTTCAGCCAAAATAGGGCTACACCAAGATGCATTACAATTAAATTGTCAAAATTTAAAGACAAAATTTTAAGAGCAGCGAGAGAAAAGAGAGGTTGTATATATAAGAGGACCGCCAAAAAATGATTGGCAGATTTTTAAATAGCACTTTTCAGGCCAGGATTAAATGGGATGATATACTCAAAATACTGAAAGAAAATAACGGTCAACCAAGAATTCTATACCTGATGAAGCTCCCCTTCAGAAACAAAGGAGGGATTAAAGACTTTCCCAAACAAACAAAAGCTGTGGGACTTGATTATCATCAGACCTGCCTTTTAAGAAATGCTAAAGGGAGTTCTTGGACTGGAAGTAAAAGAATGCTAATTAACTTCATAAAAAGGTAATGTAAATCTCACCAATAATGACAAATATAAACTCATAGATTCTGCAATATGGTAACAGTGGGGCATAATTCACTTAGAATTCTACTTTAAAAGTTAAAAAAATAGTAAAAATACCCATAACTACAATAATCTGTTATTAGTTATACAACATAAATTACATGTAAATTATAACAACAATATAATAACCTTAAATGTGAGGGGGAGAGGAACTGAAAGTGTAAAGTTTATGAATTCTATTGAAGCCAAGCTGTTATCAGTTTAAAATACTGCACTTTAGGGGCACCTGGGTGGCTCAGTCAATTAAGTGTCCAACTCTTGGCTTCAGCTCAGGTCATGATCTCACTCTTGTGGGGCTCCGTGCTAATGGCATGGAGCCTGCTTGGGATGCTCTCCTTCTCATTCTGCCCCTCCACCCCCTGAAAATAAATAAATAAACCTAAAATGAAATAAAATTAATAAAAATATAATAAAAAATAAAATGCAGCATTTTAAGATATTTAAGAAAAATTTTTTAATGTTTATTTATTTTTGAGAGAGACAGACAGAGCATGAGTGGCAGAGGGGCAGAGAGAGAGGGAGACACAGCATTCGAAGCAGGCTCCAAGTTCTGAGCTGTCAGCACAGAGCCCGAAGTGGGGCTTGATCTCACAAACCATGAGATCGTGACCTGAGCCGAAGTCAGAAGCTTAAACGACTGAGCCACCCAGGCACCCCTTAAGATATTTTATGTGTCATGGTAGCCACAAGGGAAAACCCTTTAGTAATTACACACAAAAAAATATGCTGAAGATATGAAGTGAAAGCTTACAGATACCAAAAGACATTAAAATATAAAAATAAACAGCAAGGCAAGAAAAAAGGAACAGACCCACAGAATACCATAAAGCAATTAACAAAGTGGCAACAGTAAGTCCCTACCTATCAATAAATATTTTAAATGTATAGATTGAATTTTCCAATTAAAAGACACAGAATGGCAGAATGGCCATGTTGCCTTAAAGAGACTCACTTTAACCTTAAAGGCACAGTACACTGAGAAGGAAAGAAAACAACATTTCAAGAAAATGGTAACCCAGAAAAATCAGGAGGAGCAATACTTTTTTCATACAAAATAGACTTTAAGATAAAAATGGCAAAGAGGCAAAGAATATTATTTATAATGAGAAAGGTGTCTTTACAGCAAGAAGACATATGAATTATAAAATATTTATGCAACCAACACTGGAGCACCTAAATACATAAAGCAAAAACTAACAGAGCTACAAGAAGAAATATAGTAATAGCTGGGAACTTTAATACCCAACTGTTCGCAATACATGGATCAGCCAGAGAGAGGATTAATTAGGAAACAGCAAATTTGCACAACACTACAGACCAAATGGACCCAACAGACACACATAGAATATTCTACCCGACAGCAGAATACACATTCATCTCAAGCACACACAACATTTTCTAGGATAGACCATATGTAAGGCCACAAAACAAGTCTTAGCAAATTTAAGAAGACTGAAATCAGGGGCACCTGGGTGGCTCAATCAGTTAAGCATCTGACTTCAGCTCAGTTCACGATTTCATGGTTTGTGAGTTTCAGCCCTGCATTAGGCTCTGTGATGATGGCTCATTCAGTCTCTCTCTCTCTCTCCTCCTCCCCTGCTCGCTGTCTCGCTCTCAAAAATAAACAAACATAAAAAAATAAAAAAAAGAAGATTGAAACCATACCAAGTATCTTCTCTAACTACAATGACACAAATCTAGAAATAAGTAACAAGAGGAAAACTGTAAAATTCACAAATGCATGAAAATTAAACAATACCTTCCTGAACAACTAATGGATCAAAAAAATTAAAAGGAAATTTAAAAAGTGTCTTAAGACAAATGGAAAGACAACATATCAGAAATTGTGGGATACAGTAAAAACAGGTCTGGTAGGGAAGTTCATAGCACAAATGCCTGTAGTTAAATCTACATCTTAGGAACTAGATAAAGAAGAACAAATTGAACTCAAGAGTTAGCAGAATAAAGGGAGTGATAAAGAATACAGCAGAAATAAATGAAATAGAAAAAGAAAAACCACAGAGTAGATTAACCAAACTAAGAGTGGGTTCTCTGCAAAGATAAACAAAACTGACAAACCCTTAGCTAAACTAACCAAGGGAAAAAAGAGAAAGGACCCAAATCAACAAAATATAAATGAAAAAGGAGTCATTACAGGGAAAACCACAGAAATTTAAAGGATCAAAAGAGGCTACTACAAACAACTATATGCCAACAAGCTGGACAACCTAGAAGATGGAAAAATTCCCAGAAACCTATAATTTACCAAGACTGAAGCAGGAAGAAACAGAAAAATCTGAATACATCAGTTACTAGTAAGAAGGTTGAATCAGTAATCAAAAACCTCCCAATGAAGAAAAGCCCAGGACCAGATGGTCTCTCTCATAAATTTTACCAAATATTTAAAGAAGAATCAGCACCAATCCTTTTTCAAATTCTTCCAAATTCTTCCAAAAATTCTTCCAAAAATACTGAAAATAAGTAAAAACTCTCAATTCATTTCATAAAAATGAAAACATTCACTCAAAAAAAAATCTGTGTTCTCATGTTCATAGCATTATTATTTATAATAGATAAGAGATGGAAACAACTTAAGTGACCATCAGTGGATGAATGGATAAATTATATATATATTATATATAATGAAATATTGTATCTATAAAAAATTATATAATGAATATTGAATATTGAATGGATATATAATGAAATATTATTCAGCCATTAAAAAAAACAATAAGGAAATCCTACCAATGGCAACAACATGGATGGACCTGGAAGGCATATGATAAATGAAATAAGTCAGAGAAAGACAAATATTGTATGATCTCACTTATATGTGGAAGCTTTAAAAAAACAAAACTAAAAACACCAAACTCTGAAAAAGAGATCAGACTGTGGTTACCAGAAGCTGGAGGTGGGGGAAGGAGGAATTAGAGGAAACTGGTCAAAAGGTACAAGCTTTCAGTTGGAAGGTAAATAACTACTAGGGATGTAATGTACAATATAACGAGTATAGCTAACATGGCTGTATGATATACAGAAAAGTTGTTAAGAGTGTTAAATCATATGTGTTCGAAGCACAGGGCCAACATTCCCCTCATCCCCTTTTCTTGTTTTTCCTTTTCTTTTTATTGTATCTATAATGAGAAGATGAATGTTGTCTGAATCTATCGTGGTAAAAATTTCACAATACAAGTAATTTAAACCATCATGCTGTGTGCCTTTAACTTACACAGTAATGCATGTCAATTATTTCTCAATAAAATTGGGGGGGAAAGCAGGGATATTTTTATGTTGTGAGAAAATAAAGGTATAAACATATAAATTCCCTTTTTCCCACACCAAACTACTTCAATACAGCGTAAAGTGTTAATAACAAAATGGGTACATACTTACGTGTTTTGTCTGTAAGTAAGAGATGTATCAGTGCTAAAAATAATCAAATACTCTATTTCTAGAAATGGTAGACTACAAGTAAATTTATTTCAGATGTAGGAAGATAATATTCCAAGGAAACAAGATAAATGCCCATCTTAGAAATCTTTAAGAATAAATTATATTCTAGGTTTTTAAAAGATGTGATCATGTACAAAGTTAGAAGGCTTAACTTTATGAGCTTTGGAGTTTCATCCAATTTCATGCTGCATGTTCACATATTTACACATGCACACACAAGGGGATTGGGGAAGGGATTCAATTAAACCTGCATTTTCAATTTCATTTATCATTTTGTATTTGACTCCAGGAAAAAGACATAGCTTATGAGATATAAACCTTTGAGTGATTCAAACTGTCCTGATGTGAAAGACAAAACTGGCACATTTAAAAATTTAAAAAAAATTAAAAATTTAATTTTAAAATTCTAAAATCCCAACTCCTTTGAGTGATTCAGTTTTTAATTCCTTGCTTCTAAGAGCATGAGAAAATGTGTCAAGACACTAGGAACTCTGGACAATTAAAGGGAGATGATAAACAATACTGGAGGAAAATTACTTAAGTGAATCCGTCTGTTTTATGCTATAAAATTCTCATTTAAATTTTAACTGAAGAAGAAAGGAGCATGTCTAATAAATACATGTCTCTTTTCTATGTCCTCAGTAAAATGGACAGCTCTAATATTTTTCCAAAACAGAAAATGTATCTACCATATAGAGAATGCAAAAAGAAACAACCCCTCCCCTCCACCACTGTGTGCCATAATTAAAGTTGTCTCTCACCTCAAATTTTCTGTAGGGAAAACTCAGTCTAACTTGCAGGTGTAAAGAGATTTGTAATCACTGTAGGAGGATTATAAGAATCTTATAAATATGAAAAGAATCCGGGAAGGGTCTACTGCAAACACAGTAAGTATAACCTGGAGGAATTTTAAAAGCAGAATGACAATGGCAGGTCTACACTGTCAGTGACTCATAATAAAAAAGCAAGACTGATAATGTAAATTATATTTAAATATCCTGCTCCCGCACTTTAATCAAAGAACTTCTATGTGCAATTGTATAATAATTGCTTTTGTTTCAACTATTTATATTAATACTGATTGAGCTAGAAGATATACTGTTGTACTTAATTTGTGCAGAGAACAGATTTCATTAGTTCCCTCCAGAAACAGGTCATTTACCTTTCAGTGTTTATTCCCTATGCTTGCATCTCCATACCTCTCTTGCCTATTACTTCTTACTTCCCTCCTCCGATTCTCTTCACATTTTATTTGGTTCCATTTCCTTACACTGTTTGCCACATTAAGGGGCTTCTAGCCCCTTTCCACATAGGCATCTCAGTTAAATACATGAAATAGATCACACCCACTTACCTCAATCAACACCAACATGTCATCAATTCAGGAAAACGAAGGTTTCAAAACAGAAGGGATCATTTGATCAGGAAGAACTGTAATTAAATTTCAGCTCTCTGATTCTTGATGGACTTTCTTCCCTTTTGGCAGACTTTTGGGGATTTGTTTAGTTGAATTCAGTGTGCATAGGATGTAGGTTATTTTGTAAACATTTAGCTCTGCTGTGACAGCAATCTAAATATGTCACAATGCAAAATCCTCTCCAAAGTAATCACGACGGAGATACCTTATGTACCTTATGGCAAGAATGGAGAGAGGCTCTCACCATACCTGTGGTTCTAATTTCTACCAACTGCCTTTGTGGTATGTTAGACGAATATTTTTTCTTTTTACACTCTGTTCTTTCTTCTTGACTACAGTAGTATAAACTGAGAGGCAAAGGACACAGGAAGATGAGGCTGTTCCTCACGTCTGTGCCATTATTTGCTCTGTCATCTCTAATGAATGAACTAACTATAATTTTCAGCTTTTTTTTAAATTGACACATAATTTACATGGAACATCACTTTTAGGTATACAGTGATTCAGCATTTGTATACCAATTTTAGCATAGGTGCTGTCAAAATGAGCATGATTTTTAGTTTCTTGACTTTATCGTGTTGGTTATTTTGATAATTTTAATCTTCTAACCTAAATGAAGAAACTGAGACATACAGAATCAGATCCTTCCATTGTCATGTACCTGTTGGCCAAGGACAGGACCAGATAAAAAAATCTTAATTTTAAATTCCTCCATTTGTTGTACTCAGTTTTCTTCTAGTACAAAGTCATTAGGACAAAATAAAGGATTCAGGAACAATTGTTTGAACTTGGGCAAGTTGCTTAACGTTTTTGTGCCTCAAGATCCTCATCTGAGTCCTCTTCCTAAGCTCCGAGTGTAGAACATTTAAATTTATATTTCATCCCTTTCATTATATATCATTATTGTCTGACATTTTAATTCTGCCATAAAAATAAAAAAAAGTTACCAACCTAAAAATACTATTATTTATGCACACAATGTTTGATAAACTCATGGTTTTCAAGTTTACTGATCATTTTTATTAGATCTCAGACTTCTTCTCTGCTATTACTTGGCTTTCTAGAATACATTCCTCCAAATTTCTTTAGTTAAGATTTGGCAGGTGGCAAAGTTTTGACTTTCTGAAAGTATCTTAGTTCATTCCTCTACTGTTGTGAGATCGATGTGCCAGCTATACAATTTCAGGCTATTATAATCTCTCAGAACTTTGAAGAAAAATGTTCCACTGTGTTCTGATGCCCTTTATTTTAGATAGTTCTCCTCTTAGACTGACCTGCTTTCCCTGAAATTTCCTTTTTTTGGCGGACTTTAAGATTTTTTTTTTTTTGTCTTCAGTGTTGTGTAGTTTCACTACCTTGTCTTTGTATAAATTTTTTTGCCTTTACTCTGCTTTTCCTTAGCATATATATCCCCTATCCTCTACTAAAATTATGATGTTATACTGGCCTTTTCTTATATTCTTACATTTCTTAAAACCTCACACATCTCCCCATTTTTCATCTCTGCCACATTCTGGGTAATTTCTTCATATTCTCCACTCACCAGTTTGCTATTTCTCCATTCAATAGTCTGTTATTCCATTTATTCTATCCTATTTCCTTTATTATATTTCTGAAATTATATATAGCTTCTCTGCAATTATGTCTTCTCTCATTGCTGTTACTTTTTATGACCTCATATTTTCCTTAAAATATTTACATAATTTAAAGTTAAAATGTAAATACATAAATATTTTAGCATTTAAATATTTTAACTCCTTTAGAGATATGTAAAGTTGTATTTGTTGTTTGTTCCTGACTCATGGCAAGAAACCCTGTGTGTTTTGTGTTTAGTTAACTTGGTTATAAGCTCCAACTTGTTTGAACTTGATATCTTAGCCCTTAACTGGTTATGCTTTCCTCCAAAATTATTTGCACATATTTTTTTAGAGAGCCAAGGGTCCCACTGACCTAGGACAATTTTAGTGCTCCTTTAAAGTCTCAGGCTTCATGTGGAATACTCAAATTTAGTTCCTTTGTCTTGATGGAGTCCCAGATGAGGCTCCATATTACTGAGGCAATCTGCATTTGCCCTCAGGCAGACCAGTTTAAGTATCTGCCCACATCTTCATGTTCCTGGCCCTGACTGAAAGTTCAATTCTATTTCTCAGGTCATTAATAACTTCTAAGTCATATGACTTAATGAGGATCAGATTAATTTTTGGAAAACTGGATTACTTTTAGTGGTTTCTGCAATGATGCAATTCTAACAAAATCACACTTTCTGGAGGATGTGTCTTCCTACGCTAAACAGATTTCAGCAAAGTTGGTGCTTATGTGATTCCAAGAAAGAGTCACCAATAGAAAGTGGATGATAAAAGGAGAATGAAAGTACTACACTTTCTAGATGTAAGAAACAATAAAGAAGATGTACCTCTTTTAAAATTAAAAGTTTATATTTCAGGGTGGTGTCTTGAAATATTAGTGGAAGTAATGTGAGTACTGTTTCTCTGACCCACATAGACACTTCACCATTTTGAGGATTCTGCTTCTGGCTTTGATGCCATAGTTTGTAATAAACCCATGCTTCTTTAAGAACAAATAGAAGAGTTAAATAAATAAATAAATAAATAAAGCTTTCAAGGCAAGATGATCAATTCAGAGGGACTAGGTTCTCAGAGAGAGCAGAGAGAAGATACCCCAGCAGGGTAAGCCAAAGTCCTATGTACTGTTCTTCCTTTCAGAGCATTATCTACTGACCATTAGCATGGAGCAAAATTCTGGGAATCTAAACAGAAGGGTGCAGCTATTAGGGAAGCAAGTCAGCAGAACTTTTAGTAATGTCATGACACTAATGACAGGAAAACTGGAGTCTGGGACTGCCGCCATGGCAACCAGAATGTGAATGTCTAATAGCCAAGTGAGAAGGGGGTAGTTTTCCCCTGGAGCCATTTGGAGACTTCTTAAGCTGCTGTAAAGGCAGAAGATTAAGAACATATGCAGGAAGCTACTGAAAATCTCATTAGAGTTTTCTGCAGTACAGAGAGGTGAAAACTTCTAGACAGAACATTCCATGAAGAAGAGGTAATCATATATAACCCAGACTCTCAAGTGAGATTTTAGGAGGGGATAATCTGGCAACAGAATCTGACAAAAACTGTATTCCAGTTCTGAATCAGCACAAATTCTAATTAGATGAAGTAATTTTACCCAAAACATTCCCTTTCCTACCTGAAACTTAACTGTCCTTAATTTTGGTATTTATACTCTTTTCCAACAATCTCTTATAAATCTCATAAATATCATACTCCTGAAAACTAGCTTTAACAAACACTAAAAATAAAACTGAAATTTGCCTGTACATCATTAGCTTTTATAAGATAATGTTTCCACAGATTATCCTCAATGATGATACTTACTTCCTATTCATCCAATAAGTTCAAGATATTTAGCAATGCTGACCATGTGCTTTGCTATTGCCTGTGGAAATTTAAGTAACTAATTGGTTATTGAGGCTGTTTCTTTTTAGAAGAGTCAAACCAAACACATCCTCAGAATCTTGTTTCAACACTTAGAGCTTAGTTTACCCCAGACTACACACTCACTAAGTAGGAATTCTTCTCCCAACAAGCTACTAACCTGGTCGATTTGGCTTTTTTGAGTTTATATGGTTAGCTGCAGAAACAGCATAGGATGAAGTGAAGGATCTGCTTTTGGTGAGGGTCATCATCACTGGGTTATTCCAAGAATCGGGACAAACAGCACTATAAAGACAGAGCATAAAGAAAAATGAAGAAATTATTAATCAATTATTGGCATAGAACTTGCCAGAATCCAATCATCATTTCTATAATCAGCTTGTTAATCTGAGTCATGGTCCAGCTTCAGTGACATGACTATATTACTTTCAAATGAAAAAATAAGTTATCTGAGCTCATTTTTTGCTACAGGGATATAGCAGTTACTCATCAAACACACTGGGTTGAAAAAAGAGAAAAGATAACTTCCTATTTATCCAGTTAATAGGAACCAGACACCTTCTTACTATGCTACTGTAATCATGTTCCTCACAGATTTTCTAAAACCTTGACTTTTTTTTTAATGCTTGCTTTTGACAGAGAGAGAGAGAGAAAGAGCAAGAAAGCATGTGCAACTTGGGGAAGGGCAGAGAGAGAGGAAGATAGAGGATGTGAAGTAAGCTCTGCACTGACCGCAGAGAGCCCAATGTGGGGATCTAACTCAGAAAGCACAAGATCATAACCTGGGCCAAAGTCAGATGCTTAACCCACTGAGCCGCCCAGGTGCTCCAGACTTGACAAAGTTTAACAAAGTTCATAACTTACATTAGTTATGAACAGCAAACCGATTTATTGGTATACCTAAATTTGAAATTTAAGTGATGATAAAACTATTCAAAGATCGTATTCTTTGCAGTATTTTATTGTGATGGAAAGGTTAGTAACAAGCATGTAGCCTACAATTTCTTTTATTGGTGATAACCTGGAAAGAAAGGGATGATGAGCCAAATCCTCTTGTAAACATGTTAATGACGGACCTTTTCATAAACACATTGAAGCTATTTACTAGGAGAAAGGTAATGGACAGTTGAACCTTCATCTAAGGAATACTTTTATGAGGCTATCCTTGGTCTGCCTTGGTTATTACTGTAAATAAATCTGGAATTAATGGATCTATGGAAGGTTGGGGAGGAGAATCTTACACATCCATGTAATTAATGGGATATGAATTTTGGAGGTGTTCCAAACCAAAATGTTTTTGCAATGCTGAAAACCTTGGGTTCAACCTAAAACAGAATCTCTTTTAACTTGAAAGAGAAAAGAATTTAGGTAGCTGCGTTGGCAGTCTTGGAGTGCTGCATGGGAAAAACACCTGGTCATGTTCTGCTAATACCTGTGTGCTTTCAAATATTCACAAATTTGGTACTGGGTAAAATCTACAATTTGCACGAGTATAACTTGACAACTTGACATTCTGCCAATCTTGGACTGGCAGCTTCCTTTCCGGCAGTGCAAGCAGGTCTGTCTGGCTTACTGTAAATAAACCTGAAATTGATGGAGGAATGGAGTCCCGAATGGCGGAGATTTGTCATGTAAGATGTATAATTAATAAGGCATAATTTAGAGGTGTTCTGTAACCAAAAGAGTTTCCTCCATGGAAGCAACATTATGCATGCATTACTTAGAATTCTGCGTGTTAAATACAAAATAGACCATGTGCTAATGTGGAACAAAAGGACTTTTTTAGGGTGTTGCACTGTTTCATAACTCTTGAAGGGAAGAATGCTGAGCATGTGCTTTGCTATTGCCTATATTCTCTGATTATTAGTAACTTTAGTAATGAGGAAAATCTATAACTTATGGGCACCTGGGTGGATCAGCTGGGTGGGAGTTTGACTTCGGCTCAGGTCATGATCTCCCTGTTTGTGAGGTTGAGCCCCTCATAGGGCTCAGTGCTGACAGGCTGGAGCCTGGAGCCTGCTTCAGATTCTGTATCTCCCTCTCTGTGCCCCTCCCCACTCATACTCTGTCTCTCTCTCCTTCAGTACAAATAAATATTTTTCAAAATTTTAACCTATAATTTATGTTGAATTCTCTGACACTGACACTTATGTTACTTCATTTCTTCTCTTATTTTCCTTTTCATATTTTTCAATTGTTGATTCAGGCATTTAAAAACTTCTTCTCCTAATTCTAATAGCAGTTTACAAAATAAATTATAGCAAAGGCATTTGAACTACAGAATGAACCCCAGTGTTTATCAAATACAATTAAGAAAAGCACACAAGGAGCGCCTGGGTGGCTCAGTCGGTTAAGCATCCGACTTCGGCTCAGGTCACGATCTCACCGTTCGTGGGTTCGAGCCCCGCATCGGGCTCCGTGCAGGCCGCACAGAACCTGGAGCCTGTTGCAGATTCTGTGTCTCCCTCTGCCCCTCCCCAGCTCATGCTCTGTCTCTCTCTGTTTCAAAAATAAAAACTAAAAAAAATTTTTAAAAAAAGAAAAAAAAAAGAAAAGCACACAAAATAATATCTGTTTCATATTCTTCTTGAAATCTCCTTTTAGGCATTTCAGAAGATCTAAAATTCTGAAACAATGAAATCAAAGAAAACTTGGGATCTGAGATAGATAACTACACTATTTCCTTACAGCACTGTTCCCTTTTAACTTCTTTTGCTAGATTTAATGAGTGATAAGATTTACTGTGAAGAATTTTTATGCAATGTATATTGGCCTAGGAGTTTTAATTTCTTAGTACAAAATACAATGAATAGGTTATTACTTTTCTATGTACTTTTAAAAGAAAAGACCTTAACGTTAATTGCATTTATTATATTTATATACTTGTTAATATCACAAGAAGTTTTCTATTATGAAGCCTAGCTCAAAAACTGCCTACAACTTTTCTTAATATAAACATTGAAAATGTTACTTTTGCAGTTTTATAAAGTATAATAATAGAGTAACTTTAGTACATGGAAAATAAATGAACTTGATTAAAATTCTAGCTTTACAGTCCTTCTTAATATAACATTTATTAAAATATATATCAATAAAACAATATGTTTATGTATATGTAGATATATGTATATGTATACATGGGCATTACAGTTAATGGCACTTTAAAACATAGTGCTTTCTGTGAGCCTCACAATAGTTTTCAGTTTTGGATCAACCCTTACAACACTTTCTTGATTCCTGTTTAGGTCTCATAGACACGTAAATTTTGGGTTTTGCAGAGGAAAGCAGCTTGGGGAAACCTTTACTTGGTCATCTCAAGCTGACAACAGGAAAAGTTTGTACATGCCTGCTGTGGAAGATCTCAATCCTCTTCCACAAAAGTAGATTTTATAATCTCAGTTCTACCCATAACACCACCATCCTAGGTCCAAAAAGTTTGACCAGATCCTAAGTGTTTGTTGCTATTGTTTATTTGTTTTTAAACCGAGTTTACAGCCTCCTTTTGGCCTAATATACTGAAGCAGGGGTCAGTTCCAGGGCTGATTTGGAAGGATTAAGGTTAGACTTATTTCAGACTTTTATGATTTGTCTCACGCCTATTTTTGAAGCATATAGTATTATTCTACCCAGTTTACCTCACAACTGTGCCACAGTTCCCCCTTCTCCCATGGATTCCTTGTAGAGGATGCTGAGGCTCAGACAAGGACCTGCTCCTCGGGACACACATCTCTGAGTGTCAGGGCCAAGGTCCTTCTGATCCTCAGTCCAGCGTCCTTTCTACCCTGCTATAGGTAAACTACCCGGGAGTGAAGCACCCAGCTAAGTACTGAAGGGGACGTAACTTAAGCTGAGGGTTGCTCCTAATTTCCTCTTTCCACTCCTGTTCTTCTGATCACTACAGTCCTCAGAGTCTTCAGTAGGCACATAATGAAGGAAGAAATGAAAAGGCTGAAAGGGAAGAAACCACCAGGGCTAACACTCAAATCAGTTTTGAAATCGGTCAGTAATTTATTAATAGGTCTCCTCAGTGAAGTTTTAACTTTGGTTTATACTCTGGGCTTGGAGATGGTCTACGGCTATCTTTTCACTGTTTTCACCCATAGCAAAGAAAGAGTCCACTAAAACAAGTTCTAGTTAATGGTGGTACTATTGCCAGTAATATATGGCTTCCCCTCAAATTCTCTTCAGAATGAATTTCATTTCTTCATAGTGGTGAAAACTTGCAGTTTTCAAATTTTATATCAGGATTTTTAATAGTACAGTGAAATTAAGGAATAGTACAATTAGGGAGAAAAATATACTCTGGCAAGTCAGCTGTAAGGTTTTTTGGGGGGGGACAAAGAAAATGAGTGGGTTATACACTCTTAACTATTTTAAAAATATTTGATTATGAGTATTTATTTCATTAAGCAGGATTATAGGATCCCTGGGAGTTTAGCTCAAAAAAGTTCTTGAAACCCTCTCCATGATAATTTGAATTACAGTCCCTAATCTCGCTTAACTAAGAAGAAAAGAAATACAAGAAATGAAATGTGACCAGGATTAACAATTACAGAAAAGAGACATTTAAAAATGCACAAATGGATTTCTGGCAAAGTCACTGTATGCAAAGAAAATCATGGAGCATTAGCTCTTCTATGATAGAAATCTTGGCAAAATTCGTTGGTAAAATAGCTTCCCTAAAGATATATACTGAGAACAAATTCATCAATTCATTTTCTTTCTTTAAAAATTTTTTTAACATTTATTCATTTTTGAGAGAGTGAGATAGAGCACAAGCAGAGGGCGGGGCAGAGAGAGAGGGAGACACAGAATCTGAAGCAGGTTCTAAGCTCTGAGCTGTCAGCTTAGAGCCCAATGTGGGCCTTGAGCTCATGAACTATGAGATCATGACCCAAGCTGAAGTCAGATGCTAACTGACTGAGCCACCCAGATGCCCCCAAAATTCATTTTTTCAAGGAACAAATATTTAACTATGATCCACCATCACTTATCATTATTTGCTGTTGAAGACACTGACAATGGTCAATATTTTCAGAGGAAAATATCACCAAAGACTGTAATTTAAAACTTTAGGAAATGTTCACGAATCAGATTGGGTAATCTTCTCCTGCAGTGGCATTTAAAGTTTTACAGAAGTCCAGGTAATAAAATGGAGTAGAATTCCACTGATATATTAAAGAATCATTTGAGTTTGCTTCTGATTCTATAGGTTCATTAGACTACCCATGTTAATATGGGAGAAACCCAGGAAACATATTTTTAAATGACAAAGAAAGAAAAGTTAGTCATTAAACTTATGATTTGAAGGGTTTCCATTTCTCTGCCAATCCCAAAATAGTGCTTTATTGATATTCAAGGCCAAGATTGGAAGAAAATTACTTCTAATATTGCTTTCATGGAGTTCAACAAAAATGTGATTATTTTTCAGTCATTACGTCATTAAGAAAACTCATGCAAATGTTTCAAAAACCTGAAATTGTATGGGAAATATTTTTGAAATTACTGAATTCATATAAAGATGCTATTTTTATTCTAACTAGAAAAGGACAAACACAATAGCTCCCTCTAAAAGCACTTCTTTCACGATGAAGTTTTCTTCAAATTTCTTTCTAGATCTTAACACTATCTTTTCTTTAGCTTTGGTATTCTAGCTTTTAAATCACATTGTAAAATCATAATTAATATGCTAACAGAATAAAGTCTGTTCTATTTCTCAATTGAGATATCATCAACATATTAGTTTCAGGTATATAATGTGATTTGATATTCGTATATATTGTGAAATACTCACTAAAATAAGTCTAGTCAGCATCCATCTCCACACAGTTAAAACACTTTTTTTTTTCCCTTGAGATGAGGACTTTTAAGATTTACTCCCTTAGCAACTTTCAAATGTGTGATATGGTATTATTAACTATAGTCACCCATGCTATATATTATATCCCTATCACAATTATTTAAAACTGGAAGTTTGTACCTTTTGATGCCCTTTCCCCATTTGGCCCACTCCACCCTCCATGTCCGATCTCTGGCAACCACCAATTTGTTCTCTAAATGAACTTTAAATTACCAAATGTTTCAACATATCCAGGTACCCTCAGAATGATGATCTACTTTTTGATCTGATCTTTTGCCTTTCATATCATGCTAGGATAACCGGGCTGGTGGGCTGGGAAAATCTAACAACAACTTGCAAATATCAGATTGGATGCTTTTGATTTAAGAATCTCAAAATGAATCTCAGTCTCTGTAAAATGTAGCCTACCTTTACTCTGGGCTCAACTCTTCCCGTCCTGTTACACTGGCTGGCATCACCTCAAGTCCCTGTTCTTACTTACATTTAAGATCACACAACACAACTTAAGCCTAATTGTCTGATATTAATCCCTATAGTGCTACTCTGCATTTAAACCATATACCTTCTTCACTTTTGAAGCTGGCCTCCAGGCAACTGTAGTTAGTTGGGCCACCTTTCCTCTGTAATTTATAATTCCGTTTGGTAAGTAACTTCTCTAAGTGACGTGAAACCAACAGGAGCATTGCCTAACCTTGATGAAGATGCTTCGTGCAGTTTGATGCTGGCGCTACGGTCCCTCCGGACTGGGGCAGGCTCCAAAGTGGGTAGACCTGTGGCTGAGGTGGTGGTTGTCCAAGTTGATGAAACTCGTCTCAACAAACCAGGAGGCAAACTCCTTCTCAGACGCTAGGAAGAAGGAGTGTTGATTTTATTACCAAGCATATTTTTGATCACTAACTTCTATGTAATAATGGGAGGAAATGGGTTTTAAATTAGAAGTGAATTTATTAAAATCTATTGACTGAATATCACCTATCTGGAATCTGGTTGGTCAAGAATTCAATAAAAGAATGCATATTGTAAAATTAACATTTGGGATCTTCATTTCAATGATGACAGGGGCTTCTGGGTGGCTCAGCTAGCCGAGCATCTGACTCTGGCTCAGGTAAGGATCTTGCGGTTCATGAGTCTGAGCTCTGCATCAGGCTCTGTGCTGACAGCTCAGAGCGTGGAGCCTGCTTCACATTCTGTGTCTCCCTCTCTCTGTCCCTCCCCCACTCGTATTGTATCTCTCTCAAAAATAAACATAAAAAAAGAATATCTCTGATACTAGCTTCTGATACTTCCTAAAGGTCTGAATATTCATCTTAGAAGGTAATTCAATAGTAAGAGAAAAGTCAGGCACTTTAAATATCAGGACTGATGTCTAACTTCATGTCTATTTTGAGACTGAAAGGAATCACTTAATCTCTCTCCATTCCTTTACTGTCTTATCATGCTTAGCCATACTTTTCACAGGGAAGCAGATGTTCAAAACATTACGTAAATACCTAATTGACAAAGTTGTGTGAAAAACACATTCCTGAGTCAAGAGGCTCAGAAGAGCGAAAGCATGGGTGTTACAAAATGACCTCTAGCTAAAGAGGAGAGAGACGCCTGTTTACCAAACAGACAACTGTGCAGGATGTGCCAGAGATGACTTAGACTCTAATTTTTATTGTTTTGGTTTTTAATATGCCCCATTCTCATGCAAGGTCTAAACTAGGTGTAAGATCCTATTTCCTACACCTTAAGTTTGTAAAACTCCTATCTTATATGTAAAAAGAAAGAATTCTACAAAGCACTAAGGCCATCTTCTACCTTAAATAATCCAGTATCAATTAAAAATGTTGAGTTCAAAACTTCTTAGGTTTGGGAAAGCCCCAGAGGGTACTCTGAAGTTTATCACACAAATAAATCATGAGCAGAGCATCTTTGGGCTTCAGAAGACACCGGAAATTAAACAGAACCCTACATTAGCATGGGAGCAGGGCCTTTTTCCTGTCGCTACTCCTCACTGCTACATTTTTATCTCACAGTACAGAGAATGGCATATAAGAGTAAAAAACTCCTTCAAAGTTTGAATAAAAAGGGTAACATAAAAAGGTAGAGCTTTCATTTGTAGAAAGCTAGTAGGTATAGAGACACAAGTCCTTATGTTTAAATTTTTATTCCTGTGATCACCATGATGAACACATCTTCACTGAGTCACTGACATGAATCTTCCATATGGGTTTGAAGTGACAAGAAACGGACCTAGAAAACAAAATAACAATTTAACCTTTCCAGGAATATGTCATTAATACTTACCTTAGGAATAGCCAGCTTGTCTTTTTCAGAGCTTTCTTCAGAATCAGAACAGGTGTAGTTTTCACTGAAGGAGATGACAGGATTCACGCGGGGCTTGTGAATAGCCTGGAAGGTGAGCTGGGTGCTAAGCAGGTTGCTCACGGCCCTCAAGGATGTGCACACGTTGGGAGGCAGGGAAGGGTCTGCCAGGAGGTCGGTGATGAGGCCATGAGCCTCACCCATCACGGCAATATCCACAGTAATACTGGTTCCTGAAGACTGAGACATCAAAGGAATAGTCAAATGAGAAAAGACCTGAAGCTGAAGGCACAGACAAAATTGGGCTTTTTCTCAATAATGGGCTGATCGACTCTTTCAGATTGCAGTGAAGTACATTCAAGTCACATTTCTGTTTCAAATTTTGTCCAAATGTGCCATGTCTTTTGCCATTTTTGTGTTCATGGCATGTTTTTAAATGTTAGAACTAGGGGAGGGGTGAGACATATTTGAAGTAATTAAAAAGATAAACACTAGCTTTGCAAAGTTTCAGAGAGCTGGAAGAAAACTTCCTATCAGCCTCTCCTTATGAAGAGCTCAACATTTAATTGTGCATTATTTAAAAATTTCATTCTTAAAGTATCATTAATATACTGTAAGCTTTTTTCTCCTCCCTCCACTTTTTAAAAGTAGGTTTCATGCCCAGTGCAGAGCCCAACACATGGGATGACCTCACAATGCCGAGATCAAGATCTGAGCTGAGATCAAGAGTCGGACACTTAACCGACGGAGTCACCCAGGTGCCCCAATGTACTGTAAACTTTTAATTTTAGTAATATCTTAACATGACAGTTTGGCCTGGTATGTGGTACTTATTTAATTAATATTAAAGATAAGCACAAAAAGCAGCTCCATTTGTGATCAATTTCACATACTGTCCCTCTTCTTGTGGTTGGTAAGAATAGTAGTTTTAGTTCTCGTATTCTGTGGCACATCTGTCATATTCTGCAAAGTGCCTCTAACACTGAGAGTCATTACTCTGTATTTGCTGAAGAAAAGAAGAACACAAAAAGCACAACAGGTATGATCCCTGTCCTGCTGGTCAGACCTGAATGCAGCAGGCAGGAAGGCATGAGAGCAAAGGTGAGTATGGGCAGCATCAAGGCTAAGAGGGTAGGTGTGAAGCTTAGAGACAGCACACAGGAAACTACTAATATTGGAATGGTGCCACAATATGAGGCACAGGGAGCCCACATACTGCCTAACTGCAGTAGTGATCAAGATACAGATTCTGGAACTAGGCTAACTTACTTCCAAATCTTGACTCCTAACCTTACCACTTTCGAGCTGCATGATCTCTGTCAAGTCACTAAGATTCTGTCCCATGATTTCTACATCTGTAAACTGGATATAGTAATAAGTAGTATAAGTAAACCAACTTCAGAAGGTAACTGTAAGACTTAAATGGGGCAATACATGTAAAGCAGTCAATACTGTGCTGGCAACTGTAAGGGCTCAATACTGATAATTGTAAAAATAATAATGATAATTCTGGAGTTTTTCAATAAGGATGTTAGAAGTCTGGCTATATATTTGGAAGAAATATATAGAAAGTTTAATCACCCACAACAGACTCAAAAATAAACTCCAGAGAGATGAAAAACTTAAGCATATAAAAGTACAAACAATTTATTAAAAGGAAATACTGGGAATTAAGTTATAATCTTGGAATGCTGGAAAAAATTACATAAATTCATAAACTGTCAATGAAATATATGACAGATTGGAATAAAGACATAAGCTTTTATGTAAGAAAATATACCATAAACAAAGATAAAGAACAGTGAGAAAATATTTGCCTCACAGAGAAGATAAAACATATCCAAATGAAGACCTTCTGAAAAAAATCAATAAAAGACAAATTTGGATAAAGGGAATGAATAGACAATTGAAACAAAATGTAAGTAATCAAATATATAAAAACCTACTCGTCTCCCTCATATTTAAAATGCAAATTAATATAATGAAAACTTTTACTCATCCAAGTGGCAAAATAATAAAGGATTGATAGCACCAAGTATTAGTAAGAGTTTGGGGAAATAAGCAGTGAGTCAAAATAACCCAGTAATTGTGGAAGGGCATTTAGCTGAGTTGTCAATTTGTCATTTAAATGTATATATCCTATCATCTAGTAAAACGATGCTGACAGACATCTAAAGAAAAACTGCTGGAGCTCCTGGGTGGCTCAGTCAGTAAAGCGTCAGGCTTCAGCTCTGGTCGTGATCTCAGGGTTTGTGGGTTCGAGCCCCGCATTGGGCTCCGTGCTGACAGCTCGGAGCCTGGAACCTGCTTTGGATTCTGTGACTTCCTCTCTCTCTGTCCCTCCCTTCCTTGTGCTCGCTCTCTCTCTCTCTCGCAAAAATAAGTAAACATTGTGGGGCGCCTGGGTGGCTTAGTCGGTTAAGCGTCCGACTTTAGCTTAGGTCATGATCTCGCAGTTCGTGGCTTCGAGTCCCGCGTCGGGCTCTGTGCTGACTGCCGGCTCAGGGCCTGGAGCCTATTTCAGAGTCTGTGTCTCCCTCTTTCTCTGACCCTCCCCTTCTCACGCTGTCTCTCTCTCTCTCCTAGAAATAAATAAAAATTATTTTAAAAAAATAAGTAAACATTAAAAAAAGATTCTTTTAAAAAACCTGCAAATATGTAAAAACATGAGGACAAAGACATCAAGAGTACAATGGTACTCTTATAACAACCAGAGAATACAGTCATAAATGCATATCTACAAGGAAAAGGATACAAAGTTGTATTATAAGTATATTATACACTGGTACATAGTTTTTAAAAAGATTTGGGTAGATCTATAAACGATTACTTGAAAAAAACATTCATATTGTTCACTGGTGGAGAAAAGTAGGTCTTCAAAAAAGTGAATATATGTTATTTTTATAATCATAAAAATATAAAAAATGATGAAAACACTCAATATACAGGAAGACATATCGTCTTGTAACAACTATAAGTAATTGATAAATTTTTCTCTAAAGATACAGTATAGAACAGTTATGTATTTTACCATGGAATAATAGTAACCATAATGGTCACAGTGGCAGCTGATACTTATTCAGCACAAGTCTACAAAGTAGGTACTTCATTTATTAACTTCATTTTTATGAAGATAAATTGCCAAAATCATAATCAGATAGCTGAAACATGGAAACATCAGGCTACACATAAAAGTACTCTGATTCTATAGCTTAGGTGCTAACCCCGTACACCAAAATACATGTTAAATTATTTTGTCTTATGTTCCTAAATATATCTGTAATTTTCTAATGCTCTGTAATGAACCAATATACACATTTAAGTGTAATGTTAGGATACACAATTATGCATACTACACATGTACCTACATTGTCAACTTCAAAACCGTTCATGAGAAATACCACGGAACTAAGTTAACATTTCCCTTTGGAAACACGTGTTTTCAAGTGCATCTCTAATTATGATGCTTCTAAAAAACACACTCAGTGTGACCTTCTGAAAAACTAATATTTATTCCTATCCTTGTTTTTCTAATAAACTTAAAATAACAAGTCACTCTACTGCTTCCCTTAAAAAATGAAAATTTAAGTCAAACTGCTTTTAGGATATAAAATTTTCAGACTTTCAAAAATGAAATTAACACTTTATGTTCTAATAGTTAATAATTAAAGAGGTTTTCTCAAAATGCTCTCACCATACAAAATTTATAAACCTGAAGAAAAAGGAGAGCATGTTCATTGATAATTAGAACTATAATTATTAATGACTTATTGCTGAGAGAACAAGTCTTTTTTAGAATTCTCTAATTTTATGACTTTTTATAGCATATTTTCTTTTTTAATGTATTTATGTACTCAGAAAAAAACTAAACATTTTTAAAGTAACTTTAAAATAGAAACAGTACTGAAAACTTATTCTCCTGTCATTGTTAGTGTTAACATAAGAATTTAGAAAGCAAGCATGTTATGTATCTCAATGCTATTTGTGTCATAGCTTTTGTAAAAGCAAAGGTCTTCAAGCGAAAACAAAGCAATATTCACGCCAGTAAGAAGCAAATTATCCATACTGGAATTGGCTATGAAAGCAAAATTTTTTTTGAACATTTTTACCACTGACAAAAGTATAGTTTAATAAAGTATACTTAATAGTGGAATGAAATCGGGTCTTTGCTCTATTGGTTTTCTGATTCAACAGTAGAATTGTTTAACAGTCCAAAGTTGCATCACACATAGAAGTTATCACTATGTTTTTGCTCAAATAACCAGACTTCAACGAGGCTTAAAATCTAAAACCAACAATCAGATGTGTGTGCCACAAAATCTCCAAGACTAACCACACGTGACCCACTGAAAGGCAAGGAGGCTACTATTTCAATAAGCAGCAGGCAAGTTATAAAGACACAAGTGAATTCAAGGAGTAAGTAACAAGGAATTTTAGGAGAGAGGGGCTTTGGTTAACGGTAAGGTTTTTCCATCAGAAGATAAAAATACTAAACAAGAGTGACTCACGCTGAGGATATTGCCATACCCTATCCAACTTTAAAAATAGTATTAATTTCTAGGCTTATCAATAAATACTCAGAAATATTTCATTTCACCATTTCACTGGTGAAACCTTAGTGATAATACTTACTAAAGGTTAAGTTTATACAAAAGCTACTTTAAAGAAAAGTCTTAAGCTAACAGCCTGAAATCATCTTTGAGTGCAGTAATGAACTATATACTAGAACATAAAAACCACAGTTGAGTCTTTTTATGGTGGAGATAATCAAACAAATCTTTTCCTTTTAAAAAAAAAACAGGATCAAACAATATAAAACATTCTACTTAGCAAGCTCTCCTTATAATAGAAATATTTATACTTAACATTTAAGAAGATGCAAGTATAATTCCCTACATACTATTTAAATGACAACCAAATTTGGATTGCTACTTTTAAATAGAAAATCTGGAATTTGAGTCTGATAAACAGTAGAGGAAAATATAGTTTTATATATCAAACCAAAAATAACTGATTCAAAGTGTCCAGTTTTTAAAATATCATCCTTTCCCCCATTTATCTCCATCAAGTCTATTTCACCGTCTCCAGGATGTAAATATATAAATTGTCTTGCTATACAATATGATCTAGTTGCTTCCAAGTTACTTTACTCATTGTAAAACCAAAGGTGGATGAAAATGAGGAGTTATAGATAAGAAGTTAAAGACACAGTAACAAGTATAAAAACTAAACATAACTCCTATACTAAGCATGATTCGATCAGTTCAATTATAGGAAATTTGTTTTCACTCCTACTCTGGCTGTGCTAAAACTTTGAATTACACTATTAGTATAATAAAAGGGAAAGCTTTGAATATGTGTAGGGATCAGAAAAAAACCATGCACTCAAGTTTGTGAAGGGTACTCAAGTTGCTAAATTACCCTAAGTTGCAAATTTTAAAAAATTCTAGATAAATCCATGTGATGAAATTACTAATAGCACGTAAAATAAAATTATATATCTTTAAGTAACATGCCAGATTATTTACTGTGGCACCGTGTTTGGGTTTCTGTCAATATATAATTTACAAATGGGGAATTTCTAAAAGAAATAATTGCTAAGAAGTTTTAGGAAATAGCTACAGGAATGAGGTAAATGAAAATAAAAAAGGAAGCAAACATCGTTTCACTTAAAGAATGAGAAGATGCCCAAGGGAAAAATTAGAAAAGGACTGGGAAACTTAATGTCAACAGCAAATTGCTGTTCAAAATGATCAGGGATGTTACCCGGTTTTGGAAGTGGGGTGAAGATGATACATCTAATTCTTGATTAACTCTCTGGAAGCAGCACCAATATAGTCAAGTTACAGCTTTTCTTCCCATACATTTTGAAGCAAAGATTAACCTGATAACTTAAATAGGTTGCATACATCCCCTCTTAGAGGCGGAAGATGTACTAAGTCTCAAGTCTTCTGACTCAGTGAATTAGTGAATCATCTGATGAGTCATTTGCTTTGGAGATTAATTTATTCTGACTGGAAAAAAAAAACAGAACTAGAAGGAGCATAAAAGCCATTCTTCATAATTCTACATGAAACTGAAAGACAGGTTACAACTACTAAAGAACAAGAATTGAAGACAACTACCTAAATAACCTAGTTGAGATGCTATATGCCTCAAATTAGACCCTCTTTTTTAATACTTTAATTTATGATGGTTTCTAAAACCAACCACACATGCTGTCTCTAGGCAGTATTATATCCACTGGGGGCAGATAGGCTCCTCCTCCCTTCTGAAATCAGAGACCTGAGTTAGATTTTCCCAAGGTCCCTTCCAATTCTATAAACCTAAAGCATTTCACATATATACATAAACATACATCAAAGAAGAAAATGATTTTAAAACTTATTTCTTGGCATCAGTAAGGATTAAAAATTTTTAAAAACAATTTAAAAATATTATATAGACAGAAAATTCTTTGTTCCACTGATTGCTAATTTTACCCAAGCTTGACCTTATAACTTATTGAGTTACTGGTGCTGTTTCTTTTCTATGTTAAAATGTCTAGTGTCCACTGAGTGCTCTTGAGGAAATAGGCCGTTCTCTGGAATTTCCACATGTTCTCCCAAGAATGGATTTGTACATTTGCCCAATGTCAGTTTCCTTTGGTCCCACATCTGCTGAGGCCAGTTGTATTTTGTCACTGTAAATTACCTATGTTCATAAAAAATACACAAGCCAGTGATACATGAGTAAAAACTGGACAAGTTCCTTTGAAAACTAAGTTGAACATCTTTAAAGACTTCATAAATGCATTTCATAAAATGAGGCCCTGATATTGATTTCTGATAAATTAAGTAGGACAGGTACAACTGTTAAGGGTTGAAAAAGAAAATGACAACATACCTGAAAGATTTTAACTCAGAATGCTTTTTATAAGTGCTTATTTCCACTGTGAAATAAACTGAAATAGGCAATGTATACAATGAGATACAGGTGTGGTGCATGTTAGACAATTTGCAACTTCAATAGGTATCTATTGGATACCTGCTCAAAGGAAACAGTCTTGGCTCTTCATCAAAAGATGTGTACAAGCCTGCATATTTATAAGTATTAAGTTAAAATATATCACTAGAGGTATACAAAACATAGGTCAAACTTTTATAATTCTCTACTTTAAAGTTTTTAAAATGAACAGACCAACTACGTCCTGATTATATCTGTTAAGAGAGTTCCGTGCCCTTTTAAATATAACACCTTTCGCTTGAAAGCCTTCCCGTGAAAGGAACTATTAATAATAAATAGTTGTGTCATAGTTAGCTCATTACCACTCCTGAAACAAGGAGTAGAAAGTAAAGTTTGGTTTATGAATTAGCATACGGGCGCAAAAAAGGAACAGGTGCCTATTTTAATCACACATGTGATTTGGAAGTTTGTGTATGTGAGAAGTTGGAAAGTAAAGTTATAAAGAACTGGGATAAAAGAGAGGAAGTTTTACTCATTCATCTATGTCAAGTTTTTATTTTATGAATTGATACATAGGGCCTTTCAGAGCAGAGGATCTACAGCTAGACTGCCTATATCCAAAACAGGAGATGATAATAAAATTATATTATTATATGAAACTATATAGTATTGTTGATGATTAAATGAAATCATGCACACAGACACCTCAGCAGAGTTGCTTGGCCCATTGTACATGTTTGATAAATATTATATGTCACCACCATTATTATTATGGCACTAAAACTTTGTGGTAAAGGACTGCATATGTGTTTGTCTTCAACATACACTGGGACAGTAGTTTTTCATAACTGAAGGTAGCATAGCGAAAATTTTTTATCAACAAAAACAGAATAACAAAAATGAAAACTTAAATACTTTCACTTCTTATTCTAGGTAAATCTAAAGATTGTATTCCCTACTCCCGTATACTCAAAATCATTTTGAGATTAATTTTAGGCTCTCAGAAAGTAACTGTACAAAAGTCTTGGTTTCAGTTAATATGGTTGATTGCACTAATATAATTTATAACACAGTATGTGAAAGGAATTCTAAAAACAGGCATCTTAGCTCCATTGTTGGAAAGTTTTTTTCTTCCTTTCTATTTAGTCATCTTGGGAGGCACCCTGGGAGGCAAACAGAGCATGGGAAGAACATTCTCAGGGTGAAGAGTGAGCTGGGGTAAAAGAGGAATAAACAGTGTAAGAGATGACACATAAAAGGAAAGAGTCACTGGAACTTTTCTTACCCAACTTTGGTCCTCAATGCTGGGAAAAGATGCCTGATGGGTTTTTGGGAACAGTCCCCTGCATCTCTAAAGCACAGTTTGCCACCCCTAACCCTCCAAATCATTTTCTGGGAGGCTATCTGTGGTACCAGGGAGTAGTATCTTGGTCTTTAAGGCATCAAATTCACTTAGAAGGTGAGCTGGATTGATAAATGATCTTTGGTGTATTACTGGTTCTGACCTCAAAGCCAGCAAAATTGCATATGTGTTTATACTTTCATAGGACCCATTTATAATTTTAGACTTGAAGCTGGTTGGGAAATTTTTTAAAAATGAAATCATGTGAAAATTTTGCAGTAACTCATTGTAGGCTGAACTTTGGCTAAATGCCATCCTAAGGAAGCAGATGTTTGCTTATTTTAATTTTCTGGCAGGGAATAGGAGTTTACATTTGGATTTTCTCCTTAAGATAATATATATGTACAGTAGGAGGAAAACATATAGGCCCCTTTATCAAACTGTGTTTCAACATCTTTGTGGGCTGGCCTCATGTGAGAGGTGAGACGCAGCAAAATTATCAGAGTTCTTAACTTCCTTCTCTTTTGATGTTTAAAGAACATTCCGTGCCACCAAATGGGATGTAGTACATGGTCTTATGTCCTTATATCCTTCCTTATAATCTGCAGATAACCCAAAAATTGTTCATCTGGTCCCTCTGTTTTCTCAGTGTCTTCCAGACACTAGCAAAGTCACTCAACAGCCGCAAAAATAACAATTAACACAGAACACTGTTTTATCATTTAGGAAATAAAACATACTTATTAAGCACCCATATTGCTAAGATAAGCTTAGCTGTCTGATTTCCAGGCTGCTTCTCTCAGTTTCTTCTAATTAGAAAAGATGAGGCGGCTGGTGGATCTATGAGGAATTCAGGTACAGAACCATTCGCGTGACTGCTCCCACAAATGAAGGTGAGCAAGTATCCTGTAAAGTATCAACTGTTACATAAATAAAAAGCATTATTATTTCTGTTGGTGGAAGAAACTACGTTTTCTGATTGAGCATGAGTTTATAAATCTAGAAAATTTAATACTCTGAGATGTAAATATGAACTCATAAAAGCTAATGAATTTTAATGGTGTTTTATCTGTTAAATTTTAAGAATTGTTATTAAACTTGAACTTGAGGTTTCTGTTTGCTTGGCCTGAAAACAATTTCAGTGAACAACAGATGGCAGCATTCTGCCTTTTTAAAGAAGTCTAATTGAAGATCTTTTTGAATGGGTGCTGCTCCCTCAGTAACGGGCATAGTAGTTTCTTTCTTTTTTTTTTTTTTTTGCAGGGTGGAAAACAAACAAATGCTAAGAGAAGAATAACATACATAAGATTATTGGTAGAAAGTAATACAAAATTTTAAACTGTGATATATGTCTCAGGATCATTGTCAAAGAAAAACTGTAATTACATCACTACTAATTCTTTTAAATTATAAACATTTCAGTTGTCACATTTTCCCATTTTCATAAGGTAAACACTGTAAAGATGACCTATTTGCATATACAATTTAAATTTTTCCACATGTAATTTTCCATTGTGACTAAAGTATATGTAAAAAACAAAACCAAAAAAAAACAAAAAACAAAAAACAACCCAACAAAACAAAACCATCAAAGTATGTATTCTAACACATCGGTTTTGTGAGCCTTCATTGGCATCTGTTTTATCTGACCTGTGTTATCTGTCACTAGACTCTTCCCGATCTCGTGGGCAATGGGCACTTATCTATGCTACTGATTTTCTCCAACAGGTGCCCAACCTGGAGATCTTCCCTTGGACTGCTGCAGAAGCACCCACACTGCTCACCACCTCATGCTGGGAGCATCAAAAACAAAAACAAATGAAAAACCAGCAGCTGTAACTTCAGAGAAACCTTGCATCTCTGACCAATTCTCACATGTATTCTTAAACTATCTCTGTCATAAGCACTTGTGACAGTTTTCAATTCAACTTTTGATGGGTGATCTTGATAAAGGTTTGTCTTCCTCTTTTAGGCTGTGTTAGGAGGACAAAGTCAATGCCAATTTTCCTTTACCAGTTTAACCTTAGACCCTACTTGCGTTTCTGATAGTTTTTAGGTACTCAATGATTTTAAAAATGAGTGCAGTCTCAAGTGGCATATTCTAAACCTCCAGAGAAATAAATTTCCTCTCTCCAGTTCTATACCTTTAAGAATATAAAAAGACAAATTACAGTGTCCAAGGTATTTCTTTAAGACAGATAACTGAATTTTCTGCAAGCCATCCTAAAACATTTAACCTTCTAGCACGTTTTCATGCTCTAATTTTAGTTTAAATAAAAATATTGAGAATTGTTAGACTGAAATACTGGAGACATAAATAAAATTATATTTAACAAACTGATTCTGGAATAACATAGTGAAATTGCCCAGGAAAATAGTATTGATAAAAGAAAGTGATCCTGGGGGCACCTGGATGGCTCAGTCAGTTAAGCGTCCGATTTCAGGTCAGGTCATAATCTCATGGTCTGTGAGTCTGAGCCCCATGTCAGGCTCTGAGCTGACAGTTTAGAGCCTGTAGTGTGCTTCAGATTCTGTGTCTCCCTCTCTCTCTGCCCTCCCTTGTTTGTGCTCTGTCTCTCTCAAAAATAAATAAACATTAAAAAACTAAAAAGAAGAAAGTGATTCTACACATTTTTCTATAAGCTGGTACATATATGAAATGAGTAAGTAGAGGATTCGGGTAAATACATGAGTATTTTTTTGGGGGGGTGGGGGTAGGATTTAAGGACTAGAGGAAGAGAAAGAATGACCTTTTAGTGAAAACACTCAGATGAAGTAGAGTGCTTCAGGATGAAAAGGATGTGTCTGTGTACAGCATAATAACTGTAGTTAATAATTCTATAATATATATCTGACAGCTGCTAAGAGGGTAGATCTTGAAAGTTTTCATCACAAGAAAAAATCTGTAATGATGCATGGTGTTGGATGTTAACTACACTTATCGTGGTGATCATTTTGTAATGTACATATATATCGAATCACTATGTTGTACACCTGCAACTAATATAATGTTACATGTCAATCATACTTAAATTTTAAAACAAAAGAAGAAAAGGATGTATCTGGAGAGGTTTGAGGGAATACATCATGACAGGAACATGAGCCAAATGATTACCTACTAAGAGTAATGAGAAACCCCTGCAGGTTAGTGACATCATCAGTACGTGCGGAGGAAGGAGTCAGGCTGACTTTCAGGCTTATGACTTGGACACATGATAGTTAAGAATCTTTCCCTAAATTAGAAATCACAAGAGAAGGAATGAATTTTGATGTGGATGCTGAGATATTCATCTTTCAGTAAATTATGTGATATTCACAGGATGATTCAAGTTGCACATTAAGAGAGATATCTGAACTGAAAATATACACCTGGGTGTTAATGACACAGGTACAGTCATTTCAGTAATACCCTATGTGGTAGTGTATAAGGAGAAAGAAACGTAGACTTAAGGCAGGACCATAATCAATACCAATTTGAAAAGGTCAGGGAGAAGAGAAACTAGCAAAGGAAAATAGAAAGGACAACTGAAAATTAAGAGTATGGGGTCAAATGGATCGAAGAAATGCTTCTGTCAAGAGGAGAGGTATGGCCGGTGAATTTGAAAGATTAATAAATTCTGAAAAAATATCCATTAGTTTAGTATCTGGAAGGTCACTGGTAACACTGGAGAGAACAATTTTAGTGACATTCTGAGGTTGTAGGTCACACTGCAATAAATCAAGCAAAGAAAAGATATGAAAATGGAAACAATAGAGACAACTCTTTCCTGAAAACTAGCTATAAAATGGAAGATAGCGATTATGTCTGTATCTAGAGGGAAAACAGGCTCTAAAGAACTGGGTAGCAAGTGAGCAAGCATAAATGTTGAAGGGAGGAATCCCACTAGCTAGTGTGAGGGGTTTAAACTGCAGTAAAAACAGTGAGATATTACAGACATCAAGGTCTAAGAGAAGGGGGTAGAGGGTGACTAACGTTTTCCATGGTAACAGTGAGAAAAAAGATTATAGATTTGCAGGTGAGAGGTTGGAGTTCCTATACTTTGGTTTTTATTTAACTCTGAAGATTAGCCATGAGTCCCTTGTAAAGAAAGTGATGTAGGCAATGTTGAGGTTAGAATTATAAAGGAGAATAATGTTTGGAAAAGGAGTAAGAAATAGCTGGCTAGATTCTCAGGCAATCCTGAAGGTCCAGCTGAGGTTAGAGACCTCAGCTCCAATATGTTGTCTGTGTACTTTCCGGTGTAAATCAGCATGAAATTTTACACAAAAAGGCAACAAAGTGAAACAGGAGGGATCTGCCAGATGGAAAAGAAAGAAGACTGAACAACTGGACCAGAGATTCTGGCGAAGTGGAAGAGCAGGCACAGAGTAGGTGAGAAACAGAGCAGTAAAGCTTGAAGAAGCAGGGAGTCAGGATACAGGGTCGGGTGTTGGTATGAGAAAAACAAACACAGGATTCCATTAGTAGACTAGTCTCTCAGACATGGAAGGTTTCTGCTTTTTATTAGCACAAAATAAGGCTGAAAAGGAAATATGAAGCCTGATTTTAGATGAATGAAGGACAAAGTTTTCTAATTCTATCAGTTGGCAATTGAATGATGAAAGATGTCTGAGTAGGAAAATGATGTAATTGGACAGCGCACAGTGTTTGAGGAAGATTAAGGTGTGGAGAGAAGAAGCCAGATTTGACCAGGGGCTGCCACCACAATGATTCTGTGGAACTAAGATACAGTATAAATGACCAGGGAGGGAAGAGTGAAAGTAACATTAAGAATCAATTGCACCCGTAAATTCATTCAAGGCTGAGACATGAAAAAAATACAATGTATTGACTCCTGAAGTTTTCTTTTGCTCTGCCCATAATATTCTTTCAGCTCCTTCTTTCAAGAATCTCTTCAAGTGCTCTTGCCCTCACAAATAAAAGGTGGAGAGTTCACAGGTCATTCAACAAGGAAATATGGAGGCACAGGGAAACATCCATTTCTGCCTCATTTGTTCAACAAATATTAACTGAACATCTACTGGATACTTGGTACTGTCTATACCCTAGGGCTATGGAGATAAATGAATTTGGCAGCTGCCCTCAAAAGGCCTGCAGATTAGTGGAATATGTTCAGGGGACTAAAAGCGATAGGAGGACTGAAGAGGAAACTAAAGGAACCCAGTGATGAACCACCACCGCCTCTGGTTACCAGGAGGGAAGTAAGTTGTTTCTTAAAATGCAGGTGTCAAAACACCCAGATCTGGTCAACATGAGTGCCCTGAACTGAGTCACCATTATCATCCATACCTCTCCTCAGTATATGATCAAAATAAACATCAATTCTCCAGCGAAGAGAAGCATGAGAAGGGAGAGGGATTGGTTGCAAAGATACTCATCACTCACACATAGAAATGTCTGGGGTCTTGACACTTCCCTCAAAACCTTCAGCCCGTAGAACTCTCATAGCTCTAACATCCTATACCAACTAACTCCCCAGCTTCCCATTCCCCAGTAAATCTCAAAGTACTTGAGGGTCTGCTTCTTGCTAACTGGTTTTAAGGGATGAAATAAGCTTACCTGTGAACCATTTGGCATGCAGAGAAGGTTTGAGTAAAATATTAAAAATATTACAAATTAAAAATATTACATCATTGAGTAATATCATTTCTGGGTTTTCCAGAAGGCAACTCATAGCTCTACACATTATAAAAGGAATGACTTTCAAAGTTTGAAACTAATGCACAAAAGGTTAAGAAACTTGTCCAACATTGCACAGATAGTAAGTGGGACAGGTGGTATTCCAACCCAGGCATCTGGACCTACACTATTAATCACAAAACATAACTGCCTATCCATATCTGGGATAACTACCCCTATATATGGTCACTTACTTTTGATGATATAAAATATCTTTGACAATTTGTTACCTACTATTAGTTCTATAAACTCTTCCTTCAATTAATCTTCATCAATTTAGGCTCTCTGTATCAAGGAGAACTTACTAACATCATGAGTATACTCTGAGAATTCATATCATTATATACCCTTCCTTTACATCTTTTTTTGAAAATCAAATTGGACTCTTTCCAGAATGAATTTTTGGGGACGGTCCCAGTATTATGTTTCTCCATCAAGGAAAATGCCATTTAGTCTTTGTCCTTATTTCTCTTACTTGAGCCAGATATCATATAATATTTGCTCCTGGAAGGAAAAACTGGTGGTTCTTGTCAAGACTTCTGTTGCTAATAGGAAAGCATCTGTCTTCATTTTCCTTTTAGGTGGTAATGAAAATAAAATTTTATAATGCATCTGTCTACAAGTCTGGGTTAATTACTTCAGTTTAAGAAACTGGTTTCAGTTATATCTTATTATATTCATAATGTTATGAGACACTCTGATAATAAATATGATTATCTTTGGGTCAATAGACCCCAGTAACTCACCAAGATATTTAATAGGCAGATGTTGAGCCAGATTATAGAGGTTCTGTATGAGAAACATTTCAAAATGATACCCTACTCCTCATGTTTAGCAACAATGTGTTGCTGAGTGAAGAGGAAATCAGGCAAGAAAAGAAGTCATTTGGTCATAATGATGAGTCACTCAACATTTATGTCACAGATTTGTTTTCTTCCTTGTGGACATAATTGTTAGTTTGGTCAGTGCTTCCATATGCTGTTAGTATAGCAATAATAGCATATTGAAGGAATACAAATGGCCAACAATTTGTTGAAATTCAGCATAGATTCTTTAAGACAAAGGTCTACTCAAAGAAGACAAAGTGACTTCAGAAATTATCTCCTAAGATTATGATCTTACAAGATTAATAAAAGTGTCAATTAAAAAGTGGTTAATTTTTTCCCCTGGGGAACAAGAGGGAGGATCCAGGGAGAAGTTGATAGTGAATTCCTCTTTAGCCATCATTTCAGTCTTTTAGTTTTATTTCATCTTAAAAGAAGATGTGAATGGAAATATAATTCAAGAACTTAATTAAAATATCCCATAGAAAAAAAAATAAGCAAAGCTTGATTAAAACAAACACAGAACAGAAGCAATGAATGTTTTCACATGCTGATTCTGATGCAAACTAAAGGCTGAAATTAATATAGAGTGAGATCTAGCTATAAATTGTCTTCTTGCTGGTTTCAATATTTCTAACAGATAATTTAAACTTACTATCGTATCTCAGTTATTAACCATACTCTACACGGGCCCGATAGATTGAACAGACTTTCAGATACCCATCAAGCGGGTCTTGTAGCTTTTGATCAGTCGGCAGAGTTGACTGTTGCCCTTGGGATTACTGTAACATTTTGATATCAACGCCTATGTCCAGTGAGATGTCCGAGTTCTTAACTCTCTTCATACTATACACAATGGATGTTGTGACTGACTCTCTACAGTAATTATGGTGATTCCACATCTAAGGCCAGGAATTTGGTCAAGGATGTGTAGGTAAGTCTGAGGTACTGCGATTCAATAAAACATGAGGGAAACTTTGCTCAGTGCTTCTAGGGAAAAAAAATCTTAACCCTCCAAAAGGAAGCAATGTTACCGCCAGCAGTCACCTTTGGATCACAAGTGGCATCTGCTTTAGCATGATGCCAATAGTGTAGACAGTAGCAAAGTAGAAAGAATAAAAAAACCTAGGTCTGTTACAATGTTATTGAGTGATGAATTCATTAGCCCTGAAGCCTTCTTTCCCCTGGACTTATTATAAGAAATAACATAACAAGCATTTCAGATTATAAGCTACCACTAATCTGAATAAAGTTTTCTTTTTCTTATGGTTGGAAGTAACTAATACAGCACAAAACTCTACCAAATGTATAGGGAATTAGTAGATAAGGAGGTGATAATGAATATAAAGTTTTATAATGTATCTGTCTACAAGTCTGAGTTAATCACTTTATGGTTTTTTTCATTTTCATTTAACTTCCAGTTAGTTAACATACAGCACTACAGTTTAGTTTCAGGTGTACAATACAGTGTCTCAACACTTGTATATACTAGCCAGTGTTCATCACAACAAGTGCAGTCTTTAATCCCCATTCGCCTATTTTATCCATCTTCTTCCCCCTCCTCCCACATCTCCCTCTGGTAACCATCAGTTTGTTCTCTATAGTTAAGAGTGTTGTTTTTTTATGCTTTTCCCCTTGGTCTGTTCTGTTTCTTAAATTCCACATATAAGTGAAATCATATGGTATTGGTCTTTTTCTGACTGACTTATTTCACTTAGCATCATACTCTTTAGCTCTATCCATGTCATTGCAAATGGCAAGATTTCACTGTATTTTTATGGCTGAGTAATATTCCATTGCATATAATATGTACACACATATACATACCTACACACACACACACACACACCCCTCCTCTTCTTTATTCATTCATCAGTTGATGGACCCTTGGGCTATTTCCATAATTTGGCTATTATAGATAGCCGATGTTTATAGCAGCATTATCTACAGAGCTCATCACTTTAATTTGAAAAATTGGTTTCAGTTACTTTATTATATTCAGGATATTATGAGGCAATGAAATATGATTATCATAGGTTCAGCAAACCCTGGTAGTTCACTGGGGGCTATGAGAGCACAGCGATGATTAATTTCACTCTAGCTAAGTGACTCACGTCTAACATCAGCACTCAGTACACTATCCCTATTTGTGTCTCAATGCAAATTACCAATGCTAGGGGCTTTCAATATGACTTGCGATAATCAAAATGCCATTCATAAAATCTTCCTGTGCAAATGTACTCTACTCTCACATGTGGATTTTGTGAGCTTTTTGACAATAAGAATCATTTTATATTTATTTCTACTCCCACAGCAACTTTAACCATGTTTAGCAAAAAGATGCCTAATTACTTTAAATGAATTCTCGTACTCCAGTTCTTCTTGATAGAAAATACACAAAATTTATCCAGCCCTTTATTGGGTTGAAAATTTTAATTTGGCTTTCTATGCATTTCTAAAACAGGTAGAATTTCATAATTCTTAATTTCTTCCCTATTGTTTCAGTTAATTATTTTTTCTTCTTTCCAATACCGGTCCTTTCCTCTATAATTTTAAACTCATTCTTCAAACATGGACAGCATAGTTCTTTTAATCTGTGTTTTTCTTATTCACTCTTTTTTTCTCCCCTTTCTCTCCTCTCAACCTAAGAATATCATTAGCATTTTCCTTCCCCAAAAAATTGTTCTTTGACCTCATCTAAAATGATATTTATTCCTTTTAAATACTAACCTATTAAGCCCTTGGAAAGTGAGCTCTCCTCTCTCTTGACACCCTTTTTAAAGATATTTAATCTTCAGTTGATGGCAATCTGATTTATGTCTCTGATAAAATAAAATCCTCAGGGTACCCGGCTGGCTCAGTTGGTTAAGCGTCTGACTCTTGATCTCAGCTCAGGTCATGATCTCATGGTTCATGGGATCAAGTCCCAAGTGGGGTTCTGCACTGACAGCACGGAGTCTGCCTGGGATTCTCTCTCACCCTCTCTCTCTACCTCTCCCCTGTTTGAGCATGCATGAGCATGCTTTCTCACTCCCTTTCAAAATAATTAGATAAACTAAATAAAGTAAAATCCTCTATCAAGTGCAATCAAGATCTTCATGAAAATATCTAACAACAATATTTCTGGTTTTGTCTTCCTTCGCCCAGCATCACAGCCTCTTTTTCTTGCCCTGGCTTTCCCTAGTCCCTCTGAGAAGGAATTCCATGCCTCCTTTGCTGGGTCTTCTTCCCTCCTTAAACGTTACAGAACCTCTGTACTGGTTTTTCCTCCTTCTATCTATGCCCTTCCCTTTCAGCTCTCGCCTTGCATTAGAGTGAAAACCTGACAATGTGGAGCTCCAACACTGACCATTTCTCTGGGCTCAGGCCAGTGTACTTATCTGCTCCCTGGACAGATTCACTCAGATACCCCACAATCATTACCTTCCCAAGGAAAATAATTCACCTCCATCTTCTAGATTCTTCTTTCTCTCCTTTAGTTTTTATTTTGGCTAATGACAAAGTTACTTACCTGAACTGGACACTCTTGACTTTTTCTAACGGATTTTTAACTTTCTCACCTCCAACATCAAACTGATCACTGCACCTGAAAATTTCTACTGAGGAGTCACTCAACTATTCCTTCCTTTAGAATTCCTTAACCCCTGCCATAATCCATCTCATTATTTCACATGAGAATGGCTGCAGGGTTTTTTCTCCCAGTGTTTTCCTACCACAAACTTGTTTTTCCGAATACAGAGATACTAATATGCTGCTCTGTCATTTTCTTAGATGGTTTCCTGAAGATGCCCTCCATCTCTCATTACCACCTTTCTTCGGTTTATTCCTACTATAGAACAAGATTCAACTTCTTGGTTGGGCTTTAGGTATCTAAAACTTAACCCTTAACACCCGTTTCTTCCCCAGTTACATTTCCACCTATCCGACTAATGTGTTTCCTCCTCAACTGTCCTAGATTATCTCCTCAATATGCTACCACAACCCCATGCCTTTGCTTATGGTATTACTTCTGCCTACCACTTCATTTCTCTGATATATTGGCTTTAAGGATCAAGATCCAACATCAAAACATAAAACATTTTAGCCTCATTCCCAAACTGACACCAAAGTAATCATTTCAGCCTCAAAGGCTCTGTAGCACTCTTTCCCAACATCTATTATCATATTGCACTATTGCTAATTGTTTGTGAATAACTTCCTTGCCAGACTGTGAATTTGAAGCAAGAATGATTTTTATTAATTTTTATAATCTTAGCACTCAGCATGCTGTAAGAACTCCAGAAACATAATTATTAAATGAATTCTGCCTTCTAACACAATATGTTATTCTTAAAAATTGTTCTCAAAAGTTTGTAGGCTCTCAATCACACTAATCAGTCCAAAAAGCGTGCCTTTGCCTGGTCCTTATAGTCAAGCAACATCCCCTTCATGTTCTCATAACCTCCTACTGAGTATCATGTTACTTAAGGTGATGGCCTACAATCAACATGCTCGACTGACTAGCAAACATAGATTCCCGGGAGCCGCGAACAAAAAGGGAGTGTTGAAGAAAGGAGAGGTGGCATGTTTGAATTTTCTTTGGATGCCCTCTCTGATTTTCCTTAGTCCTTGACGATGGGACACACTACTTATTTTCAGGGCTCTGTTTGTGGTTATTACTCAAGCATATGTGCACATTTGACAGAAAAAGTGGCTTTGTTCGTGGTAATGATATAGTCACATTATTGGAAAATTCTAGAACACAGAGGGAAACAGAAGATTAAAAAAATTTGGATGCATTGCTAAAATAGTAGTTTTATATAGTATTCCTATATAATTCTATGGCTATATACAATGTTTAAATTTCTTTATTGAGCGCAGGCTGATCATGTATTCCTCTGAAGAGAGAATTCTGGGTATCTCCAATTAATCTGTTTTCTCAAAACAAATACTGACTTTTGAGCTTTCCACTGTTATTAGCACATATCACCCCATATGCTCTTTCAGACAACATTCTTCCTTCAGATTTACAAAATTTTAAAAAAGCCTGTTAAGTCAAATATTTAAACAGATGAGATTTACCACCTTTCCACAATATAACTACTCAAGATGGTGAATAATTGCCTTTATGCTCAGGAGACATACTGGTATCTGTGCTGAGATTTTAGCCATAAACTGTAAATGCTATATTGGAAATTATGTTTGTCAGGAAGAATGTATTGTGGTAAGTATTTCTTGCTGATGAGTTATGATAGCGAATACTAGAAAGGAGCAGCTGGGAAGGAAGAGCTTGTTTTGTTGCAACTCAAATATTCCTAACTCACCAACTCGTTCTCAAAAGAAGCTGGCAGAAAAGGCTCTGACATTGAGAAGGACACACTAAGCTGATGGCAAGATGACAGTAACCATTAACATCATTTGTCTCTTTACTCTGAAAGTATATGTTGTGACTGAACTTCTGACACTAGAGTCTTCTCCTCAGCCTATATAAAACCCACAATTTCGGAAACATCCCAGTCTCTGCCTTGGTAGAATACCTCTTACTCTTCTTTAATTCTATATTCTTCCCAAATCTCTACACTTCTGTTAACGACCATTTTTTTTCTACCAACCTTTTTGAAATAACAATTAGTATTTACAGTCTTCATTTGCTAATTTTCAATTCAGATTCCAATGCACTGAGCTGATCTTCCAGAACCAAGACTGTAATTTCTCTTGCCATCCCAGTGGGTTTTAATTGCCAAATTCAAAAGATACTTTTCAGGTCCTGCATTACTCAACTTCTTCATAGACATTTACGGTATTGGTAACTTGCATTTTCTGGAAACCTCATTTCCTTCCATTCCCATGATATCATGTCCATCTAGCTCTTTTCCTATCTCTCTGTACAGTTTTCTTCTCTCTTCTGGATTTTTTCCTCCTCCTTCCCTATCCTTCAACATTTTAAAAGCCATTTCCATAGGTTTCCCTCTTAGCCCACTGCTCTTCTCTATTCTATAGACACTCCCCAAACTTGTTCACATGGTCTCATGAAATCTGTATAATCTTTCCTGGCTAACACACCTAAACCATCTCTGCCCAAAACTTCTCTGTCCGGTGCCTCTACTGTCGCTGGACTCCGTGGAGATGCCATCGCTCCTCAGAGCGTAGCACTCATACCTCACTTACGGACTTTCCTAATCTGCTTCTCTGACACTATAAACTCATGGCATGTTCAATTCCCCCTCCCCCAAATCATTCACCTTATCTTGAAAGCCTTAACTCCCCTTCCTCAACTTCATTTCATTGATCACTGACTGAGCCTTGGCATTTTTACCTGCAATATAGCTTGCTACTCTATTTCACTCTTAAAAAGAGTATTCACTGTTTTTTAATGCTCTAGAAGCACTTAACTTATATTTGCCACATTTTTAAAAAAAATTTTTTTTAATGTTTTTTATTTATTTGTGAGAGAGAGAGAGAGAGAGTCTGAGCAGGGAGGGTCAGAGAGAGAGGAAGACACAGAATCTGAAACTGGCTCCAGGCTCTGAGCTGGCAGTCAGCACAGAGCCAACGTGGGGCTTGAACCCACGAACTGTGAGATCATGACCTGAGCCGAAGTTGGACGCTCAACCGACTGAGCCACCCAGGCGCCCCCACACGCCTTTTTAAAAATCATACACCATGGTGAAAGTAGTTACTTCCTCAATATTCCCTGCCCTCCATCTCTCATTACCACCTTTCTTTGGTTTATTCCTACTGTTCCATTACTACTTAATTCTTCCAAAAACACTTTTTCTGACTCCCCACTGTATACCAAATTGGGGTAGATACCCATCATCTGTACTTCTATATCATCCTAATTATATATCAGTCACTGGCCTGAAATTAGAATGCTTTGTTTGCATATCTGTCTTCACCACTAGGCTTTAACTCTTTTATCTCCAGTGCTTATCTCAGGGTGTATAATCCATTAGTTGCATACAAAATGCTTAGCAAGTTATTAGATGCATTTATTTATTCACTGATTTATTTGCCCAGGTAGACTTTTTATATTTTTAATGTTTACTTACTTATTTATTCATTTATTTATTGAGAGCAATAGCAAGTGAGCTCATGTGAGAAGAGGAGGAGCAGAGAGGGAGGGGGGAGAGAGGGAGAGCACAAGCAGGTGTGTGAGCAGAGGAGGGAGAGGGAGAGGGAGAGGGAGAGAGAAAATCCAAAACAGGGTCCATGCTCAGAACAGAGCCAGACCCCATGCTCAATCTCACGACTGTGAGACCATGACCTGAGCCAAAATCAACAGCTGCATGCTTAATGGACTGAGCCACCCAGGCGCCCCTTCCCAGGTAGACTTTTCTAGTTCAAAACCAAAAACGGAATAGCCAGCATGTTATGGTCTGTTTGGCAATGATAATTCTCAAGAAAAGTGAGTACACCAGCATTATGGTTTATTTATCAGTCTCTCGTGAGATAAGCTAAAATTCATAAGTTCTTTGAAACCTCGATTCTCTGGATGAATTCAGTAGAAAAATAACTAGGTGTTATTTTTTACCAGCCCCTTAGTAAGGCTCATGACACCCAGCCAACACAGCCTGTCATCACTGCCTATGATACCTTAACAAGGCACAGGTCTTGGCCATTTGCCTCAGGCATGGGAAGGTTACACCTGTGTGTTAGAATGAAGCTGATCCTGTCACTACTCCCTTGTGAAATGGAATTGTGTTTTGGATTATGATACCAGCAATGAGATACTAGACCTTAAAACTGTATACTAACTGCTTCTGATTGAGAAATGTTGTTATTAAAGTAAGATTAGATGGTGGTCTGGCTCTAATGTAACTTGACAATTGGTTATTCATTTCTTTGTTATGACACTCCATTCAAAACAGTGAAATCTACATATGGTTTTATATGGTCTTTGAACTGTAGCACTGCCCAATATATGCAATATACCATATCACTGTCCAATCAATGAAAAAGGGAGATAAGTTTACAGAACATTATGTCTCTGTAGCTGAGAAATAAATGAATCATACGCTTGCTGTTTTAGGACTTTATGGGGACAAGTGCAACATGGCAATAATGACTATCACCTGAAGTCATATTCAGGAACATATTGTTTTGATTCTGGTAATGCTCAGGCAAACTCCAGCATGTTAGATAGGTGATACTGAATAATGGCCATTGTAGTATCAACAATGGCAATACTTATGCTTGGTACAAGTGCTCTGTACTTTCTGAGAGGACAGAGAGGACACACAAAGTAGGACACTGCTATTAACACTACAGCTGTCCTAAAGTTCATCCTCGGGGAAACAGGAACACAGTATGTAATGGATCTACCACTGCCTGCATGCTCTTGAGATTTACATCCAAGTATACTGTGTGTGAAATATGTCTTTAGGAATATATTTCTAATCTTGAGTCTATCTGTAAAACACCTTGGTGCTGTCTGAGGGGGGTGTATGGGTGATTTATATTTATATCCCCTCTCTAATTCCCATTGTCCTGCCCATTTTGGTTGTGTTTCTTGACACCAGCTTTCTAAGAGGTATTCTTTGATGTTAGCGTTATGTTCCTTGCTCTTGACCTCATGCCTCCTCTGAGATCTGGATCTACTCAGGAATAAAAGACACTGATCATGCCACTATATGGGCCCCTGCCTCCTACCAATGAGAGGGGAAAAGGAAGCAGAGGAAACTGTAAGGGGCTGTATGAAACCTTCATAATCTTCATCATCATCTCCTACATCTCCCTAGACCCTAAGTCAGAACCAGAAAGTGAAATTAAAACGAGATGAACACACTCCCCACAACTGCACTCTTACTGTTTATATTTGGAAAATATTTCATGGCTGAGCCTGTATATGTATTTGGAGCATGGAATGGTAACAGTGACTGTACTGGTTTCATTGGCAGCATAACAGGCACACAGAAACTGCTCTAGGTTTGTCCATCACTTGAGCCAGTAGTCTTGACATCTACATTATCTGTTGCCACTGAGAAAAGGGCAAAAGATTTTTTTACCAAACTGAGATGATCAGTCCCCTTGTAAGCACTCTGTTATCACTGCCAGTGTGGGCCTAAGACTGAAACCGGGTAACACAAATAGCTAACTTTTTAAGCCCTTCTTGTCCCTTGCCTCCAATTCCCTTGGTATACTAGATGCTTTTCATTTCAGCACAGCACACAGGTCTACTGCCATCAAAACAGTGTATCATATCATTCACTTCAGATAAGAAGGAGGAAGTGACCTGGGTAACACACCTCCATCTTCAAATATCAACTCATTTTGGTATTTGTGGTAACAAGTAATGTGAGTGATGGCAAACAATGACAAAAACTTTCTCTGGTCTAAATACCTTACCCCTTTTGTCATCCCTGAATTAACTGTGGAAATCAATACATCCAATTACATGGCCCAGGAATAGGCACATCATTTAAAAATGTAGCTGACAATCCAGTGAGTTAAAATTTTGAGAAATTCCAGGCATTAAAATTAAGTAAAACATTAAAGTTTCTGGCAGTGGGAGGGATGGAGTATGAAAGGAACAGGTCGGCCTGGCTCAAGAGTGTGGCCTGGATCCGTTTCTGAGAGCAGTCCCTGGTATTTCAGATATCCTTGCTTCTACACATGGACACATAGATTTTCTAAAAGTTCCTTTTTCCTTTCTCATTCCTCCAAATGGTGTGGGGATCACAGGCAACACAGGGCAAGATGGTGATGCCAAAGCTGTCTGTACATATGCACAGGTCTGTTATCCATTAGGTATTTTTCAGTCCTGGGATAAATCCACAGAACCTGGTCCCCCTCCCCCACCCCCCCTCCCGGAGCCCATTGTTGCCATTTTTAATCCTTCAGGTGCTGCTGAGTGTGCTTCCAAGGCTGTCAGGATCCACAAAAGACCTTTTGCAGATAATATTTCTGAATGATCACATTATAGTCCTAATTGAAGCTGTGTAGTTCATGGCCCTCTGAAGCTGACAGTGAAATATGCCATTCTCTGAGCATGTGTCCCTTATCAGAGCCACTTAAGGTAACAACGTCCTACAAAAGGCTCTCTGGGTCTCTGAAGGTACACAGCCCTAATTACTCCTACAGTCAGGGAAAGCTTTGGACCACTTCTGGGAATGCAAATGAATGAAACCCCATGTGACAGCTGTAATAAAAGGCTCCTGTCTTTTTGCAAAACATTCAAATGCCATCTGGCAATTTCGTTGACGTCAGCAGGCACAGAAAAACAACTGCCCCCACTGCCTTCTTCATCATTCCCTTCCACCCCCAACTTTGCTCTCCCCTCCTCCCTGGCAAAAAGCTCGGACTTCTAGTTGTGGAGGACAGGAGCAAAGTCGCCATTTAAAAAGATTTTTCTCTATTTCTTGTTTGCTCCGTTTTAAGAACCAGCTTTAGCATCAGAGCAACAGTGCCATTTGGTCCCAGCTCTCCAAATTCCAGTGGGAGGTTGTATAGATCATTATATTAAAAAGAAATTTTAAAGTCTTTTCTATTTGTGTTTTAGGAATTGAAGTACATTTATTCCAAGACTAGAGGTGTTAAAGAAAACTGTTAATATGACTTGTGACTCCACACATGCTCTCTTTGATCACGGTAAATAAACACCTAGTGTTACACTGAGAATAAGTCTGCAGCCTCAGGCTGAATGCAATGGCTTGAGAGCTAACATATCTGCACACATCTTTTAATAGTTCACTAGAAGCTTGAGTGGACACATTTTTTTTCAATGTTGAAATCATATTATATAGTTATCAAGCTCTTTGCCTCAGATCTAACTCCATGAAAAACATATTTTTCTAAATTATTGAAAAAAAGCAAATAAGTCAACTGAATGTTTGCACCTCATCAAAGAAACAGAATCATAAAAGAGACACCCATCCAACACAAATCCTTTCCAGAAGCCCTAATTAAAACAAAACAAACAAAAAACAAACTCTAATATTTACACATAGTATAAAAGAGGATGGACAATTTAAATTATTATTGCCTGTTATGACTTTTTTATTTAAAAGGGAGAAGTTGAATACTCACAATACCCAGTCTGTTCCTGGAAGTGGGAAAGCACTATTAACCATAAAGAGTAAACTGGTCTCATTAAAAGCCAATCAATCAGCTCCTTTTTAGGCTCCCTTTACTTTTCAAGATAAAAGCATACACATTTGACTCAGATAATTTTATCCATATCCTGGTACATATTCTTACCTAGGTGGACCTGTATGAAATGTAAACAATCCTGAAAAAATAATTTTATATATTAAGGATAAGTCTAGTGAGTAAGATTAACCAATCTTTGTATTGCTAAAGTACATTGCTATAGACCTCATTCTCTGCCTTTCCTAAAAGTTTTGCTTTTCCACTTTTAAAAAATCTTAAACATCTAATACTGAAAAGAACTTTTAATATCCTTAATTTTCAATTACAATTTATGATGAAAATACATTTATCCCATAAGTCAGGTGAGAAATTATGAAGTACAGATAGGACTCTGTATGTTCTAGGCTGACTTTTTTCAATAGTTCCCTCTTATGTATTAAACTTTTTACCCTGCTTCAACTCATGTGAGGAATAGGATACAGTCCCAATAGGAGAGAGAGCAAAGTTAGTGATGTACGCATGGCAGTTGGGGTGCAGGGAGAAGAAATAATAGGAGGGATGTAAAACTGGGAAACCTACACCCACTAACTCTAAAAAGGAGCATGGCATATCCAAACTGAGGCCTTGTGTGACTGAGCTCGTACTCCCTCATTTTCACCTTAACTCTTGTCATTCTTTTTCTTTCTACAAAATATTTGTGGTTTGTTCTTCTCAACAGGCTGCTGCATGCCTCTAGATTATGCTGTTTCCTCTACATTAAAGACATATCTCCTCATCAAGTCTTTTTGCTCATCTATTAAGCTTTAGCTCAGGAATCCCTGTCCTTCAGAAGGGCTCTGCTGACCCTTCTTCTGAAGTTTTTTTGCAAATGCCCTGTGCACACATCCTCAATTTAATTTCAACACTTGATGGTGTATGTCCATTTGCACATGAAACTGTGAACTCTCTCCACTGTAGGGAGAGTATTATTTATCTTTGTCAGTGTCGAGCATGGTATTAAGTGTTCAATGGATGGCTATGGAAGTAACGAAAGAAAGGAAAGAAGGCAAAACAAGTGCAGCAAAGGGGAAAAAAGAATTCAAAAGACAATTTATTTTATAGCTGGAGAAAACCAGCTAGGATTTACTGGATATTTAATATGTGCCTAGTAACAAGCTGGGTATTTTCACACAGTATCCTTTTTAATAACAACAAAACAAAAATCTGATAAATGGGAGTTGTTATTACTATTTACACAAGAAGAATCCGATTCAGAGAGATTCTGTAAACTACTAAAAAGCCCATCAGCTGGCAAACAGTGGTGGCAGAATGGAAGGCAGGTATGTCCACACTGCAGCTTTACAAGATATTCAATACCTTATGTTGTTTTACTTAAGGCAGAAGAGGGAATGGGAAAGAGAAGGCAAGGAAATGAATACCCTATTATTAAACTTGAGGTGAATCTTGCAAAGTCTAAGAATAAATCCATTAGGGCATAAGATAAAATTCAACAAGGTACATTTGGAAAATACCAACTTGGGGTGAAGTGTAAACTATGCTTCAGCTCCAGGACTTCATCTGGATTTCTCACAGCTTCCTGGAACAAAAGGTCATTAGCAGCTGCTGATTTAGAGGCAACATCTTCACTCAACGTATAAACTAAGCAAGTTTTTCAAAAACACCAGTCACTTGGTAACTACTGTTTTTTATAAGCTCTGTGTATTGGGTTAAGGATGGAAAATAAGAAACTCAGAAGGCCCTGGAAGAATCAGGCAAGGGAAAATACCAATTTGGTAAAGGAAGACAGAATAAGATCAAGGATTTGTACCTTTAAGCTTCTAACAATAGGCAAAAAGATCTAACAGCCTTTCTAGAAAGTATTAAATAAAACAGAAAAGCAAAAAAAGTTCTGAGTGCCTTACCTAATCATAACTATCTTTAAGTGAAAACTACTTTTCTTTTAATAAAATAGAGAAGTCAAGAGAACAGACTCTAAAACTGTCCAGAAAACAGTTAACATGTTTTTAGAGGAAGGAAAGCAAGGACACAAAGATAAAAATCCTCAGAAAAAAGAAGATATTCAACATTTTAATGGCACACTTGAGAGAGATCCATTAGACAGAACAAGCTTTGTCTTGTCTAAGACCCAGCCTGAGTTTGAGTAAACGTAAAATGAGAAACATCTCATATTCATCATAGGGCTTTGGGGAGTTACTCCTAGGACTGTAATGTAAAAAAAGACAAGAGAACTTATACAACAGTCTTATAATCGGTTTAAAAGATGGATATTTTAATCAAGTGTCTGGCATTACTATATCAAGTCAGGAATACTGGTTGCTACCACGGAACAATCGGTACATATAAAGCCTGTCAAGGTGAAGTAGAAGGTCCTGATATTGGACAACGATGCTGCTAAACCTTACCTAGATGGAAACATTCTAGAGAGCTAAGGAACTTAAGGGCATCACATTCATATGGCAACATTTTTTTTTAATGTTTATTCAATTTTGAGAGCGAGATCGTGTGAGCAGGGAAGGGGCAGAGAGAGAGGGAGAGAGAATCCCAAGCAGGCCCTGCACACTCAGTGCAGAGCCAGACACGGAGCTCGAACTCACAAACAGTGAGATCGTGACCTGAGGCAAAACCGCAAGTCAGACGCTTAACCAACTGAACCACCAAGGTGCCCCTTATGGCAATAATTTTATGGTCCACTCCTTTTGGTCAACAATTTGGGATTCTGAGTCATGTCATACACTACTTAATACAGTTTCCTAGGCAACTAACCAAAATCTATAATTTCTGTCCATACTACCATTTGTTTTTTGAGTTGATAGCATTTTATCCCACTCGAATGTGAATCTCTAATGACCTAGTATTTCCAAAAAATTCAGAATATCTAGGGCCAAACTTTTGACGAGGGACACTGCCCATCTGTGTGACTCTGCTAAACAGTCTTTCTTGGGATCCTCTTTTGTGGAAAGTAACAAGGACTGCACCACTTGACAAAGCAGTCTTTCTAAACTGGAAGGCTGTAGTCATTAGAAGACTTTTCTTAAACCTGGGCTGAAACTGGGCTTCGCCAATCAGCTTGTGTTCTGTCCTTGTGAGTCAAACCTCTTCTGTACCCACAGCTCTCCACAGAAATTAAGTGGCTTTCCTGTTCCATATTATACCAGAATTAATACATGCCTCACACCATCTGTGTTTTCTCTTACTTGTAGACTATAGAAATGAAACTTTTTTTGTAGGAACATTAGTAGTTCCTTAAAATAATTTCATTGATCAAAAAAAAAAAAGCGAACAAAAATCATAGTGAGAAAATGACTAAAAATTAGCACTTGCTAAGGGCTTATTTTATGCCTAGGACTAATTTAACACTTAATATAACTTTGCCATTTAGTCCTCATATCACCCTGGCAAGAAGGTACTGACATTACGCATATTTTATAGAGGAGCTGGTAGAGTTAAATTAACCTGCTCAAGGGCATACAGGTAGTAAGTGATGGGGCAAGGTATGATGCCAGGCAGTCTCTGACTGCATGAGATTGGAGCAGAAGAGTCTATGCTCTCTTCACCATTATCCTCTATGCTATTCCCGTTAGTGAAACCCAATTAAAAGAGATTCTTACCAATCTCTCATTCTAGAAGAAATGACTTGTAGGAACTATAGTAAGGCAAATAAAGCAACTGCTTGAGGGCAATCTAGAAATCAGTGGGAAAATTATCTGTCTTTACTTAGTGCTTTCTAAATTCACAACTATTTATTTGTGGAAAGCACAGGAAACATAGGAGATTAAAAATCATTTTCTATATTCAAGAATTTACACCTTACATGAGGCAAGGTGGGGGTAAGGAGAATATTTCAGAATCTGAGTTTTTTGGGATGGGGAAGTAATTCTAGCATTCTGGTGGAGGCTTGACTTGGTAGAATTTGGATATGTTACAAAAAAAAACCAGTTTTCAGACAATGGGGTGGGGGCTAGGGGGGAAAAAGGGAAGGAACAGGGAATAGGTCTGCAATTATGAAGCTGTTCTGCAGAATTCAAGAGCTCCTTAGGCGGTAGTTTCTTAAGAATAGTTTCAGTAATTACCAAATTGTCCTTTTGTTCCCCCTCTGCATATTAGGACTGTGGGAGAATATTATTTCTAAATGTACTTCCTTTTATTTTTTCACCTCTATATTTCACGATGACTTCACTCTACAACAGGGCACTTATTTTCAAGTACAAACAAGAATCACATCAGATTAAATATTTTATTTATAGGCAGAGAGACCAAACACAAAATGAAAAAAAAAAAAGTCTACAGTCCCAAACATATTGCTATAAGCAGCAATATGTTTGGGGCACCTGGTTGGCTTAGTCGGTTAAGCGTCCGACTTTCGCTTAGGTCATGATCTCGCAGTTCATGGGTTTGAGCCCCGCGTCGGGCTCTGTGCTGACAGCTAGCTCAGAGCCTGGAGCCTGTTTCAGTCTGTGACTCCCTCTCTCTCTGACCCTCCCCTGCTCACGCTGTCTCTCTCTCTCTCATTCCTAGAAATAAATAAAGCATTAAATAAAAAACACATCAATATGTGCATTTGAAATGACTATTGTTTCAGATTTTAACTTGTACCATGAACCAATGGTGACAATCCATTGTAATTTTAATAATTTACAATATATTGTATACAGCTTTTCACTATAATGTTCCGACTTCAGTATTCTGAAACATTTTAAATATAAATTAAGAGTATTGTTATTATTTCCAAAACAACTTTAATTCTTTTGATCAAAGTAATTCCATTTATATCCATTTTTAAAGCAACAGATCAGAGAAGGCTATTTCCACTTTGTCTTAATTTGGAAGGCAATTTCATTTTTTTCCCCTTCATAGTTTATTGTCAAGTTGGTTTCCATATAGCACCCAGTGCTCATCCCAAGTGCCCTCCTTCATGCCCATCACCCCCCCTTCCCTCTCCCTCACCCCCATCAGCCCTCAGTTTGTTCTCAGCATTCAAGAGTCTCTCATGGTTTGCCTCCCTCCCTCTCCCCAGCTATTTTTTCCCTCCTCCTCCCCCATGGTCCTCCATTAAGTTTCTCCTAATCCACCTATACCTGAAAACATATTGTGGGGCGCCTGGGTGGCTCAGTCAGTTAAGCGTCCGACTTAGGCTCAGGTCACGATCTCACAGTTTGTGGGTTCAAGCCCCCCATCAGGTTCTGTGATGATAGCCAACTCAGAACCTGGAGACTGTTTTGGATTCAGGGCCTCCCTCTCTCTCTGACACTCCCCTGCTCACTCTCTCTCTCTCTCTCAGGAAAAAAAAATTAAAAAAAAATTAAAAAAAAAACATATGGTGTCTGTCCTTCTCTGCCTGACTTATTTGGCTCAGCATAACACCTTCAAGTTCCATCCCTGTTGCTACAAATGGCCAGATTTCATTCTTTCTCATGGAGGGCAATGTCTCTTTGTAAAAATGTGTCTTTCTAAGTTGCTGAATCAGTGAACAGAGACTTGCTAAGAGTATGAAAAATAAAAATCCACCAAACTAAACAATACAAAGAAAAACAACATTTTCAGAATGTAAAATTAAGTCTTTTAAAGGAGTTTCTCTTCTTAATCCTATCAGCCAATGAAGTTGCACCCAATTTTAAAATTCTGGTGTTCCACGATTCCAAAGTCAGAAAGATACTGCAAGCTCTATTATGTGGCTGTTGCAATGTCTATGAATGTGTGTATTTAACTAGGGTAGCACCAAAGTGTAAGGGGGAGGTCACGAGGTGAGGGGGTGGGAGACATATTTGGTTCCAAGCTACAAAGCATGTTCTCCTTCATTTCTTGGATCTTTCTCATATGATGACCTCTATCGATATTAGGCACCTGTTGCTTAATGATTCTTTAGGAAAACAAAACAAAACAAAAACTAGAAATTTACCTTGAAGTTCTAAAAGTCTAAAATCACTAGGCACTAAGCATTCCATTTGGCATTAAATGTTTACCTGCTATTCAAGTTGAACTGAATATGTTTGCCATGGAGACAAACTACTGCTAGTTTGCCTTTATCCCATCAGTGGTGAAGTTCAGTATTCAGCGAGCCTTTCATAATTTTAAAAGGAAATCTAAACAGAATCATCCTCTGCTATTTTCCCCCAAGCCTAAATTAGGGTTCCATTGTAAAGGAAGGTTGTTTGAAAATCTCAGTAATAAACAAACCGAGAGGTTATAATTTTCTTGATGGTGGAACCCTCCGTCTGCTTCTGAAAGCGGGAGGAGGGCATGCCATTCTTCTTCCCATTTATTATTCATATTTCATCACTATCTCTCATGTGTTATGGTACTTTTGAAAATGACAGAACCAGATTCAGGAGGTTAATTTATACCATGAGCTGTCACTTTTAGGAAATGCTCCCACATTTTCATGTGTGTCAGGAAGGCAATATGAGTATGTAGAGAGGGTGTGGAGAAGCACTACTTTAATAGTAGGCTGTGCATTTATTCCTCTGACTTAGCACACACTACTGAGCTCTGTGTCACAAAAAATAAAGAGCAAAAAATAGTTTGCAGTCATTTTCCCAGCTCCACAATCGATAGAAATAGAAACAGAGAAGAATCAAAAGGCTCTTGCCTGTCAAAACACACACTGGTTCATTGATTGCTAGGATCAGAGCACTAAATTGACTAAATGCTTTTGGACCTTAGAATATTTTTAATATTACTAGTGTGGTTACAAGGGTTGAATTTTGAAATGACCTTTTCTTCATAACCACCCCATCATCTTTTATTCATTCTTCAAAGCCAACAGCTTCTGTGAAATTACCCCTGAAGACTTCAGTCTACACTGATTTTTCTCTTCTCTGACTTCCACCCACTATAGTCAACATTAGACCATTAAAATGTTATGTTCTGTTTTCTTAACTTTTATGTGTTCCCACTGTTCTAATTCAAATTTTAAATTCTGAAGTAAGTCATGTTTTTGAACCCCAAGAATTACTAAGACCTCTTTGCTCCCTCCCCAGAATCCCCTGCCCCCAAGTCATGAGCTCATTAAAAGTGGTACAGAAGATTCCTCCCCCCACCCACGGCCTATTACATGATAAATATAATGTGAGTACAGTGAATTTAATTTGATTGAACAGACACCTCTATAGCGCTAACTACACAATTTAACTGGCTATATTTTGTTTTTACATTAAATTTTGGTCTAATATGCCTGGTCTCATTTCTCCATCCCAAAGAGGTGCCTCTTAAAGCTTTTAGAATTTCTTTTATGAATGAATCAACTCTAAGTCATACTTTTTAAGTGTTTTTCTTTCTGTCAAGAATGCCTTCACCCACTCCAGTTCTACTTGGCTCTTCAACTGCTTTCTCTGTACCATAAAGATTGAGTCTAAGATCTTTGCTTTGATTTTAACAAAGCATTACGTAAGGTAATAAAAAGCCATTCAGAAACTGACAGACAAAACTGGAGTGTTACTGTAAAAAATCACTATGGCAATGAGTTGGGGTTCTGGTGGTAGGTGCTGAGAAACCTACCCTTAGAGGCTGGAAAGAGACAGTCCACATGAAGCAGAAAAGGAATGTATGGTAACACTGTTCCTCTCAGTATCTCTGAAGGTAGATGATGGACCTAATGAGCTTGTAGCTCTCACAGAGAGTGAAAAATGGGATGTAGGTAGCATGTGTTGGTTACGTTGGGCTATATTTGATAAGGTAGAACAAGAAACAGATGAGCTCAAAAAAAGTGGTATCATTTATAAGAAAGAAAAGAGTCAATTGCTTCCCATTCTGAAATAGCCAAAGAGCAATCTGAGAAGGACACTGAGCTAAAAATGCCTGTAACTATTCAGCCTTGGTAAGGATTAATAAGAATATGGGCATCACCCCCGTTGCTGAAATCTCTGAAGGGACCAGATTGTCTTAAAAGCAAATTAAGGTCACAGCACTCAATATATCCTTAAAGTAGGATAAAATAACTCCGAGAAAGGAGACTAAAGAAAGATGCTTTTCTTATGAAAATCTGGTAGAGTTTTCCAATAAAGTCTAATAGTCTCATATCAGCATCTAAATTGGGAGTAAGAATCATCCAGCCTACAGGACAGATATAGCACATCTAAGACACATATGCAGAAACAAACTGCAGATCTAATTAGCATACAACGCTGAATGCAATCAGCTTAAATAGGAGCTATGTTTTTGAGAGGGTTATACCAGGAAAAGAATGATTTTTCAGTACTTAACACAATATTTTGGGTCCTAACACTTTGTAGGTAGTGATCAAATAAAGGTGCTCAGTTCCAAACAAGGGCATGCTTGCCAATGCCCAGTTTACAGGTGGTCCCAGAGGATAATCAGACCAGGGAGAGCCTCTAAGGTCAGAGCCAGGGACCTATGGAACAGTCAACAGGGCCCTTCTTCCAGTGAGCAGAACTAAGATCTAAGAAAAAAAATGTATACTATTCCAAGATAAGGGTTTCTTAATCAGGCTTTGGAACTGTTTCACATTAGTGATGCTGTGTGACTTCCTTTCTTCCCTTTCCAAGCAACAATGTTGACTATTCTGATCCTGTTCATCTTCCACCTGTGCATACTGTGTGAGTGTGTCTGTATGTGTGTGTATTAGATGGGGAAGAGTGAGAAGTCTGGTAACCTATCTTTTACATTTAGAGGTCTCTGGATCAGTATGGGCCACATCCACATCTGATACAGAAATTATTGCACATCACTCCCTGTTATGGGTTAAATTGTGTTCCTCAAAATTCATAAGTTGAAATAAGAATGCCCCCATATACCCTGGAGTGTGACATTATTTTGGAGATGAGGTCTGTAGGGGGGCCCTAACGCAATAGGACTGCTGTCCTTATAAAAAGGGAGAATTTGGAGACTGATGCATATGCAGGGTGAATGCTATGTATGGATAGAGGCAGAGACTGGAATGATGCTTATTCAAGCCAAGGAATACCAAATTTGGCCAGAAAAATCACCAGAATCTATGTAAGAGGCATGGGATAAATTCTCTCTCATAGTTCTCAGAAGGAACCAACCTCATGAACATCTTGATCTTAGATTTCTAGCCTCCAGAACTGTGAGATCATAAATTTCTTTTGTTTAAGCTACTCAGGTTAAGTCACTTTGTCACACAAGCCTGAGCGAACTAATACACTCCATAAGGAGGAAAAAATACATCACATGGACACTAGATGAAACTTTTTGGTTGTCTCCCTTGAGGAGAGAAGTGCATTTGGGGAGAATGAATATTTTCATCTAGCAATAATTAGAAGGATAAACCAAAGTGGTGTTTGTAAAATATTCCCAACTTCCCTCTCTTCTAGACACATTGGAGGGATTACAACTGCCTGCTTCCTCTGTGGTTAGGTGGAGCCATGCCACTAGCTGTGGCCAATGAACTGTAGGGAGAAGTGATGCATCCTTTCAGAGACTGGTACTTAATTGCCCAACTAAGAATCTCCCTCCCTCTCCCCAGCCAATGATTGGCAATGACTTAGATGGCAGCTGCCCCACCACCTCGTCTTAAAGGGAGGGCAATATGGACACAGATCCAAGCCAAAGCATGATGGACAACACATGATGGAGCATGAAATAAATCTTATGGTATTGAGGTTTGAGGTCTGTTTAATACTCTAGTCCTTGTCTATCCTGACTGATATTATCCTTAATTTTTTTTTTTTTAAATCATAAGAAATACAGACTTATTTAGGAAGTCTTTCTTGGCATTGTACTCCTCTGGAATAGTGTGAAACTCTCATAGAGGAAGTGAAGCCTAGTGCACAAATAATCATTAAGAATTTCTTCTGACTCCATTAAGGTTTCTCCCTGGAACAAGTAATGAGATGGGTGCAATTCTCATAGAACAGCTCCTCTTCCACTCTGATGAATTTTTCAAATCTAAATTTATTACTAGTTTCCAACTGCACATCTCCACTTTTGTCCCATCTCTAGAAAACTATTACTTCAGTAGTCTTTACATTTTTCATCAGCTTTCCCATAATCATAAAAGGAACCAAAGAATTCTCCCCCTTCTTTTTGGCAAATAAAATGACTGGGTATTTTTAGTATACAACAAATTCCATTTCCAAAGCACATACCACAATCACAAAATTGTAAAGCAAGAGCTGACATTAGAGATAACTCAGCCAAAATCATGTTTTTGTTTTTTTTTAAATGAAGAAGTCTGGAACATAAAGAAGTTATTTAAGATCTAAAATCACGGTACTAGTTAGGGGCTAAGCCAGTTAGAATCCAAGTTCACACTCTGATTCCTAGCCTTGTGGAAGCTATGCAAACATACACACGAATGTGAATATGCTCTGATCCAAAAAATACAGAATTCAGTGACACTGTGGGAGGAGGGGGTGGACTTAATGTAGTGGATCTTCCTTCCTTAAAATCCTTCAATGACTATTACGTACTAGTTTCATTCCCAACTCCTTTGTAGGGCAAACAAGGAGGTGTCACAGTGGTTCCTATGTAACCATTCTTTTCCACCATTCCTGACCCACAGGGATCACAGGCGCTAGATGGCTGCTCCACCATGTTGACCTATTCGCTGGGCTCTCAAAGCACTGTAGTTTTATGCCTCCTCTTGTAATTTTGTACCAGTTGACTCTTTAGAGTTGAAAGCAATTCCTCGGGTTCTTTGGGTAATCCTTGGGTAGTGTGGGTAGTCCTTGTTCTGCTTTCTGCTTGGTATCCTGGGAAGCTTTAATACTTTCCTCTTCTAACGCTGCTAGTAATGCTATTGTATTTACTAAAGCTGTATTGTATCACAGGATGCCATTTCCTTATTCTTTCTCACTGTTTGGGCAACTTCATCTGGCTTAGTTCACAAATTTCCAAATGTACATCTCTAGTGTGGCCCCTTCTCATGAATTTCACAATTATATGTGCAATTGCCTCTTAGATGGTGACCACTTTAAAGTGAAACTATCTCTATGGGCCCAAAATTTGATTCATATTCTCCTTCCCCCAAAATCTGCTCCTCCTCCTCCATTTCCTATCTCAATAATTACACCATATACCTAGTTACCTCAATTAAAAAAACAAAAAGATATCTCTTGCTTGTTCTTCACATATATTGATAACTATTTATCAAGTAGCTACTATGTGCCAAATATTTTGCTCAGGCACTGGGAACACAACTGTGAACAAAGCATGCCTGGGTTCAGTCCATTTACAGCTATACTCTAGTAGTGAGATAAATAAGTAAATAAAAAGTATTACAAATTATAATAAAAGGTATAAAGGAAACAGAAGGCTGTGGTAGTAAATAACAGGAATGTATGATGAGGGGAGTAGCTACTTTTTTTTTTTAAATGTTTTATTTATTTCTAAGAGAGAGAGAGAGACAGCATGAGCAGGGGAGGGTCAGAGAGAGAGGGAGACACAGAATCCGAAGCAGGCTCGAGGCTCTGAGCTGGCTGTCAGCACAGAGCCCAACACGGGGCTCGAACCCACGAACTGAGAGATCTTGACCGGAGCCAAAGTCGGATGCTTAACCAACTGAGCCACCCAGGTGCCCCAGGGGAGTAGCTAGTTTAGAGGAGTTTGTAAAAGAAGGTGTCTTTGAGGACAAGACAGAACACATGACAGGACATCACCTTCTTGTGAATCTCTACAATCACACTTGTCCAGCTTGTCTTTATCTTTATTATCATCAGAGTGTCCTAATGTGTCTCCTGCATTATATCTATTGCTTTCAGCTCATCTCTTACCCAAGTGCTAACAGAATGACTTTGAAAAGTGTTAGTCAATCCGTCTCCTATTTACATTGCTATCAGAATCATCGTCCTCAATTACAGATATAATTATATTCATTCCCAATTCAAGGTCCTTCAAAAGCTTTAGCAAAGTATCATCTAAAAATACAATATTGTTAAAATGTCCATATTACTCTAAGCAGTCTAAAGATTTAATACAATCTCTATCAGAAGGCCAACATTTTTTACAGAACTAGACAATCCTAAAATTTGTTTGGAACCACAAAGACCATGAATGCCAAAGCAAGCTTGAAAAAGAATAAAGCTGGAGCTATCGTGATCCCAGATTTTAAGATATACCAAAAACTACAGTATTCAAAACAGTATGGTAGTGGCACAAAAGCAGATACATAGATCAATGGAACAGAAAAGAGAGACCAGAAATAAGTCTGTATTTATATGGTCAGTTAGTCTAAAGCAAAGGAGGCAAGAATGTATAATGGGAAAAAAAGTCTCTTCGACAAGTGGTACTGAGAACACTGAGCATGCAAAAGAATGAAGTTGGACCTCTTTATTATACCATACACAAACTAGATTGAAAACCTAAATGAGACCTGAAACCATACCATTTCTAGAAGAAAACATAGGCAGTAGTCTCTCTGAGATTGGCTGAAGACACATTTTTTTATATATGTCTTTTCTGGCAAGGGAACAAAAGAAAAATAAAACTATTGGGACTACACCAAAATAAAAGGCTTTTGTATTGTGAGGGAAATCATCAACACAACAAAAAGTAAATATACTCAACTGGAAAATATATTTGCAAATGACGTATTGATAAGGGATTAGAATCTGAAATACATATAGAACTTAACAACTCAGCACCAAAACCCACAAATAATCTAATCAAAAGTGGGCAGAGGACTTGAATAGACATTTTTCTAAAGAGATTGCCGGCAATTACATAAAAAGATGACTCAACATCACTAATCATCAGGAAAATGTAAATTAAAACCACAATCAGATATCACTTTACACCTGTCAGAAAGGGTAAAAATAAAAAAAAACATGCACCCCTATATTTATTGCAGCATCATTTAAAATAGCCAAATTATGGAAATAGTTCAAGTGTCCATCAATAGATGAATGAAAGGTGTGTGTGTGTATGATGTGTGTGTGTATATATATATATATACATACATTATATATGCAATGGAATATTATTCAGCCATAAAAAAAGAATGGAATCCTATCATTTGCAACAACAGGGATAGATCTAGAGTATAAGGCTAAGCAAAGCCAGAGAAAGACAAATACCATCCCTCATATGTGGAATTTAGGAAGCAAAACAAGGGGCACCTGGATGGCTCAGTCAGTTAAGCATCTGACTTTTGGTTTCGGCTCAGGTCATGATCTCGGCAGTTGAGGAGTTCAAGCCCCCTCATTGGGTTCTGCACTGGCAGTGCAAAGCCTGCTTGGGGTTCTCTTCTCTCCCTCACTTTCTGCCCCTCATCTACTCTCTCTCCCTCTTTCTCTCAAAAGGAATAAGCTTTAAAGAAAAAAAAAAGCAAAACAAAACAAAAGGGGAAAAAGAAGACAAACTAAAAAGAAAGCAAACAAGCAAAGAAAAATAAACACTAAACTATGGAGAACAAACAGATGGTTGCCAGAGGGGAAGCAGGGGAAGGGAGAAGGATGATATATGTAAAGAAGATTAAGAGTACATTTATCATGATGAGTACTGAGTAATACATGGAATTGCTATATCACTATATTGTATACCTGAAACAAACATGACACTGTATGTTAATTACACTTGAAGTAAAATAGAAAAATTACAAGGATGAGCAAGATGTGACCTCTGTCAGTCTCAAGCTACTTCCCAACCAGCACTCTTTGCTCTGTTTTACTGAATGACAATTCTGTTGAGCTTTTATACACCTTGCCTTTTCATGGGAAGTCACACACAACCCCTCCCTTGTCTAATATTGAATCAACTCTCAAGAGTCAACTCAAATGCACCCTCCTATCAGACATGCTCTGAATACCAAATTATTTATATCTTTCTTATAGACTCTATCATTCTCAGGGCATGCTGCCAACACAGTATGAACCACACTTCCATCCATACTAAGAACATGGCAATTTCATTTCTGTGTTCCTATTCCTAGCACCTAACGAAGTGTCTGACCATGCAGAAGAGTCACAATGTTCGATGAATTATTTAATGAATTGATGAATGATGTGTAGCTGTTTTTTTTTCCAGGCATGCAAGAATCATGCTTAATTATTCTCACATTGATAGCACTTAACACAAAAATAGATACTCAAAGAATATTTTCTGAATGAACACTTACAGAAACATGGTATAGTTGTGTGTCATAATGAAAATGTAAAAGATAAGCTTAACAAAGATTACAAATAACTAACTGTAAACTTATGAGTGGCTCTGAAACTTAAAGATCTAAAAGTAGAAACTGGAAAGCATACATTCATTCAATATTTATCAACTTTCCCTTTTCTTTTATTCCTTTGTGTAATTCCATGTTACTCTTTCTGGGTCACTGAATCTTGTATTCTCACAACTGGACACATTCCATTTGAAAAATAAGAAAGTCCATCTGTGCCTATAATAGCAAGTAACTAAGAAAGAATATATAATATTCTCATTATCAAGGAAGGTCTTTAGGTGGCTGACAAGAAAATTGTTCTCTATGAGACAAATTTTATTTTTGTAAATTTCCATAAATTGAACATATTTAAAATACTGTCTAATTTCATTTCTACTGGTGAAGGACAGTTTAATGCTTAGAGAGTCAGTGCCTCGTTTCTCTTTATTGCTAGTAAAGGATTTAGTTCTATCACGTTATGTAAGACCAAGGCAATCCTTATTTCCTGTTTTTAGGATATCTTAATGCTTCTGCCAAGCTATTCATCCCTCTGTTTTTAATTAGTTTTCATATAGTACTGTCTCTATTTCAAAGATGTTCACATCTTCATTTTTGTCAATTTTGCCACTTCCTGCTAATCTAACATTAAGTGAACAACATAAAAAAATTATAGCACATGAAATACTGCTCACATTTCAAGGTATATTAGAGACCAATTTTGTTCTCAAATTCCCGCCTCAGAATAAGGTAATATTTTACTCCAAAACCACATTTACAAACTTAAAGACCAGTAATGCTAAAATTTAAGCAATAGATAGTTTAGTGTTATAAAAGGTCCAAATGAAGATGTGGCAATAGTTTCTAGGTATAAATTCTTTGATTTGTGAATATATGCAAATGTCAACCTAATTTCTATTAGTTTTATGGATTTGAAGTTAGCTGTACATTTAGAAAAGATCTTTTCAACCATCATGTGTTCAAGAAACTAAATGAAACTGTCAGATTACAATTTGAAATTAGAGTTTCTTTGTCAGGGCCAATCAAGTATTTTGGGAATAAAAAAGATAGGAAGGTAAAAGAAAGAGTCTCTTTTTTTTTTTTTTTTTTTTTACAAATAGTTTATTGTCAAATTAGTTTCTACATAACACTCAGTGCTCATCCCCAAAGTGCCCTCCTCCATGCCCATCCCCCCCTCCCCCCCACATCCATCAGTCCTCAGTTTTTGTCAGCATTCAAGAGTCTCTCATGGTTTGCCTCTCTCCCTTTCCCCCACCATTTCCGCCCTTCTTCTCCCCCTTGTTCCTCCGTCAAGTTCCTCCTAATCCTCCTATACGTGCAAACATATGATATTTGTCCTTCTCTGCCTGACTTATTTCGCTCAGCATAACACCCTCAAGGTCCATCCATGTTGCTACACATGGCCAGATTTCATTCTTTCTCATTGCCATGTAGTATTCCATGGTATAGATAAACCACATCTTCTTGATCCATTCATCTGTTGATGGACACTTAGGCTCAAAGAAAGAGTCTCTTGAGTGAAAAATTCCATCAACAGCTAATTTTAACAGAATCATATAACATGATATACAGAATGAAGCAGAAAAAGAATTCTTTCTACATGAATGGAAGTCTGTAGATGATCCCAAACGATCATAGAGATTAACATGCTATACATTAAATTACTTAATAAATTTTATATAGATAAAACTCCCAAACACCAAAAGATTACCAGTGAACATCATCAGGTGATTTTTAAAGTTGCTTAATTAGGTAAAATCCAAAGTACACATCAAAATCATCTCGCAGGGCTATCAAAAATTCTTTCTATGGTTAAATTCTTTCTATGGCTAGATTAAATTCTATTTTTTGGTAACTGTTTATTTAATAAGAGCTTTATTTTCTTCTCCTGCTTTGAATCATTTTTTACAGCTTAATTTTATAGCTCAATCTTAAATAATATATTAGCTCTAACGAAATGGTTAAGTAACTGTTAAGAGAGCTGAAATTTACTTTGTGTAAGTTTATGTTGTTTCAAATTCAAAAAAAAATATTTAAAAAGTTGAAATCCAAGTTTAATGAGGACAACTTAACTTGTTTTGCAAAATACAAAACACAAAAATTAATATCCTCAGTGAAAATACCTGCAAAGTACTTTATGGATGATGTTACAATTCATCCTCATAAATTACTTGATAAGTGGGCATTCCAAATGATGCAGGTAATTAATTTATCTTACCTATGTAATCAGAGGTAACTCAATAAATAATATGTTAAATGACATTTATAGATCCTTGGAAGGAAGATATCTCCATTTTGGAGCTCAGTTACAATACCATTTCTCATAGAACAAAGAAATCTGTAATGGTGAGCTCAAGGTAATTATTTTTCAGTGGAATAGTTCATGAGGTAGCATGATCTCTCTGAGAGATCTTGCAGTCTTTGGGAAAGAAACACAAGAAAAAGAAATGCTGAACTGATGTATGCAGGACTTTTTGACAAATGTGACCATGTAAGTTGGTTCTCTGTGGCACTGGGGTAACCAAGTAGTATATGTTCTGAGGGATCAGATGGGAGGAAAGGCCTGGGTCCTTCATGCCATGCATAGTTCTTGAACAGAAACAGATAAAGGCAGTTGGTGATGGTTGTGGTGGCAGATGATGGGTGTCAAGGTGTTTCAAGCTACCATTTAAATAACTCTAGATGCTGGCGAGGATGTGGAGAAATGGGCACCCTCCTACACGGTTGGTGGGAATGTAAACTGGTACAGCCCCTCTGGAAAACAGTGTGGAGGTTCCTCAGGAAACTAACACTAGAACTCCCCTATGACCCAGCAATAGCACTGCAAGGAATTTACCCAAGGGATACAGAAATGCTGAGGCATAGGAGCACATGTACCCCAATGTTCATAGCAGCACTCTCCACAATAGCTAAAATATGGAAAGAGCCTAAGTGTCCATCAACGGATGAGTGGATCAAGATGTGGTTTATCTATAACATGGAATACTACATGGCAATGAGAAAAAATGAAATCTGGCCATGTGTAGCAACATGGGTGGACCTTGAGGGTGTTATGCTGAGCGAAATAAGTCAGGCAGAGAAGGACAAATATCATATGTTTGCACGTATAGGAGGATTAGGAGGAACTTAATGGAGGATCAAGGGGGAGAAGAAGGGGAGAAATAGTGGGGGAGAGGGAAGGAGGTAAACCATGAGAGACTCTTGAATGCTGAGAAACAAACTGAGGACTGATGGGTGTGGGGGGAGGGGGGAGATGGTCATGGAGGAGGGCACTTGTGGGGATGAGCACTGGGCATTATATGGACACCAACTTGACAATAAACTGTTTGTAAAAAATAAATAAATAAATAAATAAATGAGCCTGTTTACTCTATTCCAGATACTCGTTTTGACTTAACGCTTTACAATGTACTGTATCCACAGAACAACCCTAACACAGTAGATATTATCTCATTTTCCAGATGAGAAAATTATGACTTCCAGCCGTTAAATGTCGTATTAAGATGACATATGTGTTCCATGGTGGAGCTGGGATCTTTATTACTTCAAAGAGCATTCTCCTAACCACCACACTGAACTGTTTTTCATTTCGGTTAGTGTGGAATTCAGCAGGACTGTACTCAAAAATTTGTAGTTCCATAAAATTCCAAGGAAATTTAATTACAATCTTTTGCTTTGACAGATGTGCAGCTTGAAGACTACTGAAGTATAGTAAACTTTACCTCAGTGGGAAAATGAAAGGTTGTAGCACTTTTAGAGGTCTTCCAAAGTTCATATGTAGAGGTAACTTCTGCTCCATCATAAATAAACTAACCTCTTTAACAGTGCCGCTGCCAGGACTTTAACAGTCCACGTGGTCAAGTGGGAGGGCCTGAGAGCTGCAAGGGTTTGGAGGAGAACTTCCTCATGCACTGTATGTAATAAATCTAATTTATGGAGGGCAGGCTTGGCAGTAGAAAATGCAGTGGTATATGTGCGTTGCCCGAAGCACCTTTTTTTTTTTTTTTGTCAGAAAAGTAATTCTGAAATGTTTATTTCCTGCACATTTTTAAGGCTGTTTGGAAAAGCCAGTGTTCAGAGATTAACCCTGCAGTTATTTAAATTTCTGAGACTCTAACTTTATAACCTTCATCATGATATGGGGCTTTATTGCTAATTAAAATTAAGGTTTCACCATTCATGCAATAACAATGAGTTTATTTTAAAGGATGGTAATTAGCAGTGGTATAAAAAATTGAACTTTTATCTTATCTGGTAAAGTGTTTTGATGGCCTCATAAATCAGACATCAAATATATCTTGGTGAAAGGTAATATAGTGCAGTGGAGTCAGAAGCAGCACTCTAGGGGTGCCTGGGTGGCTCAGTCAATTAAGCGTCTGACTTCAGCTCAGGTCATGATCTCGCTGTCTGTGAGTTTGAGCCCCACATCAGGTTCTGTGCTGACAGCTCAGAGACTGGAGCCTGCTTCAGATTCTGTGTCTCCCTCGCTCTCTTGCCCCTCCCCCAGTTATACTGTCTGTCAGAAATGAATAAATGTTAAAAAAAATTTTTTTTAAAGAAGCAGCACTCTAGAGCCAGATCGGGTTTGAATACAACCTTACCCCTTTCTAGCTCTATGACGTTTGCCAAGTCCTATAAACTGTTTAAGTCTTTCTCTTCATTTGTGAATGTGTAATGTTTTCCAGAACTCTTGAATATTAACTTCTTAAGGGACAAAATTTGTCTGTCCTGTTTTCATGGAACTGCCCCATCACTAGCATTAAGCCCATTCACAGGAAGTGCTCAAAAAAAAAAAAAAAAAAACTTCAGCTGAATAAATAAATTAATTTTGGTCTTCCAGAATTATTTATTAAAATAAATTATGTGAATGAAGTGCCTCACGCAGTATGTGGCAAAAAAAAAAAAATACGTATCCAATGAATGTTTCTTTTTCTGAAGTTAACTCAAGATATGTTTTTAATATTTTACTTCAAATTGTTTACCTTTTGGTATAAGAAGCAGTGAGGAATTACTTACTATAGGAAAAAAATTACTACCAAAGTCAGTGAAAAGAAAAGGCATGCAGAATCTCTAGTTTAGCATGTTAGCCCAAGATAAACCAAAACCCAACTTTGTAAAGTTTAATAAAGTCAGAGACACAGGATCACCATTTTGGCTGGTAATGACTGATAGGTACTAACCAATACAATGTGGGGTAAGACATTATATATTGACATTTCTGATTTTGTATTTCATATATATATTACAAAGATAACTTCTAAGTATGAAATACATGCTTAGCAGCCACAGAAACACTAAATCACTTGCATATCTTATACATAAATGACTTGTTTGCTCAAAGAATGATTCTTTCAACAGATGCTTATTACTCTCTGCTATGGTTACAGGGTATTATATATTTTTATGTTCTTCCATGAATTTTAATATTTAACATTAACTTAAAAATCCTAAGTATGTAATCAATGCACAAAGAAAATAGAAAAACTGCAGAAGGAAAGATATTATCAATCTTTAGATCAATGTAGATTTGGTAATGGATAAAGATTTTCAAGTCTCAGAAGACTTGAATCTTTTATTCAGAGAGATTAGATTTCTATTTGGGATGTTACTCAAGAGTTCTAAGCTTATAAAAATTATATTTAACATTCTAAGATAGTTTTGTAGAAGTTTAAAAATCATTCAAAAAATTTGGCTGTCGGGGCGCCTGGGTGGCTTAGTCGGTTAAGCGTCCGACTTTCGCTTAGGTCACGATCTAGCGGTTTGTGGGTCCGAGCCCCGCGTCGGGCTCTGTGCTGACTGCCAGCTCAGAGCCTGGAGCCTGTTTCAGTCTGTGACTCCCTCTCTCTCTGACCCTCCCCTGCTCACGCTGTCTCTCTCTCTCTGCTAGAAATAAATAAAAACATTTAAAAAAAAATTTGGCTGTGAAGTGTTTTGTTTATATATTTGTTAAAAAGTTAATTCTAGAATTAACCTAATAAAATACTTAAGAAGCTGAACAAGTTTATCATAAATGCGATTTCTCTTACATTCTAGATTCCTTGTTTTTAAACGTTTTTCAATTCATCTTCTCTAACTGATGCAACTTCTACTGAAAACTCTTATAGGATAAAAAATTTATTGATGCCTTTCATAAATAGGAGCTCTACAATTTGGTAAATATTGTTACCATGTATGATCAGTAGGATATCAATAAGATATTTTAATGATCAGAAACTTAAAAAATTCTCATTTCTTCAAAATATGCTTTTCCTGAATATTGGCTGAAACTCCAGGTATCCTTCAAATCAAAGCAAGGCCACACCAGAGCCAAATCATGAAGTAGAATTAAGTGAAAATTCTACATGCTCAGATTTCACACGCTTCTCCCCATTCACTCATTCACTAATTCAACATTTCTTGACCAACTTCTGAGTGGCAGTCACTATGGGAGATTAAAACAAGACATAATTCCTGAATATTAGAAGTTTTAGGCTGGTGTGAAGTTTTCCATAATGCTCTATGACAAATGTATGATGGATAAAAATGTGCTATGAGAGAATGGTTAATGCTTAAATAAAGCATTGGTACCCAATGTTTCACTGCACTGAAGAATGATTTCAAGACAAAAATGGTAGGGGAGCATTTATTACGGGCAGAGAAAAGACATTTAAAAAAGCATGAAGGGTGAAATAACACAATGCCAAGGAACAGGAAACCTGATCTATATTGGGGAGTGAAGATGTTAGTAGAAAGCTAGGAGTCAATATCAGGCCTTATGTCCTTTTCCCTAGAGTTAACTAGAGGAACACAATCAAGTTTAGGTTTTAGAACAAGCATTTTTGATGTGAGTGTAGAAATAGGTTTAAAGGGCATTAGGGGCCCTTAAACATGTGCAGTTGTTCATACTGTACACTGAACAACTCAGGGGACGGGTATGTGCCTCAATCATGTAGATTACACAATGAATGACTCTTCTTGGAGTTGTGCAATTTATTGTCTCAGTGCCTTATAACGGGCGAAGAGAAATCAGTATCTGTTGTCACCATTGTGCCCTGTCTTTTCAGTTACAGTATTCAGTACCTTTGTTTCTTGGCCCTTATACTCTCCCTCATCAAACATTCTCATTATGCTTAATTCATACTTATTAATAAATGACTGATATCAATACAAAATGTAAACTTTCACAATATACCGATCAACAAGCAAGGAGTAGTAAAGAAATATATCTCTAACTTCAGAATGTCAGACAGGAGTGAGACAAAGATTAGCTTAGGTACGGAAATCCATTCACCATCCACTACCACTCCTTTAAGTCAATGGCAGAATACATAGGTACTCTTCACATCACCTGGGAAACTTCTTAAAAAGAAAGTTGCCTAGCTCCATCTAAAACCTTGTCAATCAGTCTCTGATAAACATCCTAGGTGTTTGGGATACTGCTAATCCCTGTAAACAACTGTTTTAAAGCTGCTCCCCAAGGAGAATTAACAATTGTACTCTATAAAGAATACAGCCTATATCTGAGTTTAAAACTTACGGTTTGCCCAGATTTGGAAATTTCCATCAAATGAATAATAACAGGACTCTTTTCTGAGGCACACTAACTTAGGAGGTTGAGATTTTAGTATCTTGACTATTAATCACTGTTCAGAAACAATCAGGGACACTCATATGAAGTTAGCTCATCTACTCTAATAGAAACCATTCTACATCACAATCATTTAAACAACTTAATAGTCAGGGACACTATTATCTTATTTTATTTCTAGGTCAATTTGAATAGCCAGAAATGCCCTCCATATATCCAAGCAAAATCTGACTGCTCTTGAGTTCTATCCATTTGTTCAAATAGCAACTTGTAGGACTACAAAGAGAAAAAAAATTCTCACTCCCCTTCAGTATCCTAATACTTCTGACGACTCAGGAAAGCACTTTTTCTTCCACACTGTCTACACATGGTGATCTTCTATGTAAGTTAATCAGCTTTTCAATACCCTTCCTGAAATCTGGGATTGTGGACTCAATGCAACCCTGCAGGGGTCATGTGGCCAGTGCAGATTTTATTAGATGAATCCCTCTCTGTATGCCATTACTAACCACTGGTAATAGAGCCCAAATACAGCCCATGTCAGAAAAGCCATGATTTGGGCTTGAAGTTAACCCAGACCTTTAAGCCTTATTTTCTATTTCTTCACTTGTTTATAAAAATCTGCGGGCACTTTCCATACTAGAAATTTATTAAAAACTTAAGTGCAAAATTTTGTTTCCTCCTCTTAATTTTAATTTTATTGGTTCAGAATTTTAGCTGGAGTTTAATGAAAATATACTCTGCCGTTCACATATAAGCTTTATATCCTATTCTTAATATCAGAATATAAGTGTATATTTTTGTCTATATTAGTCATCAATAAAAATGTTAAATAGGATGGTATCTTAAAGAGTTTTACAATTCTTATTTCATTCTTTGATTCTGCTCTGCAAAACCTATTCACTATGTATGCAAATGTGACACTCTTGTAAGGTTTTGAAGAGATGAATATACTATTGGTAACTAACTCCCACATAAATAATACACTTTTAAAAACATATAAAACATCTTTGTCTTTTAAGCTGTTAAAATAACCATCCAATATTTATGTATAATCTATAGAAAGTAACACTTTCTGAAGATATTACAGGGATAGATAATAACATCCATTTCCAATTTTACATAGAGTCGGTTTTAAGAAGTTGATCTGATGACCCATTTTCTAAAATATGATTTAGGGGTACCTGGGTGGTTCCGTTGGTTGAGTGTCTGACTTCAGCTCAGGTCATGATCTCATGGTTCATGAGTTTGAGTCCCATGTTGGGCTCTATGCTGACAGCTCAGAGTCTGGAGCCTGCTTCTGATTCTGATTCTCTCTCTCTGCCCCTCCCCTGCTCATGCTCTATTTCTGCCTCTCACAAAAGTAAAATAAACATTAAAAATTTTAAAAAAAGATTTAAAAGAATTTTAGGTCCGGTTAACAAAGCTAATGTATTGGAAGATAATATTTAATATTAATAAAATTTCTTATATCCTTAATATCTCCTAAGAGATTATTTTAATACAGGGCATGCTTATGACTACACTCATAATTTATGTTAACCTGTTTCTGGATATGAATGTATTTATCAATATGTTGGTCATATACCACCAGCTCATTCCAAATGGTGTTAAAATAGATTATTATTTGTATACATATTTAGTAATGTATTCTGCTTACATACAAAAAAAATCCCTATATCTTGTTTATCTCCTTGAAAAACTAATTTTTCTATATTCCTTTCCATATTCTTTAATTCTTTTCCATACCCTCTAATTTTTTCCATATTCTATACATTCCCATTGTCAAGTATAGTGAAATAAATTTAACTAATTACATATCTTTTAATGAGAAAAATGTACACAACTGGTGAGCATATGGTTTTTGTACATTATTCACTACACTTTGCTGCATGTTTGAATAATACAAGAAAAGGGAAGAAGTCTTCAACTATTTGATATTTAATGTAACATAGCATCTCCTATATGCTATCTATGTACTTAATATGGATAATATGCTGTTCATTCTGGGAAAATTGTTTATTTCCTATACTGCATCTCCCAATGAAAACTTTCCTGACCACTAGTGCATAAAATGATAAAAACAGAACTTCTCAGAAACATTTATAAGTCAGACATTACGTTACTTATATTCCCATTTTTCTTTATTAGTATTTGGTATATATTTACTTCAGGTAAAAATAGTTAATATTTTAAAGTAGCTATTAATGTCCATAAAACATTCAGAAGAACGCTTAACAGTAAGTGAGAGTTGTCATTTTTATTAAAAGTAAATCAAGGGATGCCTGAGTGGCTCAGTAGGTGAGGCATCTGGCTCTTGATTTTGGCTCAGTCCCCACATCAGGCCCCATGCCTTGGCATGGAATCTGTTTGAGATTCTCTCTCCCTCTCTCTCTGCCCCTTCTCTTGCTTGTAGGTGGGCATGAGCATGCACTGTCCCCCATTCTTAAAAAGGATAGTAAATCGAAATGCTTTTCCATAAATTCTGTAAGAATTTATTAAGAGGAGGGGCGCCTGGGTGGCTTAGTCGGTTAAGCGTCCGACTTTCGCTTAGGTCATGATCTCGCGGTTCGTGGGTTCGAGCCCTGCGTCGGGCTCTGTGCTGACTGCCAGCTCAGAGCCTGGAGCCTGTTTCAGAGTCTGTGACTCCCTCTCTCTCTGACCCTCCCCTGCTCACACTGTCTCTCTCTCTCTCTCCTGGAAATAAATAAAACATTGAAAAAATTTTTAAAAAAGAATTTATTAAGAGGAAATAACATCCTTAATAAAATGAAATGTTTCCCTTTCATGTAGAGGCACAGAAACTAGTTGAATTCTAATGGAATACATTATGTAATCTTAGTGATGCATTTGAACACATAATGTTAAAGAAAATACTAATATTTCTCTTCTCAAGCTTGCATTGATTTAGTAGCAATGCGCATTACAATAATGATGATAAAAAAAATAAATGCTTTTTAAGGAAATTTTAGTTTGGTATGATTATTTATCATGTGAATTTAAAATAATGCACTTTCCTCTCCTGTCTTTTTCCATAAACAAAAGCCACAGTGCCAAGATAAAAACATAAGAAATAGTAAAATTATATATTTTTCTTCTTTTTGAACAGAAATAGCAATGCCAAGTTCAGTTTGTTCCACTGGTTTTAAGCCAAATAAGTAACAAAAAAATAATGAAAAGCCGGTCGTATCATGTGTCACAAGATTCTATTAAAGTCCTTATGTAAATTTCAGATCTCTGCGCTCCATGAGACACGGCCACTCCTGTGCTCAAAAAGTCCATGTCATGAGAACAAAGGAAGTGGAGGGAAGGGAGGGAGAGGTCTCAGAGGCCTGGAGAATCAGAGGAACTGTTCCAATATGGAAAAGTATATATTTAAATTCTATCTTCTCCTTAATTAATATCAATACCACTTTCCCTCAGATCACAATGTCAGTTTACAGTTCAAGTAATCAAATACCATTCTACAGTATGGCATCACAGACAGTAAAATGAGGGAATCTCAACTTACCTGTAAGCTTTGAAAGAAGAGAAATCGGAAGGCAAAGGAATAGCATAAATAAAAGGCTTTTTGGCCTTATTATTTTACACTTTAGAAATGATTTCAATAAATCCTAGGGGGTTGCTCTATTTTATTGTGGATTAATAGAAATTTCTTTAAAACACACTGGTTCAACAAAACTGACTAAATTAAACTCTAAGTTATTAAATTCCAACATGTTTCCATTTATTTTAGAAATATTCACTAAGAATCTACTGTTTGGGGTATGGAGTTGCCATAATCAGCATAAAATAAAACTGATTGCTGGGATGATACTACAGTACTTACCAAACCTTATTTAAAGTCATGCTGTATTTCTACATCAAAATGAAAACAGGGGCACCTGCATGGCTCAGTCGGTTGAGCATCTGACTTTGCCTTGGGTTATGATCTCACAGTTTGTGAGCTTGGGCCCCGTGTCGGGCTCTAGGCTGACTGCCAGCTCAGAGCCTGGAGGCTGTTTCAGATTCTTTGATCCCTCTCTCTCTAACCTTTCCCTGCTCACACTGTCTGTCTTTCTCTCTCTCTCTCTCTCAGAAATAAATAAAACATTAAAAAATTAAAAACAAAATGAAAACAAAATTACACTAGGATTAGTTTTCACAAGTTTGACTTGGTGCATTGGAATATTTTTTAAGAACCATAGAGGCATAAAAACACAACAAATGTGTATTACACTGAGACATTCGTGAAGTACCAAAGAAATGTCAATAAGTTATGGATGTGAGTCACTATAATCCTGACTAGTAAAAATGGGTTTAAGACATGCGAACCCCATCCCCCCCACTGCCCCGAATCATGATGCCCAGGATCCAAGAAAGGGCTTTTATGCAATGTTTTATGCATGTTAACCTTCTCAACATGGCTGCAATTGTCATGTCCTTATCTCACTTCGTGAAATGACCTATCCTCTATTGACTAATACTTTTTTCCCTTGGGTCTCTTTTGCATCAATTTTTATAGACAACTTCTTTCCATTCTTTTGATTTCAATCCTTGGAGAACTAGAGCTTTAAATCTGTTTGTACTTCTTTATCTTCCTACTGATCACATTAACTTTTGAAATTTCCATTCCATCTGTTTGTCTCACCCACAATCTCCTTCTGAAAGTTTTTCTCCTAACTTTTTTTTAAATTTCTCATTTAAGTGTGTATCATTTAAGTGTGTTAAATGGTATGTAAACAACTTTCTGTACAGTTGGGGTTAAAATGATTTGAAAAGAAAACAGCATGGTTACAAAATTCTAAAATGGAAAATAGTTGTAGAGATCCAAGTGTGAACTGTCACCCAGAAATATTTAACCATACAGCCAGAGAATTCAGCAAGCAAACTATTTTGATTCAAGTTTGATAACCTGAAGATTACCAATGAGAACAAGTTTTAACTAGTAACATGAAGAGTTTCCTGGAAATGGGTCATTGCACAAGGCATCACCACAAAAACAAAAACAAAAAATGAAAAAAAAAAAAAAAAAAACCCTCTATGATCTGGAAAATCAACCTTGACAAGAAGCTTCATTTTTTTGTGAAGTTTGAGAAATTTCAGTTCACTAATATCTCTAATGTTGTGCCAGGATTTTGCTTTGTAATTATTAGCCTCAGTTCCTTAGATTTACTTAATTTTACACAATGGCTGCATTCTACACAAAATGGGACAATCACTTAAATTGAGAACAGAACTGCTAATCAACCTTCCTTCTCCAATGTAAAATGTTATTTAAAAAATCAGTAGCTTTGATGACAATACAAAATGATGTGGGGAAAGCTCTTAAATAAGCTTTTAGTTCATCCCCTAGGAAGGAAGCAAAGAAAAATTCCTATACATGAGTAAGTGTGTTATGTTTTAGAAATGTGTATTTTTGCCTATAACCTAGATTTTCATTACCAAGAAATTAAATAAAATACTGTCTCCAAATGTCTACCAATTATACAAAGAAGATTCTAAAAATCCTGCATCTTGGTTTTTTGTTGTTGTTGTTGTTGTTAGTATACCTAAACAGATGTCCATGTTCATTTTAAAAGATCAAATATTTCTTGCAGCCACTTCTTATTTCTGTTGCCTTAATTCACCCTTCTAGTTAACTGGCTTTCTAATTCTCATATGACCTTCACTTCACCTCACCTTCACCGATTGCTCTACCCAATGGTTTGTTCAAGTCAATATATCCTAGCCTTGGATTTTTGTCTCCCATGAAAATCTAATGATGCTCAGCTCAATCTTTTTTCATCAGCTTTATCTATGAGTAAAAATTTTAAAAGTCAATCCCCAAAGCTTTCCTTGTAGAGGAAAGCTCCATAATGAATGAAGAACAAGATCTTACTCTATGCCAGAGATTGCATAAAATCACCCAGCATGCAATAAAAATTACTTCCCTCTGACAAGTATTTTAATGCAAAGACAAAACTAACAATTCTCCAGATAGCCTACCTTTCTTCTGTTTTTCCTACCAGTGGAAAGTATTAATATTGTTTCTATTTTCTTCAAAGTACACTTTTATATACTTATTACATTTGACTGTTGCTTAAGCTATTTACAGCTCCTTTAGATAAACATGTGTCATCTCTGGCTGCTTATTTCATTTTTTTGTTGTGATCCATATAATGGACCACAAGCCTCTGATTGGGCAAATATAAGCATAAGGCAGTAGACATGTCATGTGAATGTTGTTCACAGTCCCCAAATAAGAGGTTCACTCAATAATTATTAAGCAACAGTTCTACTGATCTATAAACATAGAGAGAGGAGAGCATAAATGCCACTGGCAATTTCCCCTTTTATTTCTGTGGACTTGTTTAATTCCTGTTCATCAATCGGTGCCTTTTTAAAGACCAGGGACCTTGATAAAGAGTGATTTACTCAAGGTCATCTATCAGTTCACCAGAAACACAAGTTCTGTGCAACCACTGCACAGACAGAGCTGCGTTCTCTTTGAGGCTGTTCCTCTGAATCACTTGGATGCTTAAGTGTGTAAAGAGTGCATTTTCTCCTCCTAGTTTTCTAGGAATAATTCTACTGTGAGTAACTACCTTATAACAAAATGAACATGCTCCTTAAAATTGCTTAGTAGACTCAAAGATGGAAACTGAAAGCTCAAAAACTACACCTAAGAAGTATTTTCCTGTTTTCCTATATGAAATATCAACATTCATTAGTAGATATTTATTTATTATCTTTATGTGTATAGCAAAGATATTATGCTGTAATCCCAGTGGTTCTCAACCAGAGGCAATTTTGCCTCCCAGGGGGCACTTGACCATGTCTGGTCACAGGTTTCATTAAAATATGAATAGTGGGTAGCCTCTTCTAGGGAGTTTGCTACTGGCTTTTACTAGGGAGAGACCAGAGATGCTGGAGAGTAATAAACCCCTGGGTTCAACTGTTAAAGAGAAACACCATTTCCCTTTCTCTGAACAAAGATAAAGAGAAACATCTATGTGTACTCTTTGGATGTAAACATCAGGACAAATTTTTAAGACTGTACCTTACATTTGTCAATGTAAATTAAAGACATAACAGTAAAATAAAACTAGATAAAAGCAATTTCACAGAATGTGGGGGAGAGATTGTCCAAAAGTTTAGATCTGAATAATGGCTAAAATTTAAAACACTTAGAGAAGGATTTAATGGACAGTTTTGTTTTCTAGATGTACCAAAAAGTTCTGATTTGACAAAAACAAGTATAAGGCAGTGTACATGTCATGTAGATGATGTCTATATCCCCCAAGTAAGAGGGGTCATTCATTAAGTATTAAACAATCAGGTCCTGTCATGCTGCTATTGTATGAGACGACAATGAGCCCATTCCTAAAATGCATAGGGCCCAGGCAAATATTTGGCATTTTGGCCCATATAAACAAAACTCAAACAAATTTTACAACATGACAACCAAAAAACTTCCTTTGGAGAGTTGCCAAAAAACAATAATAATTATTAGATAAATACATGGTATGGCAATGAGAAAGAATGAAATCTGGCCACATGTAGCAACATGGATGGAACTTGAGGGTGTTATGCTGAGCGAAATAAGTCAGGCAGAGAAGGACAGCTACCATATGTTTGCACATATAGGAGGATTAGGAGGAACTTATTGGAGGACCATGGGGAAGAAGAAGGGGAAAAATAGTTGGGGAGAGGGAGGCAAACCATGAGAGACTCTTGAATGCTGAGAACAAACTGAGGGCTGATGATGGTGAGGGGGGAAGGGCGGTGATGGGCATGTAGGAGGGCACTTGTGGGGATGAGCACTGGGTATTATATGGAAACCAACTTGACAATAAACTTTTTTTAAAAAAAGATAAATACATGGTAAAGTAAAGAAGGAGAAGGAAGTACTAGTGAAAAACACTATGCCTGCAGAAAAAGTAACACTGAGTGAAGCTAGCTTCACTTAGGGTATGAATTATTCCTTGGTAATTCATCAGGAGTTTGGGCAATGTAATAATGAACTCTCAATCTGCTCACATTAATCCTCTGGAAAAATTTCCTGAAAAATCTGGATGGTTGTTTTGCTAAATGCATTAAAAGGAATTAACTTTAATAAATTTATATGGCATTATTCCAGGTAAGACTGGACAGCATTTAAATTACTCTCTTAACAAAAGCAAATTATTTAATCTAGAAAAGAATTGCTTTGCCCTGAATTAGATTCCTAGGATGGAAATGCTTAGGTTTATCAACCTGAATAGCTGTCATTAACGTATCATTGTCTTGAACACCTGACCGGACAGGATACTCAAATATAATAACTTGCCATCAAAATCCATCCTTAAGACTTAAAATGTTACTGCAAAAGCTAATTTATGTATGTACATGCTTCTTATATTAGAAGTTTCATTGTTTGGAGTTTCTTATAGGTGATAGACACTTAAAGCCATGCTACTAAATGAGACACAGATAATGTATTTTCTTACTTTTAATACTTATTTTTAAAATTTTTATTCAGTTTAAACTAAAAACCAAAAACAGTTCGCCCATTTCTATCTCCTACTCTCTACCTCTTGCAACCCACAACCCATTCTCTGTATGTAATAATTCCTTTTTTAAGATTTCACATTGAAGACAGACCATATAGTATTGTCTTTCTCTGTCTGACTTATTTCACATAGATAATGCCCTGGAGGTCCATTCACATTGTCACAAATCCTAAGATTCTGTTCTTCTTTCTGGCTGAATAATATTCCACAAGTATGTGGGGGTATGTGTCCATAATACATATAATAATTTCTTTATCCATTCCCCTATCAATTGACACTTAGGTTGTTTCCATGTCTTGGCCATTGTAAACAGTGTTACAGTGAAGGTGGCATGCAGGTATCTTTTCAAATTGGCATTTAAGTTTCTTTGGAAAAATACCCAGAGGTGGAATTGCTGAATCATATGGCAGTATTATTTTTAATTTTTTGAGGAAACCTTCTACTGTCCTCCACAGTGGTGCATCAATTTACATTCTTAACAACAATGGATAAGAGTTCTCTTTACCCCACATGCTCACCAACACTTTGGTATTCCTCATCTTTTTGATAATATTTACTCTGACAGGTGTGAAGTGATAACTTGTGGTTTTGATGTGCATTTCTCTTATGATTAATGATGTTGAGCATCCCTGTTGGCCATCTGTATACCTTCTTTGGAAACATGTCTATTCAGATACTCTGCCCATTTTTTTTAAATCAAATTACATTTTTGCTATTGAGTTGTAGGAGTTCTGTATGTGTTTTGGATATCAGCCCTTTGTCAGATATATGACCTAATGATTATTTTTTCTTAATCAGTGGGTTGCTTTTTCATTTTGTTGGCACTTAGAAGATCTTCAGTTTGATGTTAACTTTTGCTTTTGTTGCTTCTGCTTTGGGTGTCAGATTAAAAAAAATACTGCCAATACCAATGTCGAGGTACTTACTGCCTCTGTTCTTAACTAGGAGTTTTATGGTTTCAGGTCATATTCAGATCTTCCACCCATTTATTTTTTTGTGGATGGTGTAAGACAGTAATGCAGTGTCATTCTTTTGCTTGTGGCTATCCAATTTACCCAACATCATTTATTAAAGAGAGGCTTTAATAATTTAATAATCTTTCACCCACTGTATATTGTTGGCTCTTTTGCCATAAATTGACCATATATATAGGTTTATTTCTGGGCTCTCCATTCTGTTTCATTGACCCATATCTCTGCTTTTATGCCAAACCATACTGATATAATTACAGTAGGTTCAGGAGTTTTCTAATACAGTTTGAAATCATGGAGCATGATGTCTCCAACTTAGTCCTTTCTCAAGATTGCTTTGGCTATTTAGTTGTTGGTGTGTTGGTGTGTGTGTGTGTGTGTGTGTGTGTGTGTGTGTGTGTGTGTGTGTGTGTTGTTCCATGAAACTTTTAGGATTATTCTATTTCTGGGAGAATGCCATTAGAATTTTGATATGGACTACACTGAATCTGTAGATTGGTTTGGGCAGTATGAATATTTTAACAATATTAATTCTTTGAACCCATGAGCACAGACTATCTTTTCATTTATTTATGTCTTTAATTTCTTTCATTAATGCCTTATAGTTTTCAACAGACAAGTCTTTTGCTTCCTTTATTAAATTAATTCTTAGGTATTTTATCTTTTTAAATGTTTTTTTAATGTTTTATTTATTTTTGAGAGAGAGTGTGAGAGAGAGAACAGGGGAGGGTCAGAGAGAGAGGGAGACACAGAATCCAAAGCAGGCTCCAGGCTCTGAGCTGTCAGCACAGAGCCCGATGCGGGGCTCAAACCCATGAACCTTAACTGACTGAGCCACCCAGATGCCCCTATTTTATCCTTTTTGATGCAATTTTAAGTGAGGTTGTTTTCTTAATTTCTCTTTCTGGTAGTTCATTATTAGCGTGAAGAAACTTAACAGATTTTTGTGTGTTAAGTTTGTATCCTGCAACTTTACTGAAGCCACTTATTAGTTCTAACAGTTTTTTTAATGGAGTCTTCAAGGTTTTCCACATGTAATATCAAGACAATTTGATATTTTTAGTTGACAATTTGACAATTTTAGTTCTTCTTTTCAAATTGGACGCCTTGGGTGTTTTTGTTGTTGTTTCGTTTCATTTTTTCTTTCCTTTTGCCTCATCACTCTGGCTAAGATTTCCAATACTATGTTGGATAAAGTTGGTTAAGAGTGAACATCTATTCCTGATCTTACAAGAAAAGTCTTCAGCTTTTCACTGTTGAATATGATATTAGCTATGGGCTTGTCATGTATGGCCTTTAATACATTAAGATACATTCCTTCTATATGCACTTTGTTGGGAGTTTTAATCATAAATGGCTGCTGAATTCTATCACTTTATCTATACATACTGAGATGACTATATGATTTTTATCCTTCACCTTGTTAATGTGATATATCACATTGATGGATTTGTGAATGTTGGATCATCATTGCATCCCTAGAATAAATTCCATTTAATTACAGTGGATGATCCTTTTAATGTATTGTTAATTTTGATTTTCTAATATAGTTTTAAGAATTTTCACATCTATGTCCATTAGAGCTATTGCCCTGTGGTTTTCTTTTTGTGTGTCATCCTTGTCTGATTTTGGTATCAGGATAATGCAGAGCTCAAAAAATTTGTTTGAAAGAGTTTCTCCTCTTTTATTTTTTAAAAGAGTTTAAGAAGGAATCTTATTAATTCTTGTTTGAATATTTGGTAGAATTCACCAGTGAAACCATCTGGTCTTAGACTTTTGATTGTTGGAAGTTTTTGATTACTGACTCAATCTCCCTACTAGTCATTGGTCCATTCAGATTTTCTATTTCATCATGATTCAGCCTTGGTAGGTTGTATGCTTACAGGAATGTATCCATTCCTTTTGGGCTGTCCAATTACTGGCATATAATTGCTCATATTAGTCTCTTATGGTCCTTTGTATTTCTGTGGTATTGGTTATAACATCTACTCTTTCATCTCTGATTTTATTTATTTGTGTCCTCTCTCTTTTCTTGGTGAGTCTAATTAAAGGTTTATCAATTTTATCTTTTCAAAAAACCAGCTTTTAATTTAATTTTCTTTTTAGTCTCTATTTCATTTATTTATTCTCTAATCTCTGTCATTTCCTTCCTTCTACTATCCTTGGGGTTCATTTCTTTTTCTTTAGTTCCTTGAGATATAAAGTTAGATTGTTTGAGACTTTTCTTGTTTCTTGAGGTAGACTATCTTTATGAACTTTCCTCTTAAATGATTGTTTGAGACTTTCCTTGTTTTTTGACGTAGACTCTATCTTTATGAACTTTCCTCTTAAAACTACTTCTGCTGTACCCATAAATTTTGGTATGTTACATATCCATTTTTGTTTCATTTTTAAGCATACCAGTAGCTTAGTGTATATGATAACTTATTTTTCCATCAGAATATTCAGCTGTGTTTTTCTACTATACATACAGTACTTCACTCATTTAGGGACATACAAACCAGAATTTCATTGTCTACAAAACTAAGTAAATCATACAGAAAGGTTTTTCTTCAATAAGTAGTCTTAAGTCTATTTGATAAAGCCTGACTTGTACTCTTAAGTCATCAATAATATACTAAACAACTAAAGAACCTGCTAGTCTCTAACTATTGGTAAATAAAAGCCTGCTTGTTTCTAGTATATTAAGTTCTTAGCAAGCTCAACAAATTCACAAATTGAAGTAATCTTTTCCCACAAGGCTCCTTGGAATCCACTCCTTGCATTTTTAACTTTTCCAAAGGAGAGCGATTTTCTATTGCCCTTCTTCACTTCCCACTGGAAAACTTTTCTTCAAGAATTTAAATAAAAATAAAAAACTAATTGCCTTCTGAGAATTTCAGCCCTGGCTTCATTTGGTATTACTGGGAATGCTGCCAGAGGAAAGAGTTCTGCATGTAGTTGGAAGTTAATCGTTTAGCATATTCCCTAATTTGGATGATCTACTATTCGAGAATATATACTTAAAAAACATGGCGGAGGAGGAAAAGAAGAAGGGGAAGGAGGAAGAGGGCTGGGGGAGTGGGGAGGAAGAGAAGGGGAGAAGGGAGATTAGGAACAAGAGAAGAAGGGGAGGACGGGGAGGGATAAGAGGCAGAGGGAGAGAAGGGGAAGAAGAAGAGGAAGGGGATGGAGAGGAAGAAAAGGGAGGGGGGGAAAGGGAGGAAGAGGAAGAAACTGTTAGAAAGCTGTGAGTGAGCTCATAAATTATGTCACAAAATTATTGCAATAAATCAATTCGAATTAAATTACTGCTGAGTCTGAAAAGTCATATGCAATTAAGTAGTACAATTAAGAATTAAATTTTTCCATATGATAAATATTTGAAGGGTACACTTTCTTATTATCTGTAATAGTGCACACATGATACAATTTGGAGGACCACATCAAATTTGAGAAAATCTTTTACTTAGTAATAAGTACATGGTGGGGGGGTGGATCCAGGATAAGCTTGACTCTATCTTCATAATGATTAATGCTCTCAACACTTGCTGAGGGGCACCTGGGCAGTTCAGTCGGTTAAATGTCTGTCTTCTGCTCAGGTCATGATCTCAGGGTTCACGAGTTGGAGCCCCACACATCAGACTCTATGCTGACAAACTGGAGCCTGGAGCCTGGTTCGGGTTCTGTGTCTCCCTCTCTGACCGCCCCTCCCCTGCTCACACACAAACTCTCTCTTTCTCAAAAAATAATAAAAATATATTAAAAAACACTAGCTGATTATTTTTTATCCTCTAGCTAAGACTGACTTTAGGTAAAACTGTATGCTTCCTGAGACCAAAGCTGTTCAGTTCATTTTTGACCCTTTAAAGGCTTAAATAAAGAAAGTGCCTGAGTTTTTTTTGAATCAACATTAAAGGGGTGAAAATTTGTCACATAGGCTGCCCACTCACAGAAAATGCCTCTGGTTTTACTAGGCATTTCTTGAATCTCAAACATCAAGCCAGTCCCCTTTTTTAGACACCCAAAGCAAGTACATTCCACCTATTTTTCTGCCATTCAAGATGTCCCACTATTAGTCATCAATGTTTTGCACCCTTTGTCTACCAAGAAAATTAAAGTCATTAGGCTCACAGTATTTCTTTTACTTTGTACTATCTGTCTCTTTTTCTTACCCTTGTTCTGGTATAGATGCCTCTACTTTCTTCCCAAAGCATCTTCATTTGTGCTTTTTGGTGAATCTATCCGTAGTTCATTTGAAAACATGGTCAGTTTTCTGACTAAAATATGAATGGTGGGGTTTGGTGAGGGGACTGATGGCATGTAAAAAAGCACATAAACATGTGCCAAAAGGACCACTTTAGAAGAACGTACACTTCTTTCCTGAACCACACCATTTTTTCAGTCCCTAAACAGGCCAGTGTCAAGAATTTTCAGTGTTTTCTTCTCTACACTGATTCTTTTTTTGTTGCTATTAATTACTGTTGAGACACACATCTCACTTTAGCATGAAAAGAAATTTCACTCACTTCTGCTACCATCTCTCTTCTAAAACAAAACCCTTCCAAGAGAATATTCTAGTATCTTATACTATTCATTTAATTTCTATATTCTGCTTTCCATCACTTCTTGATTGAAACAGCATTCTCAAAGTTCACTACTGTCCTGCTAATCACTATATTGAAAGGCATTTCCTTTTTTTTTTTTTTTTTTGAAACTTTGTTGATTGTCTCAACCTTCTTTCTAGTGTAACTTGATAGTATGCTGCTTTCGATTCTGCATCATTTCTCTTTCAAATGGTCTCCTAGAAAGAATATGGGCATGCTTGAATTCTCTCCCCAGACTTCTCCCATCCGTTCCAATTAGCCTTTCCCAAGAATTAGTCTTTCTTCCATTTTTCCCTTTTAATATTCTTCCTCTGGTATCTATGTCTGATGTAGTTCAATTATCACATGTATGATTAGCATTCTCCATTGATTACAGAGCTCTAATCTGGTTACAGAGCACCAGAATGGTACTTCAAGTGGTTGTCTGAAATTTCCTTGTGGAATGGTCACTGTCAGTTCTCACTTAACATTGCAAACACCAAACATCATCTTCTCTGTCAATTGGGCTGTGTGATGGTGCTCATTTCTCAAGTACTGGATTTCAACATCTAGACCCATCTTACTTCTTCCTCATGTTTAATCAATAATGCATGACATTCTCTGAATAATTCCCTTGCTATAGTTCCTGCAACAGTCCCTAACCAATAAATGTTTACAAAGCAGTTGTAAAGAAAATTCATATATATCCAAACATGTCCTACTTTCTGCCAGTTCAGACTCTTACTCAAGCTTTTTCCTCTCCTCCCTTTGCACTTCTAAGACCTTATCCAGTGTTGAAAGTTCACGTCCGCTATCAGCTCTAAGGCTTAGTTCTACTAGGGATAAATACTCTGTCCCACCTAAACCCCTTCACATTTTGTTTATATATTTACTTTTACACTTACCAGACTGCATTATATGCAAATTATATATTAAAATATTGTTCTATTTCCAAATATAACTTGTGAGCTCTTTGAACACAGTAACTTTGTCAACTTAGTTTTTCCTGAGACATAGAACTGCCACAGTGTTTATACATAGCAAATATTTAAAAACTTACTGTCTCCAATTTAACGAAATTGAGATGGAGTTTGAGTATTAGTAAATTATCAAGAAATCTGTATTCAGATGCAGACTGCCAGAAATTCCTTTGAGATGGCTAAAAGGCTTTTGACATATTATCCCAAGAAATAATAGCAAGATAAGGGATCAATGATTTTAAACATAAATACAGTATCTTTCCCCCCAATAGTGAGCAATGAAAATTAGATAAGAAATTATTACCTAATACTTAATTTGTTTATCTGAAATTTCCAAAGAATAACATTTTATGTTATAGTTACTGTGTTCAGTTTGGAGTGTGTATTTTTGCTTTTTACCTTGACAATTTTTAGCTGAGTTGATGTGTCAAAGGGAGACAAAGGAATACATATTTAGAATACTTATTTAGCTAGTTGAAAGGTCTAAAACTGACCTTCATGTTGATAATGGTAGTTCATGTAAGAATGTTCAAATACCTATGCTTTTCAGAACCATCTCGAGCTTTCAAATATGATCAAACTTTATTTATAAAAATATTTTGTGTGTATGGAATTTTGAAGTTTCCTACCTACATGCAGTGTCCGGAATTAAAAAATTTTTTCACTCTGAGTTCTTCATGTTTAAATTTAACACAAGCAATATTGTGCTTTTATGACTTTTTTTTTCAAATTTATAATAACAGAATGACCAATCCAAACCTGAAGATATATTCTATCCAATAGGTCATACAGGTTCCAAATGGCAAGATTTCATTCTTTTTTATCCCTGAGTAATATTTCAGTGTGTGTGTGTGTGTGTGTGTGTGTGTGTGTATCATATTCTCTTTATCCATTCATCAGTCAATGAATGATATGGATGGAGCTAGAGAGTATTATGCTAAATGAAGTCAGAGAAAGAAAAATACTATATGATTTCATTCATATGTGGAATTTAAGAAACAAATAAGCAAAACGGGGAAAAAAGAGAAACAAACCAAGAAAGAGACTCTTAATGATAGAGAACAAACAGATGGTTACCAGTGGGGAAATGGGTAGGTATAGGAGTTGAATAGGTGATGGGGATTAGGGAGTACACTTGTTGTGAAGAGAACCAGGTGTTATATGGAAGTGCTATATCACTATATTGTACACTTGAAACTAATATTATACTGTATGTTAACAAAATGAAATTTAAATAAAACCCAAATTGGTCATATGAGAAGTAAATAATACAAATTTTAAACAAACGTATATCACTACATTACTCTAAAGGGGCATGTCAGCATGAAGTCACTTGACATGTTTTGAATGTCAAAATGTTTTTGGTGGCAATTATCAGAAACTGTTGAATTTCTTACTTGTGCTCATCTTTACTTTTTAATTGATTTGGAATCACAAAGCATTTACCACACAGTCGTCATTTCATTACCAATCTTGCAGCAAATTTGGATTTAAAACATTACAGATGTGTACAGATGGAGAGCTGACAGAGAAAATGGAGAAGGGGAAGTAAGAGTGAAGGAAAGCAGGGCATAAATTCTTTGGGGTAATTGATTTAATTGGCCTGGCTTATATTATTTACTAATCAAGTTGATAATGGACAAAAATAAAACCACAGCTATTAAAATCTCAATAAAAACAACTGATTGACTGCATTTTATTTTCCCATGACCTAAATTAAATAGCTACCATGCCAACTTGATGACAGTGCAGGTCCACATCAGCTTTGTAAAACACTGGGGAGAATCTCACATTTCACAATGAACTTTCATATACAGTACTGCACATTCAACTTTCTTTTAGCCATATTTTTTAGTGGCAAATAGAAAGTGTGAGCAGGAAAGGTAAAAATTCTCCAGCCACTTAATTTTTTTTGGCCTGTCTACAGTCAGCTAAACACACAGGCTGCTAGGAGATAAATGATTTTCATATTTCTTCACAAAATACCCTAGGAGGAGAGAAAATTTTCTTAGTATAAAACTTAGTCCTGATTCTGTCAGGCAAAGTAATTATGGAAGCAAAACAAATCCACATTGTCTAATTAGGTCATTAAAAAGCATAAATGCGTCATGGAAGCTTTTCCCCTTGCCTAAGACATAAAGTAAGACAATGAAAACAATCTGGTAATATAGAAAGGTTCAGAATTTGTTTCTTTTCAAAAATAATAGGTCCTTTCATCTTTCAATTTCCCTAAGACGAAGACAGTTAATTTAGAGACAAAATCTGTAATTAGTTCAGGGTTTACTTTGATTATGTTTCAAAATATTTAACCAAAAACAGGAAGATAGAGAAAGAAAGAAAATACATTGAAAAATTATCAAAGGAAGTGAATAAAAGCAAGAGAGTGGGTTGCTGATCAAAATGCATTGTGCAGAGACAAGATGAATATAAAATCTACATTCATATAAACACAACCAATCTGGGATACCAGAAAGCTCTCAGGAAGAATACACAGGCATCTGCCTTTGGGATTTGAAACCAGACTTTAATCACAGCTAACTTAAATAAAAACAAATGGCATGATTATTTGCCTCTTCCTCTCTCTACTTGTTATTTCTTGAGTTTTAGAAGATTTGTGGCTCAAAATGTTAAGAAATAAAATGCAAAAAAAAAAAAAAAAAAAGGAAAACAAACTTACCTGCGATCCTCTTGGCCCTCGTTTGTGATCCCATTCTGAATGCCCCATGAGCTGTAACATAATATAATATTTACCATAAATTCAATGATGCTTATTTTATATGGCAAAAATGTGTACTCTTTTTTCTAAAGGATAATTAAGTTTTCGAAATCTAAGTTTTAATAATTATTATTAAATAGCTGTAATTAATAAATTAACATACCTAAAGTCATAATAATTTCTTTGATAGCTAGTATTTCAACTGGTAGTTGTCTGGAAAATATCTTAATATTACTGTGTGATAGAAAGAATCTGCTAATACATAGCTTTATGGTTCTTTGTCAGAGTGTCCTAGAGAGATGTTAACCCAGGTTAAGCTTTTTAAGTTTGTAAGCCATTAAGTTTCTAGTTTATTAACAAAATATCCTAAATAAATCACTAGTATACCTTAGTTTACGGTCATGCATGACAAAAATGAGAAGGCCAAAATATTTCCATTATTTTTAATTGTTTTAATGATATCACAAAACATGAGAATTCTAAAGAGTAAAATGATGTACTGTGAAAAACGTCCCCAAGGTCACAAAATGTAAGTTTATATGAAAAGAGACACTATAAGACATTACCAAGTTAGTCCCATAGTTGTAATAGCCCTGAACTACTCTACTTACAAAGCATGATATTTATTTCTTGAAAGTAACATTCAACTAGAAGAATACTAAGAAAATAGAAGATGTTGGCTGAAAGGAATAAAACTCCATTCATCTGTCCAGTACATTTACTCCTCATGTGTCCCCATGGAAGAGTTCCCCATCACTCATAAACCAGCACCCCAACAGCAGAGACTCTTCAACACATGAGAATACATAATTAGGTTTTCTATACAACAGTGATGACTTCTTAGTATATTTTTAAAAAGTTCTGTTCACAATACAACACTAACAAAAAGTATTATATTTGTGAACATTATCAAGAAAGTTTGATAACCATAAACAGAAAATGGTAACACTTTTCTAACGGTAATACAGTGTTCCTGATTAAGAAGACTGGATTCTATAAAATTATCAAGTGTTCAATTCTACCCGCACAAATTGACAAGTTTAACCTAATTTCAGTCAAAAGTGACTTATATTTGTTCAGGATACTAAAAAAAAAAAAACAACTAGGTAAATTTTATCTGAGAGAATAAACCTACTTATAAGAATGATAAAATAGTAGAAGAGATAGTAATACCCTAGGGGGTATTAAAATATATCCTAAATTTAACCCTAGTTATGAGCTGGTAATTTATGACTCAAAATATAAACAAACGATATGTAGTAAACAGTTGTGAAATAAACTCAAATACATAAAGCAAAAAATATGAAAAAGAAAATATAAAAATGAATGAGTATTTGATGTTTAGTCAACAAATGGAAAAAAAGAGTAAGATTCTTTGGAAAAAAATTAGAGCTGAACCTTCTAATAACACAAATTCTAGGTAGATAAAAAGACATTTAAAAAGATGAAACAGTAAGTATAAAATAAAATAAAATCCAAGCAAATATTTAAACTACCTTGAAATGTGAAAAGATTTTCCAAACTAAACACACACATACACAGAGAATCAAAACACACACACACACACAAACACAAACACACACACGTGCATACAAACACACACACATACACATACAGGATTATGATCCAGCTACATAAAATCTTCAAATATCTGGGTACAAATGTCACACTGGCAAAATATTTGCTTTAATGGCAGATAAAGATATAATATCTTCAGTACACTAAAATTCTACAAATTTTAAAGTAATGTGACTTAACAAAATAGAGGAAAAGATAGTACACAAAATAAATATCAATAATCAATACTAGTAAACAATTTTATTTGAAGTGAAAAATATTAATATAAACAATAGCAAGAATGACCCCTGCCTATTAAATTAGCAAACTGATAATATTCTGGTAGAATTGAGGGAGCTGAGTATGCCTATATATTGCTAGTAGGTAATGCATAGGTACATACACAGGTATATATTTACACACTTGTAAATACACAGATTTATATACACTATATATATCAATGCAATATATCACATATTGCATATTCTTAAAACTTCATATCCTTTGAATTAGAAAATAAAAACCTAAACATCCAGTAATTACAATGTTTCAATCACTGTGTTATCCAACAAAAGAGGAACTCTCCACTAAATTAGGGTATACAAAAGAACATAATGTAGCATTTTAAAATGTGGTCTTCACAGCTTTTTAAAAAATTATATGCAAAATTCTCAAGTTTTGGTAAGTGAAAAACAGAATAAAGTAACTTTTAATTACCTATTTAAGTATGATTTACTCATTTTTACTCCTTTTTAATTTATTGCATTCCTTTGAATTAGTGAAATAGTTTAATTATAATTTGGCTAGCACACAATTTGGGGTAAATTAGTCCAGGTAATCATCACAGAAATTGAATGCTTACATAGTTGACAGTTCTTTAATTGTTTAATTTTTTAAAAAATTTTAACATTTATATATTTTGGAGAGAGAAAGAGAGTGAAAGCAGGAGAGGGTCAGAGAGAGAGGGAGATGTAGAATCCAAAGCAGGTTGCAGGCTCTGAACTGTCAGCACAGAGCCCCACATGGGGCTTAAATTCACAGACTGTGAGATAATGACCTGAGCCCAAGTCGAACACTTAACCAACTAGGCCATTCCAGGAGCCCCAATGGTTTCATTATTTTTAATTTCTGGATTTAATGGCATTATATCTGCTAGTAAATATTAATACTTATAGAACACTGATTATTAAAAAGCTTAAACAGCAATCAACTAATGAAATAGTCTGATTTAGAAACATATAAACTAAGAACATTTAATTAGTTGTTCACTTCAAAACTCATTCCTGACACATTTCAATCACCTGCCTTATTGACCTATTTATTATTATTGACTTTTTTTGAATAATAGGAAGAAAAAAATAGGAAGATGAGATGCTTGCTTTGACAACTTTAAAGACATGATAAACTTGAATATTATGTAAATTTTCTGAAAATAATATTTTATAAAAGTCTGTTATGCCTATGTTTTCTTGCTAATGACATTAACGGGATAATTTAGTAAATTCTACTATCATGAGTGTCACAATAAAAAGAGGCACATAAACCATAAACACAAATTATAACCCATAATACATTGACTTAGAATATTTGATAATGACGGGTAGTAAAGTCAAGAAGGTAACATTTCTCCAGGATCAGAACTGAAATAAGAAAAGCACAGATTTCACTGCCTTTTAACATTAACTACCTTAAAAATAATGATTTTTAGTCAGAGAACAAAAACTTTCAAAATATAGACTAATTTGGGTCATCACTTAGTATAGAACAAGAAGTTAAACTTGATAATAATAAGCCAGAGCTTATAAACCTCCTAAGTTCACTCTGTAAATCCGCCCTTTAATTTTGAAAGATACAGTAAAATTTGCAAATGTGTTTTATCAGAGAGAGTTCTTTCCTAGCATTATACAATAGAATAATGAGAGGGAGACTTAGGGTAAAGGCATTCTATTTTATTCTATTATTATATATTTATTATAATATAGTTAAAATTCTGAGTTGACTAGCCATGTGGTAGGATTTCAAAATGTATTTTAAATGATACTATTACCCTTTTATCAAAATAATGAAGTTATAGAAATCTACATGTCATAAAATAAAATCTAGAGAGCAATAAACTCTGAAATGATGAACAAGATACTATAATAGTCTCTATTTGATGGAAAGAGTCAAAGAAAATTCAACAAGATGTTTTTCCCCTTTGGACTTGAAGAAATCATACAAAGGCTTTGTTTTTAATTAAAATAATCTGAGCCAAAATGTAACATTAATCATTTCAGTGTTGAATATATGGGTTTTGTTATAATACTCTCTGTAATTTGTTTCTTAAATGCAGAGAAAGAAGTGGTGGGGGTGCTGTACAGGGTGTCAGAGCTCTACTCTCTCAGTGATTACAGTGTACCTGGCACAGGTGGGGGTGAGAGAGGCCGTGAGGATGACTACATGACAGCACATGAACTTTTATCTTATTTGCACATAGAATTTATTTTACTATCATAACAGCACTGTCCTTAGATCAGAGACCAAAGATTAAAGTAACCACAATGTCTTTTACTATCCTTTTTATAAAACCATCTCTGGTGTGATAAACAACCTGAATTATTTATTATTACAGATTATTTAAATTAAAATGAAGCATTTACCCACAGGTAAGTATTCCTGTTAATGTTGTATCATTGGGCTAACTGCTTTAGGAAGTATATACACATCTCAGTAGCCTCCCTCTTGTGACTAATTAGGACAAACCAAAAAACTTGGTTATAATAAATAGTGAAAAGGAGATCTTGAACACTGAAGTCAGTGAATTTCAGAATTAAGTGCAAATTGATATTGATGAGAAAGTCAAAACATCCTTTAAATCAAACAGGTAGGATTAGTATTAAGTTGCAGAAGACAAGAGTAGTCCTTTGACATTTTCATGGGCTTAGAAAAGACAGAAATGGGTTATGGACCATGAGGAGCAGAAGAGAAGTAGAAACTGGGGAATTAATTTTTCTTTTTGCACTTGAATTCATCTGGACTAAACTTGCAAGAAAAACGAATAGCAGCATGATAACTAGATAACTCTGGGAAAAGAGACAGTTCATCAACATGGTATGATACTCTTTCTGGAGAAAGAATGCTTCGGATTTTATGATTGGTTACATATAGTTTCTAGAAATGCAAGAAAGAATGAGAGACAGATACTGAGACTAAGATTAGAAAAATGAAAACACAAGTAGGGGTTCAAATGTATTCTAGTTGGTCAAGAATACATGGCTGCTTAATTCAGGAAGAATGTTTGTCTCTCACCTTTAAAAAAATACCTTCTTAACTACTGAAATAGATTACCCCTCTAGGTAAAGGCATTTTAATAAGAAGATTTAGGGATATATAGGTCACCAAAGTTATGTCCACAAATGATAAACAAAAATCTTTCCATCTGATGAAGGGATTCTCTTATTTAAAAAAAAAAAAAAAAAAAGAGTATCTTTCTTCTTTTCCAGGTCCCATTAATCAAAATAGGCAAAATGGAGGCCCTTACATTTATTTCTAGGAGACAAAGTATACTTCCTTTAAAAGAAACACAATTTGTTATTTAAAGCATCATGAAAATCCTAACTTCCTTGACATGGAGTCATTTTCAACCTTATGGAATAAATTCTTTTCTCTTTTATTTTTAATAATGCATTTCTACATCACAGTCTTCAGCTAACAGTATGTTACACAGTACTTAGTTCCAAGGAAAACAAAACTGCTGCCAAACACCAAATTTAAAAAGTTCATAGGAGAAAGCAAAGGAGAAGTCAGCATGGAAACAAAATGGTTCTATCCAAGCAGAGGTATTTTTAATAATAGCGAGAGAAATGCAGACAGTTGAAAGTATGCTTCTGTAGGTAAAATATTTTTCTTTCTTGTTTCTAGATTTTTCCCTGAGCTATATTCCATTATTTTTTGTTTGTTAATATAAAAAAGAATACCTTTTAAGGGACTTCACGGGAGGAAAAACTTCAACATTGCTATTACTGCAGAGAGATGAAAGCTGCGTGAGACCCACTAGGTTGGAAAAAAATAATTCATTGCACATACTTGAAGAGGTATGAGGCTTTAGATAAGAAAAAATGGTAACAACAGAGAGTGACAATCACATTGTTATCCTGGCCTTCCTCTCCAGAAACCATTCTTCTACTTCACTTGTCAAAAATTAACTAAAGCATATTTTAAAAAATATATAAAAATAACATATATACACTGTTATCATACACTATATTATACATAATTATATGTAATACATAATATAGTGTATATACACTACATATACTTATATATACTATAGATGGTGCATAGAAGGATGTCAAAGCTGCTATATAAACCTCCTTTTCATTGCATCATTTATTCATTAAATCTTTAACACATATTTATTGTAAGCCTACTGTGTTCAAGGAACTGTCCTAGGCACAATCTAGATGTGAGCAAACCAAGATGCACATCTATTCACCCGGCTCTTACAATCCTACTGAAAGGAGACAGAACACAAACGAATAGACAGAATATAGCAGGTGATGATAAAGTTACACAAGCTTAGAATAAAGGATGGAGGATAAAAGTGGCTCAAGGCAGGGATGGCCTGGGAACATAGCTAATTTCATAGAAGTAGATCAGGGAAAACCTTTATGAAAAAGCGGCTTTTTAGATGAGAACTGCATCAAGTGAGAGCCATGCACAAATATCTGGGGGAAGATGTGCCAGACCGAGGGAGTAGAAGATGCAACAATCTCAAGATGGGAGAAGGGTTCCTTTTGGATGGGATTTGGGAAGCAGCAGTGTCCTTAAGCTAACATTTTAAAAAGGGTTGATCTTTTTAACCATAGGTATATATTTGGTATTTACTCCCTTCCTCTGGTATGAAATTGCCCAAAAGTTAATCTTTCAATCCACTAAATAAAAATTGCAAAGTCCATTCTCTAGACCAATAACAGACCAGGGATCAGCCCTTCCCCAAACTCTTCCTCAAATTTATGGAACAGATCCCACATTCCACAAAGGCATCCTTAGATTAGCCATAGCACATAGCACAAATCTGTTGTCTCTTTACCCATTTTTTTCACGAGTCATGAAATACACAAGAGCAGGCTGCCTTTTAACTCCATTTATTAGGAGAGGCATGAAACCTTCCATTTGATAAGCAAATTAAAGCTTATCTTAACCCTTAGCATGTTCCCTTTGGATTCTTCCCCTCCGCATACTCTTTTCAAAATCTCTTTACTCCTTATGTTTTCTCTCTCCAGGATTCCATGTGGGAAGATGGACTAGAGGCAGTGTGTTAGCCTGGGAAGTTTGCGATAGACAGTCCAGCCAAGCTCAGTTCCTATCTAGCCCTTTGAGAGGAACTGCTCTTCATCCTTTATTTCTTTCTTTCACTTCTTGTTATCAGTGTAGTAAGAAGTTCAAGAGGACACTGTGCTCTGCAGAAAAGGGACACTGAAATCTTTATTTAATTTGGGCCTTAGGCCAAAGGTGTTAACAGAATCCCTGAGGCTCCCACACACTGTCACCCAGCCCTGCAGGGTTCTTCCCTGGGGTTTAGGGCATAGAAAGGCCTAATGCAGGTGATAGTGACAAGATTTACCCTCCTTTATAATTAAATTTACAAACTGGGAGACTCCATACAGCCTCCATCTGTAAACCGGATAGGTTTGATCAGTAGCCTCGGTTCTTACCCCATAGCTTTCCTTCATCACCGCCACTTTATCACATCACACATACCCCAAGTCCATGCCATTCTACAAGGCATTAGCAAGTGATGGAGATACTACCAAAGATTTTAGGGGGAGACAGGACTATTACACTGAATGCTGCAGAAAGCCACAAAAATATTCATCAGATACTCCAAAGGCATCATAAAGCATTTGGGGGAAGGGATGGGGGAGGGCAGCTGTCACACCCCTCGCTCTTTACTCTTGAGGAAGGTCAAGGGAAGTGAGTCTTTTCAGCTTACTGGTCCCAGCCTTTCATGCCTCAAGGATCTTTCTCAGGCTCTAAATGTTTTTTTGTTTTTTTGTTTTTTTTTTTCCCAGAATAATATAGCTTTCTCCTATACTCCTCATCTTAAATATTTAGACAAATTATCAGGGAGAAATAAGATTCTTTAGAACTAACTTTCCTTAGCATTTAGACCCTGAAAATATTAAAGCACTGAATAACTGAAATTAAGGGATATCTTTGTTTGTTTTCACAGTTAGTGATAACTACCTAAGTTCCATCCACTCTGCACAGAATAAATCTCTGATCCTGACTCCTAGCATGCCAACCTAGTATAAATTTCATAAACATGAGGAATGAAAAGACTTCAAATAGAAAGAAATTCAAATATTCTGAATTTTGAAATCCCAGCCTTTCTACTGTAAATCCTCTATTTCTGACAATTATGATGATATTCACACACTCTGATTTAGAAGTGTTTCCATAATTCTATTTCTGTCTCTTTTAGCACAATGACAATCATTACTCTAAACCTATATGTGACCAGTGATCAAATTGAAGCTTCTATTGTTCTTACATATTTACATATGACATCTTGACTATCTTGATTACATAAATTGTGACACTTCTACTGCTAATATGCATTTTTGGTACTACTATTAGTGATGCCATCACATCAGTCTTGTGCTTAAACAGTCTAACATTTCACAAAGAAATAGCAGTAAAGTTAAACAAGCTTGGGAAACTCTGCAAAATATAATTCTACTTAGTCCCAATATATATTAGCATTGTTAAAGGTTGAAGAAGTCTTAAACAAAGGAACATAATTCAACTAAACATTTCCAGTAATATTTGATCACAGAATACTGTTTCAAAAGGGATTAATAATTTTATTTGGAGCACATTCTGAGAAACTATTTTTTTACAGTTTTCTAAATGCTTTTCATATACATTATTTTCATACAATTTATATAATCATGTATGATCACATAATTCTCTACTACTGTATTACTCTTCACAATAAGGAATTCCTGAGCCAAACCAAATAACCCGTCCTGGGCAATGAAGTATATTGGTAAGAAAAAAGAAAAAGGCATGGGAGTTGATATGTCTTCATGGAATTAATAATGATGATAGTTAATGTGACAGATTTATTTCTTTAAAATCCATTTTCCTCTCTCTAGTCTCCACCTCCTTCAAAAACTGTGGAACAAGATAAAAATTTAATTTCTCAGAAAATCCTATGTAAATCTTACAAGTTAATTATATTTTTAAATGTGGGCTCTAGAATTACCTCAAAATGTATACAGTAAGTATGTCAGAAAGTTAGGCAAAATTCTACTAATATGTCTTTTTAGTACATATTTTTCATTGCTACATTCACATATTTATTCATAAAAGTATTTACTGGGTACCCACAATATATCTGGTCCCATGCTCTTCATAAACATAACAAATACTGATATTGCCAACCCAGAGGCACCACAGAATCTTGAAGTGCTTTCTCAATTATTAATAAAGTACAGCATAGTGGTTAAGCACATGGGTTCTAGAAGGTTGATTAGTTTAAATCACACATCTGACATAATACTTACTAGATACATGATCTTGGAAAATATAATGAATATTTCTCTGTTTCACTTTCTGTATCATTAGAATTCAGATAATAATAGCATTTAATTCATGTGGGTTTGGGGAGTGTTAAATGAATGATTACATAAAGAAGGCTTAGTACAGTACCTGGTGTGTAATAAGTACCACTCATTAAATCTTAGCTGTTATTTTTATCACCATTAGTAATTATATAATATTATTTAGGTGTTACTGTATTCTGATTATTTTTAAAATAGAAATCAGACAATATATACAGTTACTTTCTATTAAACTAGAATTGGAGAAACCCATTCCTTGACCCATGCCACCACACAATTTATAAAATTTGATCAAATTCATAATTAAAATAAAACTTCAAGCATCATTACTCACAGTAACATAAGAGAGGTACATGACCATGCAGTCTACGGAGTCTACTGCATCAGGTCAGATTTACTTTCTGTGTACCAATTGGAAAATCCAAACTGTAACATTAGTAGGCCCCTTTAGTGAAGCATGCAGTAATGACAACTAGGATGGCTTATTCTTCCTAACACATAAAGAGTAGCAAAAAACTGAGCATCACAAAGAGACAACACTTGAAAAGATCAGTCAGGTAAAAGCTATGCTATGTTTCTTCAATATGGAAAAGACTTGCACCTTCAGGTGTATCATCTACTAGTTGGAAATGCAACCAAATTTCCTATGCAAGTAGTTAATTAGCCCTGAAAAAAATAGCAAAAAAAAACGAAACAAATCCATGTAAAACAATCACAGGAAAAAACCTTTTAAATTCTGAGCAAAACAAATACTTTTTTTCTTGTGAAGTATTAAAGAGGCATTACGGCTTAAAGTGATTAACTCTATCACCTTTACTTCACGTGGAACCCAAATCTACGAGTAATCTTGAATGTGATTATAAATCTGTATTTTATAGTTTGTTAAACTACCTCTTATAGGATTTCTGCCAATTTCTGTAACTGAGTAGATATCTTTAAAAACGGGGATCTCATTTATTATTTCCAGCTTTTTGCCTGTTATTTTTAGACTGTATCATGCCAATATTTCTCAGTTTCCCTATATTCATTCAGATTGCATTTATACAATGCCTCCTGAAAGGAGTCATTCAAAAATTTTTCCTCAGAAAAACTAAAACTCAGTCAAACGTAGGAGGGCAAATTCATGAAACTAATATATAAAACTGATCTTTACATAGAAGAAAAATTTGGAAATTCCAGGGAAGTAATAACATCAGAAATAGCCTCAGTTGTGGCAAAGCTTTAACTCAATATTTAAGAGGTCTTAATTTTAAGGATTTTTTTTTCCTTTTTCTTAATCAAACATTCTTACGCATTGTCTGTGGTGTGAACAAGAAGTTTCTCTAACGTAAAAGCATTAAAATTAACATTGTAAACTGAAAAGTGGGGAAATTACTTTGGTCCCCAAATAGTTTAACACATGTGGACCCGTAAAAAAACAGATACATAACAGCTTAAAAACAGAGCAGTAATATATCAACAAAGAGAATTTGAATTCTCTACCAAAACCTCAAACTTTGAATATTATTGATCAGGCGTGGAATGAAACTTCCCCATTTCATCTATCCATCTTTCTCAGAAATGGTCTTAAAAGTCCATAGCATGACTTTTTCAAATAAATCTCAACAATTCATGTGACTTTAAAAAACTGAACTCATTTTAAGTCTCATAAATGACATAAAATACTGAATTATTTTTTTTACAATTTCCTCTTAACATGAAAGTTACATTTGCCCAAAAATGTTTTTTATAAATTTTTAAGTCTTATTCAATGCTAAGCCAGGTTTCTCATTAGTGCAAAAAAACCTTCAGGAAAATGACATAATTCCCAACATTTTCCAGGCTACTTCCTCCTTGTCAAACAGCTTCACTTAGGGGTTGGTGAGAAAAGGGCAGATTCTCTTACATGGCAGAGAACAATATATGCCAACTCCATTACATGTCCCTTGGGTTTCTTCTTTTTCCTCTAAACTTGGTATTGCCAAAATTACTTTACTTCTACTTTCTATAATTAGCAAGTTTAACAAAATATGTGCATTTTGTCCTCAAATTCTTAAATGTTGATGGAAATAATTTATTATAAGGCCAGAAAATATTTTCTTAGCTCAAGTTTAAGGCAGAATATGTAACTACCAAATTTGACCTAGCCCCTCAATTCTTCTTCATAGCTCCAAGAACTATTAGATATGTTGAGAGTAATTTCATGTGTTTGTTTATATTGTAACCAATGTTCTTTTCATAAAAAAAAAAAAACAAAAAACTTTTCTTGGAAATGTATTCCCTTTGGGGATATATTATGGGGGTCACTGGGGATGAAGGGAAATAAATTAGAATATAAGATGTGGCAAAGAAAAGGGAAGGGGGAGGAAAATAGTAGGAGTATATGAAGATCTAAAGTTCTTTGTATTCTATGAACTCTCTGAATTTCAAACTTTATTAACTTTGAATTAGGAATTTAATAAATTCCTTGTATTTTATGAGGTCAGTAGAATTACAGGTGCAAAAAAGAATTATCATGCTCTTCTCTAACTCTATTCTTACTTCAAGTAGTAGAGCAGAGAGACTTCTTGCCTTTTTTCTTTCTTTCTTTTTAAGTATTACTATATGCCAGAGCCTATATTAAAGGCCAAACATAAAAAAGAGGAAAAACTAAACAGTTAATTTGGAGAGAAGAAACACAAGGAAATAGATACACAGCTATCTAATGATGGCTATTCTGGGTTGTAGAAGATGAGTCCTAATTGATATACCAATTTCTCACTGACCTGACCTTGTCAATTTGAATCATAATGTATAACGGATTCCTGCTTCTTAGATTATTTATATAAATTGAAAACTTCCTTGATATTCTTTCGGGAAGAGAAAGGGACACCTTCAATAAAGTATATAATGTTTTTTATTAAAGGCATTTTCTTTGCTTCCAACTGTAACTGGGAGTACTGAGTATTTTACCAACAATCATGTTTCAATTTAATTGTGATTTAGAAATAGGGAGAGGGATGGAATATGGCAAAATATTTGTTCTTCAATGCCACGTCACAGCCAAACCTCTTTAACGAAACTGCCACAGAAAATTTTTTAGTTTCTCAACCTTTGTTGAGAAATTTAAGAATTAGAGCTGTGGGATTCCAAATGATCAGAAAATCACATCTGAAAATGGAAAATTATGGTCATTTATGGGAATATTAGGGCGATTTTCCTGTTAGCCCACATTTCTTCTTTTCTGGAAGTGGTATTGAGGGAATGACTCTTTTCATGCTGTTTGTGGCTTCAGGTTATGTGTGATGTCCCCAAGACAGTATCCTTGGAAAGGTAGATACCCAAGTCAAATTTCCTGAAATCAACTCCCTATTTCACTCTTCCTCGTCTCATCAATCTGGGTAACTTATTTTTATCAATGCTAGGTTTAGTTTCCTTGTTTCTAAAATAGAGATAATAATATTATCAACTTCACATAATTTTTATGAAGATGAGATAACCTGTATAAAACCATACAATTGGTTTCTCACTTATTTTAGAATTAAATTTGAATTCTCTACCAAAACCTCAAACTGTGAATATTATTGATCAGGCGTGGAATGAAACTTCCCCATTTCATCTATCCATCCCTTGCTCCAGCCATCCATCCATCCATCCATCCATCCATCCATCCATCCATCCACCCATCCATCCATCCAGCATCAACCAATACAGACTGAACACCTACTCTCAGCCATGCTTGATACGAGACACTGGGGTTAGGGAGTAAAGAAAAGAGGCCAGCTTTGTCGTCATCTTCCACCATTACTCTTCAACATCACCATTTGTTCCCTATACTTATTGCAATATGAAATTACCTTGTCTGTTTATTTCATTACTTGTATATTATTGGTCTCCCATTCTAGAAAGTGAGTTTGAAGTTAGCACAAACTTTCGGTCTTATTTTCTAAGTGCACTGTGCCTGGTACCACTTACGGTACTCAAGAAACATTGTTTAAAGAATGACTGCTTTGCCCCAAAGAAAATTTAATAAGGGAAGTTAGCCAGATAGAAATTTAAATAATGAGGAGTTGAATAAAAAATTCTGTAGTTGTGAATCCTTTGTCTTCAATTTCATTCTCCCTAGAGTTCTCTTGCTATGAAAACACATCTTGTGAAATACATAAGTTTTCAAATTATAAAGAATAAAATGCCTACTATTTTAGCTTTACAATTCTGTGGCACATCTTGATGGAAATGTTGCTTACCAACATTGCTTGGTATACCAAGCTGCTTTAAGCTCAGAGGTACAGACAGAAGTATGTTAGTACCCCTGAAACTAATGTAACTTTGTGTGTCAACTATACTCAAATAAAAATAGAATAAAAAATAAAAACAATCAAACCAAGAGGAGAAAAAGAACACATAAGTAGTAAAGACACTTTGTCTCTTCATTCCAGCTTAGAATCTTCTCTTTTGTTGTTTGCCTTATGTGACCAAAGACCTTTTTTCCCTTCATCACAGAACCCCAATTTTCAGAGAGATGGCAATGCGCCCAGCTTAAAAATTACATTTCCCTACCTTCCCACGCTTACAAATCAGGCAGCCATGGGACAATCTTGGCCAGTAAGATATAAGCAGAAGTCACTGTGTAAAGCTTCCAGGAAAATTCTTTAAAAGAAGAAACTTGGCTAGCATGTCTCCTTTGCCCTTCTGCCTTCCCATTCTTCCTGCCTGGAAGGGGTATAGCATTCTGGAAATGAAACAATCATCACCGGAAACAAATGACCATAAGAGAAAGACAATTGCTTGTGCCCCAACATCCTGAAGCCATGCAAATGTCATTATTGAGTTCTATTTGAGCAAACGTACAAATACAAACTCTTTCCCTCTCTCTCATGGAAGAGTGGCAATAATGAAAATCAATCAATACATACCAGGAAAGGCCTTGGAAATGGAAGAGAAGCAGATCCACACATATTAACTGACTTTGGATTTACTCCAACAAAATTATAACATGCTAACTGTAAGAGTGGTACACAAAGGAATAATTTATATCATTAGTTTGATTATGTATCTGACACATGTATCAAACAATGACACATGTATCAAACGCAACCTCATGAATTAAACACAGAAGTAACCCGTGGATGTCCCAGTTCTCTGTGTTGCCAGACACTTGGATCTTGAATAAAAAATGACTATTACTGCTTTAAAAAAAAGACAAATGCTCACATGCTGAGAGCCATGTAAAACCAGTTTGTAGAACAGATTAAAAAAATGTTTCTGGAGCGTGTTAATAGCTGACTCATTTTTTTTTTTTTTAATTTTTATTTATTTCTAGGAAAGAGAGAGAGAGACAGAGTGAGCAGGGGAGGGTCAGAGAGATAGGGAGACACAGACTCTGAAACAGGCTCCAGGCTCTGAGCTGGCAGTCAGCACAGAGCCCGACGCGGGGCTCAAACCCACGAACCTTGAGATCATGACCTAAGCGAAAGTCGGACGCTTAACCGACTAAGCCACCCAGGCGCCCCAATAGCTGACTCATTTTTAAAAAATCATTAAAACAGATTTTAGAAAGAATGGGCTAGACACATGTTATTTTTAATACAGAACTTTGTGTGTCCTTTAATATCCGACCTCTGAGAAATAAAGCAAATGAATTTCTTAATATTCTCAATTTCCAAACTGTATTTTACCTCAAAAATTTAACTCATTTCTCAGGGAGCATCTTTTCTTACCATGAAAGCACAGTTTGGGAAACAATAAAGAATTCTGTTCTTCAAAATTCTAGTTTCAATTAAAAAACCCCCAAGAATTTCAGAGAACAATATCAAAATAAGTTCTTCTACATGAGTCATGAAAATGAACATTAAATTTAAGATCTAGCTTTCAGAATAAACATGAACAAGAACTGCATAAAGAAAGTGAAAGAAAAATTCAAAGAATGGGAGAAAAATATATGTGAATCATAAATCTGATAGAGGACTCGTATCTAGAATATTTGTACACAAAATACAGAAACCGTAAACAACAAAAAGAAATTAACCCAACTAAAAAATGGGCAAAGAGTAAATACATGTTGCCCCAAAGAAGATCCACAAGTGTCCAGCGAGCACATTAAGATGCTCAACATCGTTAGCCATTAAGGAAATACAAATCAAAACAACGATGAGATATCACATCACACCCATTGGGACGGCTACAATATTTAATACACACAACACACACACACACACACACACACACACACACACACACACACACACATACCAGTATTGGTGAGGATGTCAATGTGAAGAAATGGGAAACCTTAGACTTTGCTAGTGGAAACGGAAAATGATACAGTCACTTTGTGAGGTGCCTGGGTGGCTGAGTTGGTTAAACATCTGACTCCTGATTTTGGCTCAGGTCATGATTTCACAGTTCATGGAATCGAGCCCCACTTTGGGCTCTGAGCTGGCAGCATGGAGCCTGCTTAGGATTCTCTCTCTCTGCCCCTTCCCTTTTCATGCTCTAAATAAACATACAAATTATAAATAAATAAGCAAGCTTTTAAAAATATAAATAAAAATAAAAATTAAATAATGGTGCAGCCACTTTGAAAAACTATTTAGCAGTTTCTCAAAATATTAAATGTGGAGTTACCATATCATCCAGCAATTTCACTCCTAAATATATACCCAAGAGAAATGAAAACCTACATCCACACAAAAATTTGAACATGAATGTCCATAGAAACATTGTTCATAATAGCTGAAAAGTGGGTACAATTTAACTGGCCGTTAACCAATGAATACATTGTGGGATATTCATACAATGCAATTTTATTTAGCAATAAAAAGGAATGAAGTTCTGATACACACTCTAACACAGATGAACCTTCAAAACATTATGCTAAAGAGAAAATACAGTTGATTCCTTTTATAAGAAAAATCTAGAAGCAAACCAAATCTATAGAGACAAAATAAATTAGTGCCTGACTGGGGCTGGAGGTGGTAGGGAGAGAAGCAGAAATGGGGAGTGACTACTGATGGATATAGGATCACTTTTGGGGGAATGATAAAAATGTTCTAAATTAGACAGTGGTGATGGTTGCACAGTTCCATGAATATATAAAAACCAATAAATTATATACTTCAAGTAGGTAAATTTTATGGTATGTGAATTATATCTCAATTAAAACTTTCTTTTAATAAGCATGCACATTCTGCACTAAAGAACTGCTTAAGGAAAAATTATAAGCATTAATCACCCCTATTTAAATTTGATGTATGCTGCTAAAATATTGTGGAAAAGAGTAGAAAATTATAATTAACTTCCTTATGTGTAAGATACTTTAGCTGTATTTAGAAGTTATTTAAGCCTGCTTTATTCCTAATAGAAAATGATAAGTATGTGCATGGTGATCGTTATTCATATTACTAGGTACTCTGAAAATATTTAGGAAACTTTCCACCTATACTAGCTCTATCTGCAGAGCTTGAACCAAAGGGAGATTTTGTAAGCACTTACACTGTTGTGTTTTTTTTCCCCGAAATTGGCTCCAGGAGTAATTCTCCACTGGAGATACAATATCTAACATTTTTGGATTTGTTATTTTAAACTGTGATTCACACAGTAGCTTTCATTTTCCTTTTCTCTGTAAGCAAAACCCCTCTCAAAATATTTGAGTGTCGATTCCAACATTAATATAGATATTTAAAAGACTGTAATAATCTTATGATTCTTCTCCAAGTAATTAATGTTTTGGCCACTATGTGACCTCCCACATATATTAATATCAATAACCATATAAACTAATATTCCATGCCAAGGGCTGTTGGATATTTTGTGTACAGTGAAGACCAATGTAATTCTGGTCATCTCATTTTAATAAAGGAGAAAGAAACATAAGCAATTAAAATAAAATGTAAGCACACATTTGTTTTTCCCACTTGTGGCTGAGTCCTTATTGTGTGCCAGGCATGCATTAAATATTTCCTATGTATTATTTCAGAAATCCTCCAAGTAATCTCTCTAGAGTAGTATCATTTCTGCTCTCTTAAAAATGATATAACTGGGACGGACATACAGAGAGCTCTTTATTACGTGGAATCTGCTAAAGTTCTCAGAGCCAGAATGCACACACAGCAAGGTCTGCCTTTGAAACACCAGCTCTCATCCTCAACATTGTACTCCCCACATATTATGAATTAGTCACAGATATGGAAGCAACAAATTCTTCCCTGAGACGTAGGGGGCGACAATGAAGGCTGAGCTACAGACAGGATATGGTGTTTGAATTGGTTTTTAAGGTATGCATAGGAGATTGCCAGAGAGGAGGGAAAATTCTAGGTAAGTTGGGGTCAAGATATAGAGATCCTTGTACATAAAGTTAAAGGGTTCATAATACATTTTAAAAGCAAAAGGAAACATTAGACACTTTCAAGTAAGAAACATGTGACCATATCTGTGCTTTAGAAAGACAAGTCTAGGGGCGCCTGGGTGGCTTAGTCGGTTAAGCATCCGACTTTCGCTTAGGTCATGATCTTGCGGTTCGTGGGTTCGAGCCTCGCATCGGGCTCTGTGCTGACTGCCAGCTCAGAGCCTGGAGCCTGTTTTGGAGTCTGTGACTCCCTCTCTCTCTGACCCTCCCCTGCTCGCGCTGTCTCTCTCTCTCTCTCCTAGAAATAAATAAAACATTAAAAAAAAATAAAAAAAAAAGAAAGAAAGACAAGTCTATAAACATAGTTGTGGATTGTTTGAGCGCTGGAGCAACTTTTGGGAAAGGAGAATAATGGCAAGATCCCTTAGAATAAGACCCCTGCTAAACATGGAATGGATATAACATTTTGAAACTAAAGTTCAACTCATTCCTCCTTATTCCCATAAGGAAATGACTAATCAATTCAAGATATCTTTGAATTGAAATACGAGCATCTCATCCTCTCACATTCCAAGTTTAAGGCCATAAAATATTTATGCTCTCCTCAATGTTTTCATCTGAGGTTGTTAACTGTATCAACAGGTATAATTAACCAAAGAAAATCAAAAGCTAATAAATTAGAAATCCAACAAAAGGAGATAGAGAATTGACAACTCAGAAGAAAGGTGGGGGAGAATCTTACACTTTTCTTCCTTTAAATCGGTAATTTAAATCAATTGCAGCTTGAGCACTTTTAAAGGATCCATGAGCCACAAAATGTATCTAAAGGTCTAGAGTGGTTAACAAGCACTCGGATTTCCATTTTTTTTAATTACACAGATCAGTATAAGGGCTGGTCCCACTCAGGACACAGCACTTAAAGTATCAATGTAAATATGGATAAGAAAATTCTAAAAAATTAATCTAATGACATGTATTACCCATTAGAGGTAGACTATACCTCATCATTGGAGAGACCAAAAGGGTAACCTGGCAAGAGCAAAGGATAAAGGCCTTCAGAAAGCCAAGGACACACATGCTTTGATGAAGAGACCTATAATACATACTTACTATTCACAAATTGAACTTATTGAGCACTTACTAACTGCTGGAGGCGGAGTTATAGAAGAGAAATAAAAAGATAAGAGTCTGCCTAGAAGGAACTCTCATTTTCTAGAGGAAAAGAAAACATGTAACTGAAGAATTACAATAAAATCTTATAACCCTTAAAATATCTGTTTCCCAAAGACAAGGAGGGCTGCAGAAACCATTTATTACGTGTTGTGAAGGTTGAAGATGGTTTTGATGATAAAAAAAAAAAAAAAAAAGAAAGAGAGGGAGGTCAAGTGGTTTGGAGGATCATCCCAGGAGGATGGGCCACTGGCAAATGCTCAGAATTTGAAAGCACATGGATTGTTTGTTCAGGAAAAGAAGGCTAATTCACTGATGGACTGTGCTTAATACGCACTAAAAAAAAAAAAAAAAAAAAAAAAGTAGCACATTTTGGAAAGCCTGATATGGCAGGCTAAGAACTTGGAATACTTACATCATGGTTTAAGACAGTCACTGCTTTGTTCAGATTTAGTAAGTTATCAGCTACAACAATGTTTAATAGACTGGGGTCAAGTGAAGATGGGAGACTGCATGAAGACCAGTTAGGAAACAATTCTATAATCTGGGTAAGAGATAAGGAGGATCTGGGGCAAGGCAGAGACAAAAGGAATGGAGGAGATGAGGGAGAGGGAGAGAGATTTCTGAGGTGGAGTTTTATTTACTCAAGGACAAATAAAGGCAACATCCAAAAAAGGCAAATATGATATGTACACCTCTCTTACTGTACCATAGACTTCTAGCTTAAAAAATGCAAATTTCTTAATGGTAGGCACATTTGCCAACTGCTTAGCCTAACACTGTGTCTTCACTAGAAGATGCTCCAGAACTAACAATTACTTAAGTGCTGAAATATTAACATAATAGAACATGGACAAAGGGCAATTACCAAAAGAAAATAATAGCATAGCTTGAATTCTAATATCTAGTTAACACTTCAATTGTGTTATGTTTGGAAGCTCCCTCAATCTAGCATGAGATCCTTAATGCATTGTTACAGATTGATTTGAATAAGCTTTCATAAAGAGGAAACTATCACATAGGAACCTGATACCAATGTGCCTTCTCAACCTAAATGTTTCTCTGATGTCAGCATTGCTAACGTTCACATTAAATGCTGGCCATCTGCCTGTTACATCTAACTATATCAATGTTGTCAATCTTAATTTGTAAACTCAACATTAGAGACTCTGGCTTAATTCATTTTATACCCAAACAGCATAGTTAGTTCTTAATAAATGCTGCTGATTATGGCTATTGAAAATAATTTCCAAAAGTTTTTTTCAAATATTCACATTTTCAAATATCTATACAGTGTACCAACTAACTGCTCTGTATTAAATAAATGTGTAACAAATGCCAAGCATCCATATCTTCAAATGCCTTATTACAGATTTTACCAAAGTTCACCCTTTTTGTCCAATGCATCTATCATGATTTTTATTTATAGCTTTTAGTATTACTTTTATACAGCTTTGTTCAAGATGACTCCAGATGTAGAAGTACGTTGTGTTTAGAGCATATGCTAGTAAATAAACATAAACTAATTAAGAACAAATTCCTTGAAGATCCCAATGTATTTGTTTCTTAACTTGCTGTTTGTTACTTGTACTCTGAAGCAAGAGGCTGAAACTTTAAAGGAGTAATGGTCCATTTAGCAAGCAGAGGACACAGATCTATCAGACTTAAGCACCAGACACAAGACATTAAAAAAAAAATCTCTTATTTCACAGATGCTAAAACTGAATAAAAATAGAAGCCTAAGACACAGAGGGGCGTCTGAGTGGCTCAGACGGTTAAGCAGCAGACTTCGGCTCAGGTCATGATGTTGCAGTTTGTGCGCTGGAGCCCCGTGTCAGAGTCTGTGCTGACAGCTGAGCCTAGAGCCTGCTTCAGATTCTGTGCCTCCCTCCCTCTCTCACACTCTGCCTCTCAAAAATAAATCAATTTTAAAAAGTTTATTAAAAGAAAACCTAAGACGTAGAAGAAACAATTTAAAGATCACTCAGAATTTTCCACGTAAAACAAGTCTTAAAATAGTCTGAGTATTCACTTAACTTCTTCGGTATTTTAGAAAGTACTAGTCTTATCAAAAACAGTGGTATCATTTATTCAATAATGGCCCAATATCTTAACTGAAAAAATTCCCTTATAAGGCTACACCAATGACTGTTCATATACATTGTTACAGGGTCGTTTTTTTCCACAACAATGCAAATGTCACATTAAGGTTTAAGCTTTACTACATAAGTGACCTTCAGAAATGTGTTTGATGTCTCCAAGCTTCAGTTTGTAAGTCAATGGAGACACTACTTGTCTTAACCATCTCACAGGGATTTTATGAGGGAGCAAATGAGAGAAAAGACACAAAAGTGCTTTCTTATTTGATGTAATGATTGTGAGTAGGACAAATCTATTTAAACTTGTGAAGCTATTCCTAAAACTATTGACTATGCATTTTATAAATGTAACATGTGGCCAAGCATCAGAAATACAGAATTATCTTAAAGATTACTCCTCTTCATATCAAATGAACATTATTTTGCCCTGAAATGATAGAATAAAAAAGATAATTGTTTATAATGTGCTGTAAAGTATCCTGCAAGAATATGGGAAATGTGTTCATAGAGATAAAGGTTTTTTGTTTTTGTTTTTGTTTTTTAACACAAGGAGTACTACTTCTGTGGAGGTTAGCAGAATAATGGAACAATTTTGTTTTGGAATGTCAAAATAAATAGAAACTGGTCTAATAGGATAAAGCGAAGAGGAGAGTTGTGTGGGGATCAGAAATATGTCCTGATAAGGAAAACCCCATTAGCTTCTGGGAACTTCAGTCTGGGGTGACATTTCGAAGGATTAGACCTCTAGATTATCATGAGAGTGCTTTTCTTGGCTGAACTCTGAACCAGACAACAATAAATCCCTTTTCACGCTCAGGATCCCCATTCTGATTTACTGTAGTATTTTAATTAAACCCAGTCAGACTTTACATTGAATTAGGTATTTAAAAACAGACTCATTTTCTAGAGAATGAACAAAGCATTATTCCAGTTAATGTACACAGATGACATGGCCTGGAGGAGAGAGGACTTCATGGATCCATGTACCAATTTTTAATTTGTTGAGCTTAGTAAGGCATTCACATTTCTCTTTTTTAATTGACAAACTAATTTTAACTTGAAAAGAATGAGTGAGGCTTTTATATAATTTTGCCATGAGGCTAATTCTTAATAAAATGTATTTTACAGTCATTAATAGTGATTTGTGGACTCACGTTGAATCCTTGAAAAATTATATTTGAATCTATTACTTGGTGGTCACATAGATTTATCTTATGAAATACATACTCGGAGTCTTATTTCTACTTTCTGGAGAAGGGTATGCCCATGAGATATAGTAGGGTCGACTTTAGCTGACCCTAATTCTTTGACAACTATGGAATGTGACACATTTTTATCAATTATGGTTTTGGCGTTCACATGAAATAAAGGAAAAGTTAGAGTAATTACAGTGTTCTCTGGATTTCATTGATCAATTGTGAGATGTGAAAGAAATGGCTGAAGAAATTTTACCTCCTCAAATTTGATTCTTCAATTTTAATAAATGAAAGCTGAACCTGAAAATATGTGTCAGATTTCAGGAACTTCTAAATGAAGTCATTTGTGGACAAAGATAACTTCAAATGGGTAATAATAAAATGGCAGTCCCTTGTAACAATTTGTTGAATATGATGCATTTACCTTTACAGGAAAGAAATGAAATCATTTATTTCTACAGGGAGGCACTGAACACTCAGGACCCAGACAGACTGGGCTGTAGATTTGATCATCTTATTCATTAATACCCCATGAGACTATGACCAGTAATACCTATGACGCATATGTTTGCCAGGGCCACCACAAAAGTACCACAAACTGAGTGTCTCAGAACAAGAGAAATGTGTTACCTCAGAGTTCTGATTGCCAGAAGTCTGAAATCAAGGTGTCAGCAGAGCTCCTCTGAAATCAATAGGGGGAAAAAATCCTTCCTTGCCTCTTCCTAGTTCTGGTGGTTTCCTAGCAAATTTTCATGTTCCTTGGCTTCTAGATGCATCGTTCCAGTCCTCTGTCTTTATAGAGCTCTCTTTCCTCTGTATGTGCCTATCTTTATGTCCAAATTCCCACTTTTTTATGAAGGACATCAGCCATACTGGATTAGCGCTCACCTAAAGACCTCATGATTACCCCTGTAAAGAGCCTATTTCCAAATGAGGGCACCTTTTATCGTGCTGGGGGTTAAAATGTCAATATCTGTTTTTGGAAGATGCAATTCAATCCACGACACATGGGTCTTAATTTTCTCACATAGAAAATTAGTATGAGAGGCTACCTAATGGGGCTCTCAATTACTGAAAGATGAATCAATTTTCATTTTCTCAAAATAAAAAAAATACACTTCAGGAGTGCTGAACTCCTGACAGCGCCTGCTGAATGCAAGATCCTGGTAAGAGCTGTGCTTTCTGTACTTTCTAGAAAAGCCTGAGTAAGATCAGCTGTGTTTAGTGATTGACCATATGGTTCATCAGTAGATTTAACTTAGAGATTGAGGACTCCTGAATTAGATGTTCTCCAAGACCTTTACAGATATGACTTTTACAATTCTAGGGCAGTTTTTGGACCTGCATTCTTACTATGTAGATGAAATCAACAAACCATGACAAACATATCTGTCTTGCCAAAGAATTTTTAACATGAAAACCTAAAAATAAGGGAAAAATCATTCTCATAACTCAGAGCATTATTCTTATTAACATCTTTCCTAATGTTCTTCAATCTCCCAAAACTAGAGTCCATTCTCTGTATACACTAGGTTCCTTCTATAAATATATACTTCTTAACATATGCTAAGTCAGAAGTGCCAATAAACACCTACTTGCTCGATGTTACACACTCCCAGCTCAATCTGCCTCTGTTAAGATGTGTGCTCTGGGAAGTTCACGACTGGCTCCCTGCCTCAGTTTTCTCAACTGTCAAATGGGGATAATTAACTTAAAAACAGTATCAGGGATGTAATAGTGAGCATACCTCACTTAGCTTATCACTAAATTATTATTGGTGCAATAAGAGGAAGGAGACTAATGACCACGTCTAAGATTTTGAATATTTTAAATATCATCAAGGTTACAAGGAATCAGTAATAAAAGGGGATCAATAGTCTTAGTAGAAGCAGAAGCTTTCATCATTTACCTTGGCTAGCCAATAGATATAAACTGTCTGTTCCTGTAACTATAATTCAAAGTATCATCATTCCTCCCAAGGCAACTGCACATGTGCCACCATCAGGAAATTCCTCACTATATTATTCAATGCCAGTGTGCTAGTGTAGATCACAAAACATGACCATGGTCTTTGCTAGGCTAGCAGCCGGCATTTGAGAAATGGCAGCAGGCCACCAAGGAAGAGATGGAGAAATAGCAAGTCAAGTGAAAACCAGTGTGACAATCTCCTAGGTTGCAAATCATTCCCTAGGTAATTTTTTAGCATCTGAAAATAACTACTCTCAACAACAGTGACCAGGAGACGTGGTGAATGTTGTCAAGGCATTCAAAGCCTATGTGCCCTTTGATGGTTGTTTCGTTGTTGTTGTTAATTTTTTTTTAAGTGATTCTACACCCAACATGGAGTTCTAACTCACAACCCTGAGATAAAGAGTCACATCCCCTACCAACTAAGCCAGCCAGGTGACTCTTTGATGGCCATTTTCAACCCTACTCAGAAGACTTGGGTCTTCTCAGCAGGGAAGAAACATCCTCACTTTCCATCACAGCCTGGGCCTCAGAGAATGGAGCACTCCCAGCTGGGCAGGAAGAGCCTGAGAAAGTTCTGTGGGGTTTGCCTTTTTTTTTTCTTTTAAAGTTATACAGACACATATAAAATGTCTGCTTCTACATTTTAGCCACCTCAATATATGAAACCATGGTGTTTAAAGAGTAAAATAACAATATAATGGGGGGGGGGGCAGTTAGTCTTGCCCCTGGCATCAGGTATTGTAAACATCCAGAAGTGCCAGTGTAAACCTTTATTCAAGAGACTGGGTTCTTTGTCAAGCAATGCCTTTCTTCCAAAACATTCTTGCTGCCATATGTCTGCACCCAGCCAGCTGCAGATCTAATAAGAAAGTTCTTATTCATGTTGTATAATGTTTTACAGGTTTGCCACGGGGGTCACTCGCTGTGAGTTCTTTACGTCAGAGTCGGAGCTCTAACAAACAGAAGGTGGAAAGATGCCAAGAAATGTAGGTTGGGAGGCGAGGAGGATCAAGGCAAAAGAAAGGAAACAGCGCATCAAGCTCACGGCCTTTCTATTTATTTTGTACTCATTTAATGCCAGAAGCAGTGCTGTTATTATTAGGGAAGCAAAAGAGAGGAAAGGGAGCAACTACTAGGTTGCATAAACATTATCATCAAATATAAGATTAGAAATGTCTAACTAACTCTTTCTTGACTATCTCATGTAGAAAGGGGAAATATATTCATCTTTTCAGATGCTTGGGAGCTATTTTATTATGTTTCTGCTGCTTTATTCCTCATGCTAAAAAATACAAAGAAAAAATATTTCCTGATGGACCTAACACATGAAAAATCTTTTTAGGTTCATAATTTACTTCACCGAGGGGCGTGGATACATCATCAATTACAAATATGACCAATATAAACTCATGTTGTTATAAAGTGAGATTTAGCAAGTAAAAAAAAATTTAGTCTAAGACCACCATTAAATGTTTTCAGAAGTGAATGAAGGATAGCTTTCCCTATCATCTCCACTACTCTAAACACCACGTGCTCGGTTATAAACTCATTAAGCAGATTTGTAGATCATTCATGAAACACAGATCTCTGCTCCCAGAGGCGCAAAGGTTTAGAAGGCATGTTCTACATGCACATATTATTTTGTTTTCCTATGTTGACATGCTTTCATTGCAACATTTTTTTCTTTAGCAAATTTGATAGAAAAGTGAATTTCCAAGTGAATCTCTAGATCCTAGATATATTTTAAAAATGTAAACAAATGTAAAGAAGTTTCTTAACAAAGTTGCAATGCAATATTGCTGGTCCACTGCATTACAGAATCTAAGAACCAAGAGACAAGTGCCTACAGATTTGCTCACTAGAAGTCAACTTGAGAATTATGTTATCTAGAAAAAAAGTAATTTTATTGGGGGAAAACAGTACCAACTAAATACAGGATAAGAAATTCTCCAGAGTGTCTAAACCAATGTGTAAAGTTAGTAAAGGGATGTCATTAAATATGACATTCATGGTAAAAGAGCTTGGACATAATCTTTGCATGAATTGAGAGGAAAAGGAACAGTGACATCAAGAGTTTCCAAATACCCTACTGGTGAATTTGATATTGGCATTCAAAGCCTCAGCAACTTAAAAATGAAGTCCTAGAGCAGAAGGGTATTTTCTTTTACTTGGAGAATGTACTGTTGATTTCCAACCTTATTTATAAAAAATAAGAGAAAAAGCAAAAATCTCCAAGAGGGAAATTTTTCTTCGGCTCTCCATACTGATAAGATGGCAATTTTTAGAAACTCATTTTCTTGTTTTATAGTCTTATTTTGCCAACTGTCCCCTTATCTCTCTTTTAATCATTTATTCTCTGTTACTTTTAGAAGTACTCCTTAGTAAACTCAGCAGAGGGCCCAAACCCAAAAAGACCCAAAATAGTATTCTGTAAAGTCTGTCAATTTTTAATATCACTCTTCACTGCATCCTAATGCATTCAGCACTGTTACAAAGCAGAATAGCAAGATTCTGTTGAAATGAAATTTCTTTAATTAATTATTTTTGAGAGAAAAAGCATTAGCAAGTTGGGGGAGGGTCAGAGTGATGGAGAGAGAATCCAAACAGGCTCTGCGCTGTCAGCATAAACCCTGACGTGGGGCTTGCTCCCACAAACTGTGAGATCATGACCTGAGCCAAAATCAAGAGTTGGATGTTTAACTGACTGAGCCACCCAGGCACACTTTTTAACATTCCCTTTAGAGAATAAGATGAGGAAACTAAGCCACAGAGAGAGAAATTGCCAAAAGGTCAACAGCAACTACAGAGCAACTATGTAGCTTCACACTCGTAACCACTAGACTACACTGCACAGAGATTATTCTGAGAACAAGGAAGGGGACAAAACAGATTAGGAATCCACAGAAACCCTTCAAGATTCTGGAATGTTTATTTCTTATACTCCATGACTGGTACATGTTTGTCTGTTTTATATTTCATCAACTTTCTTATTATTTTATTTTAATGTTTGTTATTTATTTTGAGAGAGAGAGTGAACAGGGGAGGGGCAGAGAGAGAAGGAGAGAGAGAGGGAGAGAGAGAATCCCAAGCAGGCTCCATACTGTCAGCACAGAGCCCTGTGCAGGGCTGGATCTCACAGTTTGTGAGATCATGACCTGAGCTGAAACCAAGAGTTGGATGCTTAACTGACTGAGCCACCCAAGTTACGAATTGTTCTTTTTTTTTTTTAACTATATATATATATGTGTGTGTGTATATATACATAAATATATAGTTTTGGATATACAGTAAAATATATTTGTTCTTATTTTTTTAACTATATATATAGTTTTGGATATACAGTAAAAATATACATTTAAAATAACAAAATACATTAAAATATACGGTACATATGCTCTTTTTAATGATATATTCCACAATTTAAAATTTTAAAGAAAACAGCTATTCTAAAAATTTTAGAAGTTTGCCCAAGTGGCATCATTACTGGGTTTGAAATGTAGACAGAGAAGTTTATCATCTTTTAGTGAACACACATCATGATTTGAGTAATTTTTGGTCACATTCTGAAAGGTACTTGAAGATCTCCCATTCTTCTAAGAAATAAGCTTTGGCAAGTAATAACCACTTGAGGTCATGGTTTTCTCAGTTAAAAACAAGAAAATCAGACAGAACATGACTAACATACCTTACAGCATTAGAAATTTAGAGCTGTACAGATTTAAGTGAAGCCACAATTGCCAAGAAAACATGTCACTCAAACCTAAACACTGTAAGTAGTACAAGAATATGTTAAATCAGGAGCACTGGGGTGCCTGGGTGGCTCAGTCAGTTACACATCCACCTGCAGCGCAGGTCATGATCTTGTGGTTTGTTGAGTTTGAGCCCCACGCTGGGCTCTGTGCTGACAGCTCAGAGCCTGGAGCCTGCTTCAGATTCTGCGTCTCCCTCTCTCTCTGCCCCTCCCCCTCTTGTATGTGTGTACGCTCTCACGCTCTCTCTCTCTCAAAAATAAACATTTATAAATTTTTGAATGAATGAATCAATCAATCAATCAGAAGTGCTGATGAAGACTCATTCTACTGAGTTTATTTCCTATAGGTCCCCCTCCACCCTTGTAAGGTACTCCCCAGGGGCTATGGTGGGCAGTTCCACAAGTGAGATTGCCAATGGGAGACCCAGGTTCAAGACTTGATTCCCCACCAAAGCGGTCTGAATCTTAGGTAAGATCAAAGAACTTTCCTAGGAAGTGAATCATTTACTGATTATTTTCTTTCACAATTCAGATTTTAAAGATACTTTTCATTTTAAGTGATAGCCTCCTCCATTGTAGAAGTGTTTTCTGAAGGAAACCCCAAGAATTATAGGCTCAGTTGGAAACTATAAATTCCATTGCTGTTTTGACCAATAACACAGGGAATTCTAATGATCATATCAGAAAATACCAAGTTGTAGAATGCAAAAAATCAACATTTTAATTTAACATTAAGAAAAACTTCTGTCAGGGTGGTACCAAGTATGCCAATTTCTAAAGTAATGTAGGTACTATTAACTTACAGAAAAAAAAAAAAAGGCAAACCAAATTAATTTTTCTTAGCTGTCTGGACCAAAGAAATTACCTGGTGAATATCCAGGAAATGGACAAAGGGAGAAAAAAACTGAAGATGGCAATAGAAACAGAGGAAAGGGAGCATTCTCTTCTCCTAAACAGTTTTGTATGCTGTATGCATGATCCCCAAATTTCAAGGGGAGCCTGTAACACACTGTTGAGAGAACCAGGAATCTGATCCCATAAGATAACACCCCATCTGTTCTTAACACATATAGCCTTGGGACACCTGGGTGGCTCAGTCAGTTAAGCGTCTGACTCTGGTTCAGGTCACCATCTCACAGTTTATGAGTTTGAGCTCTGTGTCCAACTCTGTGCGAAGAGCTCAGAGCCTGGAGCCTACTTCGGATTTTGTGTCTCCCTCCCTCTTTGTCCCTCCCTGGCTCATGCTCTGTGTGTCTCTCTCTCTCAAAAATAAACATTTAGAAACATTTTCTTAATGTATGTTTGTTTGTTTATTTATTTATTTATTTAGAGAGCAAGCAAGCAAGCGCAAGCAAGGGAGACCATGCAGGGAAGGAGCAGGAGCAGAGAGAGTGGGGGAGAGAGAAAATCCCAAGCAGGTTCCACATTGTCAGCGAAGAGCTGGATACAGGGCTCGAACTCACAAACTGCAAGATCATGACCTGAGCTGAAATCAAGAGTTGAATGCCTAACCTATTGAGCCACCCAGGAGACTCTTAAGAAACTTATTAATTCATGGGGCCACGAGGTGGATCAGCGAATTAAGCATCTGACTTCAGCTCAGGTCATGATTCATGGCTTCAGAGTTCAAGCCTTGCATTGGACTCTGTGCTGACAGCTTGAAGCCTGAAGTCTGCTTCGCATTCTGTGTCTCCTTCTCTATAGGTCCCTCCCCCACTTGCACTCTCTCTCTCTCTCTCTCTCAAAAATAAACATACATTAAATTATAAAAAAAAAAGTATTAATTCACAAGCTTTATATAGCTTATTGAAAAAAGACCAAACAGTGAAAACAAGATTTCACTCTTAAAACAAAGGGTAGTGTAAATATACATGTACATCATTTTTAAATGAGCTACTCATCAAATTGGATCTGGGTATTACCAATCATTATTAATTGCATTGATAGTCAAGACAGTGATCGGTTTCAATGATCACTTGTTCACTACTTAATTTTTTAAAATTCATTTCTCAAAATGCTTAACTAAAACGTCTGATTGCATTTCTATCATCTATTGTTTTCTAGATATATTTTTTAAGTTCCCTATTATATCATCACTCTTCTTTACTAATATAAATTCTTATCCAAAGCAGCTAGACTATACAGCAGTGGTTGGCTTCAACTCTGTGTAGATAGTTAAAAACTCTGTCTGCCTGTTTCCTTCCTATCAAGCCAGCCTGTTTCTACACACCTGCAGGTTAATCTGATGTTTATAAGCTGAGGAAAAAAGGAAAGGTCCTAAAGAGTCAGCCAGGAGTTGGGCAAGGAATGTATTTGAAATAGAAGAAGGAATATAACAGAAAGGAAAGGAAAAACATACCCCTACACTAAGAACAAAGTATGTTTTCTTCTGCATGAAGAACAAGGGGCCGTGCTTTAGTCTGAGTTGTGGGTGAACATGAAGAAAGCTCCATCAGACAGGTGGGGAAAGGGCCATGTCATGATTCAAGGTCTTCTCTCTGGTTCTTCTCTCTCAGTCTCAGATCATCAGTCCCCCTTTTTATAGCTTGAGTCTCATGTAGGTTGCCAAGTACAAAGCAGAGAACTCCTCACTACACAAAACATATGGTAAAACTTCCCAGAGCAACTCTTGGCTCTGGTTTCTGCTTGCCTGACTCTGACCCCATTCCTCATTTTTGCCACAGGGCTGAGAGCTGAGGGTGGGTGCCTGTGAGCATAGGAAGCCAGAAAACAGCAGAGGGATCATCAAACCTTGGGCCAAAGCCTAGAAATGATTTGGCAACTCGGTCAGATATCTGTTGTCCTGTTACTTTACGTTTTTGAAAACACACGTTAAAATAAACCCACAATCAAAAAACACAAATATAGCAAAGGTTTTCCATTCCATTGGCAGACATGTGAAAAGCAATTATAATTATTTCTTAAGTATCCACATGTGTCTCTTGGCTGACTATTCATGGTGAATTTTTACTTCTCTGTTGGCTGATATCCAGCACACATCAGAGTAGAACTCAACCACTTCCCAGCAACTGTGCATTCAGGAAATAATAAAGCCAGTTCAAAAAAAGAACTTCAAGTCAAACAATTAGCCAAGTCTGCTGTTGATTTTAGCTCCTGAATTTCCTTAGGAACCATGATGTCATTGCCTAATCTAAAACTAACCCATCCAATACTCCATATAACTTAACAGAAAAAAATTCTAACATACTTACCAGAGCACCAATGATTTTTTATGATCTTACATCTTTACTTTGCCTCTTCAGTTACTCCTCTTTGTATCCTGTGTTTCAGTGATCCCATACTACCCAGTTTCTCCAAACATACTGGGTTGGTCGTTGCTACCTTCAAGATTTATGGTATAATGAATGGGATCTGGTGTTGGACAAATCTAGATTCAAAGCCTGGCGCCCTCTCTGAATAACGACATTACCTTGGGCAAGTTTCTTAAACTCTGAGTCTTAGCTGCCTTGTCACTAAAATAAGAATAAGGACACCTACTTTGGAGGAGCACTGAGAGAACTCAAGTGAGATAGTATTTCTTAAGTTTTTAGCAAAGTGTCTGGACCACAGCAGGCCTTATCTTCCTTATTCATCCCTACAGCTGCCCTTGCTCATCTTTCAAAACTTGCCCCAGAAAATCATTTCTTCCATGCAGCCGTCTCTGCCTGCATCCTCTCCATTTTACTCTCAGCCAGACAAAAATCATGTTTTCCTTGGTTGTTGAAACTAAGCCATGCATATACAACAAGTATTAGTTTCAATTTTACGATGCAGCATGTTTCATGCCCATCTTCACTAATCAGTTAGTAGATTCATAGAGACATATACTGTGTCTAAATGATCTTTGAATTCCAGGGGTGCCTGGGTCACTTAATCAGTTAAGCGGCTGACTTCTGATTTTGGCCTAGTCATGATCTCATGGTTTGTGGGACTGGGCCCTATGTCGGGCTCTGCACTGACAGCATGGAGCCTGCTTCCAATTTTGTCTCCCAATCTCTCTCTCTCTGCCCCTCCCCTACTCTCTCTTTCAAAATCAATAAACATTTTTAAAAAAATTTTCTTCAAATTCCAGATACTTAATACTTGCTACAAAGTAAGTACTCTATACATATAGGACAAATCAACAAATATAGATCTGAAGGGAAAATTCATACAATGGGTTCTATTAGCACAGTTAAAGATGATTTGTACATAGTAAAACCAGTATTCCTCAACATGGTAGATATTTATAATTGAGATATACATTGTTATTTTACCTGACAAAGATTTATCATCAACTGACTGCATGCTAACCACAGTGGATATAAAAAGGAGTTAGAATTCCCTTGAGTAGTGACGCAGCTTTACAGGGTGGCCACGGATGCTGTGTGCACCATCCCAAGGGGTGCCATTCATGACATGGTCACTACAAGTGTCATGTAATGGATCTCCTGACTCACTCTAGAATATCTACTTTCTGTAAGGAAGGACTTTCAAAACAAAAGCAGGGAAAGGTGCCTGGGTGGCTCAGTAAGTGAGGCGTCCAACTTCGGCTTAGGTCATGATCTCAGGGTTTGTGGGCTCCAGCCCTGCATCAAGCTGTGCTAACAGCTCAGAGCCTAGAGCCTGCTTTGGATTTCGTATCTCCCTCTCTCTCTGCACCTCCCCTGCTCGTGCTCTGTGTCTCTCTCAAAAAATAAACGTTACAAAAAAATTCAAAATAAAAGCAGGGAGAGAGATAATAACCATACCTCTAAGTCTGAGAAAAGTCAAAGGACCGCTCCATTAAAAGCCACCTTAAGCTACAATGCAAACCATACATATAGCCTTCTACCTTCATAAAGAACTCATTTACTACATCTACAGTTATGAAAAACTGTACATTGTACTTTCTTCTAGAGTGAAACAGTCCAATACAGTAGCTACTTCCTACATGTGGCATTTTACATTAACTAAAATTAAATTAAAAATTCAATTCCTCAGTTGCACTAGCTCCATTTCATGTGTTTGGTAGCCACATGTAGTTAGTGGCTTCCAGACTAAGCAACGGAGACGTAAAACATCTTAATCACCCAAGAAAGTTCTAATGAACTGTGTTGCATCTAGAGAATGACAATGAAAATCTGTTTTTTAAAAAAATCTGGGTATGTCCTTCTGGTCATGTGATCTATTATTAATTGGGTTTTTGGCTATCTAGTACCAGAAAAGAACTGGTGACCTTAAAAAGAATTAGTCACCATTATCCTTTACATGGTAAAGGGAAGAATGGAGATCAGGAAAAGACTTCAGGTCTGAAACATCTTTTAATTTTAGCTTACAAATGTGGAAATAGTCCAATCCAATATTAGATTTTTCTTGATGAAAAAATAGATGCTTGAATTTAAAAAGCAGTCTCTATCCATACTCTCTACTGTTTTTTAAGTCAGTTATTGTCTTAGGAATAAGTGAAGAGCTAAAGGTGGTTGTACTTTAAGATCATCTCCCAAAAGGATTGATTTTTTTTTTCCACTGGTAAACACTCCTGGAAGTTTTAAGTCAGAACTCTCTAAAAGTTGCCATTCTCATAACAAGGATTAGAAAGCTTTCAAAAAATGTCCTATAAAAATGAACGGATTCTCAGTCTTTATTCATAACAATGTCTGTGCCCATAATACATCTGAATACTGATAAGACCGCTCTTTTATTAACTGTTTAATGAATAAAGGACAACCAGTCCTTTATGAGATCTGAGACACTGAAGAATTCTGCCCGCAATTTACCCCTTGTGGGGCAACTTTACTTCCATCTACCAATTCTTAGGGAGACAAATATTTATATGCTTAAATTGTGTATAGGGATTGTCCATGCCAAGGAGGGAGAGAGAAATTCCTGCCTATCTTCAGAAAAGAACACCACAGAGTCAGAGCTTCTCAAAATATGGTCTTGAACCCTGCACATTAGAAGTCCTTTTATCAGGACTAAATACAGATGCCTATGGCCCACTGCCTAGGATCCAGGCTTATTACATCATAATCCTAAGGTTGGGGCCTGGGACTCTGCATCTGACAAGTGAGCAAGAGACTGGTACGCACATTCCAGTAGGACAACCATTGTCACAGTGGCAGGGACAAAGGTAAAGGACCCTGCACTATATATCCTGACAATATTACTGGGCTGGAAGAGAGCAGTCTGATATTTCAGACAATGGCAAAGTTTTAAACTAGTACCAGTGATCACTTTCCAGTGAACATTTTATATATAATAATATATAATTATATATTAATATAATATTGATTATATTAATTATACAATAATGCAATATATATAAATGCCACGTGTAATTATAACATAATTATATTTGCTATTAATCATATGTCACATGTTAATTATGCCATATTTATAAATATAACATATATACACACATGTGTATATAAGTATATATACACACAAAATGTATTTCTCCCAAGGATATCAGTACATTAGGGCATAACCAATACACAATTTGCTGCATGAGAGCGCTATAAGAAACACAGTAGAAAATTAGTAAAAAATTTATTTATGTCATTGTGGTACCTATTATACAACTGAGAAAAGCATTACAAGTATAAGCTCTTGTAGTCATACAATATTTGTAAAACCAAGCCATCCAAAAATATTCTGAGTGAAAGTTCACCCTTCTCTCCCTACTGTTCAAAGAGCTACTGTAAACCCCAGCCTTCAACTCCTTCATAGTATCAATTGGCCAACAAGTGGGGCCATGTCTTGTTTTGGTCATCCTGTTTTATTCCTGGATTATTTTAGCTAGTAAATTAAACCTTGTTGACTAGATGGATGGATACATCACTGAAAACAAGGACAGTAAATGGCATTTGATGCTCTGAAAGACACTGAACAACCTTCAAAATTACTCCTCCTTTCCTAGTTCTGCATTAGAAAGTATGAAACAGAAGAAAGAGGTCCTGTCACTGCTGTAGTTAAGCCTACACCTTTGCCATTTACTAAGTGCCTCTGAGACACTGAGCAGATCACGCGCTCCCTCTGGGGCTCTGTTTCCCTCTATAAGGAGAGGGGTGAGACAAGATGATATTCCTGCTTCGAAATTCCGTAGTTTGAATGAGGAGAAAAGAGTTCCTCATCTTAGCTATATAGCTTTCCACTTTTCATAATAAAATACACTCTTCTTTTAGCTAACGTTCTTTGAATTATCTTGATGTAATTTGCCTTGGTGATTTTTTTAATTAGTTAAGCTTAGCTGCATGAAGCAAACGTGACAACTTTGAGAATAAAAAATTTAATTTCATAAACATCTTCACTATTAAATTAATCACAGTGAAGACAACTCAAAAAATTTAAAGAAACTTCATTAGAAATAAGGTGAGAATCCCACATGCTGATATAATTGATTTGTTAGAAGCTGAAAACATTTGAGGTTTAATTTTTCATATATGTAAAAATAGCAACACTTGGGTTCATAAAAATTTGACAAATTCTGAGGCCATGCATTCTGAAGTACATTTAACATGTTAGCAAAAATAGATATAATTATGGTCAACAATCATTTCCTAGGTATTTACTATACATCAGACAGTGTATTAGGCCCTTAATACAAAAAAGGTTATTGAGTGTCTTTTCAATAGAATGTTAGGGATTTCTAATGATTCTTCTACGGATTAAACATAAGAATGCATATATACATTTCAGATTGCTTTTGACTAGACTATTTGACAACTTTAGAAATAATCCTTGAATTAGAGAAAACTGTTAGCAATGCAAACACTTTCTGTTTGCAGCAATTCAAAGGATTCCTGTTCATAACAATGCAAACTAATTTTGTCTCATTGAGAAGGGCTTAACATCTTTTTGGTTCCTTCATTAATTAAATATTTGAATAATGTTCATTTTGTGTTTCTATGAACCGTGATTTTACCTGTGTGAAAATTATACTTTAACATATGAAAAATGGTCTCTAGAGTCCCTAATTATGTTTTGGTGGGAATACATAACAAAATGTATATATATATATATCATGACTATTTGATATTTTATTTTAGCTATACAATCACTAGACAAAAAATTCAAGCATTATTTCAGATTTTCTTTTTAGGTTTCACACTGATAGAAATTAAACTACAAAATCAACTCTGAACATTTTTACCAACTCAGCCAGTGGACGTCCACAGAGCAGGTGACCTTACACAAAGAAGGGCTAAAGAAAACCTCCAAAAGTCTCCCAAGAAAGTTGATGTTATCTTCAACATTTCTAATTATTTTTCAAAGCCAGAAGACCTCCAACCTCCATTCTGAGCATCAGATTTGTTGTTGATGTCCCTATACAATGTGCCTCGTAACCTTAAGCTAAAGTTCAAAATAAATGCACCCTGTCCTCAAGCTCCCTAATCACTCCAGTCAAACTTTTGCCTTCTGTACTGCTTCTTGCACATCCCTCAACCATCCAATCTCTAGGCCTACAAGTTGGGTCCTTTCTGCAGCTCCAACACCAGTCACCCCATTTGGACTCAGTAACTCTATTTCCAACCTACTCTAGTAGCTCACTCACACCATAAGTCCGACAGTTTTGTCAATTAAGTTCCAACAGCTTTACCTGTCTCCAAACTTTCCACCTCAAAGTTATGGTCCTTACTGGGGAGTGAGCCAGAATGATGCATTAGATTAGAAATATAACCTTGACTTTGGCATAACCTGGTTCTCTGTGATGGGATAAAGATCCTGAACATGATGATGAAGACCCTCCACAATCTGGTCTTGTTTTCTTCTGCAATCTCACTTACCATCATAGAGCCCTACAACTGATGCCTCAGCAACTACCCACAGGGTGCAGTTTCCGTGCCATTATCTCTTGCTTCTTGCTCTTTCTGCCTTGAATATCATATTGTTCTTCCCTTCCTCCCCTTTCTGGCTACCTTTTTAAAAACACAGTTCAGTTCAAAGCATTACCACTTTCACTTACTTAAACAGTTTTCTAGGCCCTCCTCTATTTCGAGGCCACAACTGTTCAAACACCATGTACTCACTTTTATTACTGTGCTAAAAAAAAATCTACAATTACCTTCTTGGGTATGGTGCCCCTTACAGAGCCGTAAGTTCCTTGAAGTCACAATTCAAACCCTCTTACAGGACATGATTAGTGCCTCCCTTAAGATCTAAAGTATGGTTCTCATTATGTCCCCATTTAATTCAATTGTCTGGCTCCTCCGCTAACCAGAAGGATCCTGAAGATGACAGCATCCTACAAGCAGCAGTCCCAATTGTCCATGAACCAGCAGATGGTATATATGCTAGGTATATCTTTGAGTCATATGACCTAAGATACATGACATGGGGTTTTAGTTTAACATATGAGTTTTCCTATACCTATCAGAGAAGAGAATCAGAAACAATTTGCATTCACCTTTAATGTATAAAGGTATACATTTACAGTGTTGCCCTTGGGCAACTCTCTGTCCCTCTGTCATAACATAATCTGCAGTTTCCTGAATGGTCTGGATCTCCTGTAGAATGTCACACTGATCCACTGTTATTATGCTAATCACCAAAGTGCATGAAGTGGCCAGCATCTTGAAAGTCTTGTTTAGATATATGGGCTCTAGAGGGCGAGATATAAGACTTCTTGAAAAAGAAAAAAACCTATTACAAATTTTCACCATCTGTTACAGATGTCTGAGTTCACCTCAACTAAATATTTAAGCACAGAAAATACATTTAAACAAGGCAAAGATTGTTCAGTTATATCTCTTTTAGACTACTGCCTAGAAATTCTGCATCAAAAATCAGAAAGAAAAATTATAGGGGTCCTAGGTGGCTCATTTGGTTAAGTGTCTGACTCCGGCTCAGGTCACAATCTTGCAGTTCATGAGTTCAAGCCCAGCAGTGGGCTCTGTGCTAACACCTTAGAGCTTGAAGCCTGCTTTGGATTCTGTGTCTCCCTCTCTCTGCCCCCACCCCATGCTCACACTCTATCTTTCTCTTTCTCTCTCAAAAAAAAATTAAAAATTTTTTAGAAAGAAAGAAAAATTATATAAGTGCCTATCACTTAATATGCAAAATGTTGTTAGTGTAAAGTCTCCTGTGTTGTGATTACCAAGTAACTCCTAGAAACAACTAGTAAATTGATACACGGAACAAGAAATGGTATCCTACAATCTCCCCCAATAATATTCAAAGTAGTATAGTGAGATACACAGAATTTCATAATTATTACTCAGATTTTCTCTCAATCCTCATGTTATACTTTCTTTTACCAATCCTTTCCAATCATATAACTGATTGTAATTTCTATTCATGTTGGCGGGCAGACATTAAATATTTCACTAAACCACCTACTTTCTGCAGTCTCACCTTCCTCAGATATTTCTAACATATTGGGTTAACAGAGTTTACTGCTAAAATTGTATCAACTTATGCTTTAAATATAAATGAAAATATATTTGCAATGGAGGACTATAAACATGGTTTGATTTTATGACAGTGGGACCCAGGCTTTTTTTAATACATTAAGTGATGTGATGCGAAACATGAAAGATCAAGAATCCCTTCCCAAGAACATCTATCATTTTAAAGGAGAAATTAATAGGCAAGAGAGGAACAGGCCTTTGGCGACATCCTTTGGGAAGGTGGAAATCACTCTATGTAATTAATGCTGCAAAAGGAACAAAACCTATTTATTAAAAAAAAAAATGCCCAAAGGACTAAGAATGAATAAGAATCTGGTGCCTCCTACTATGAATAATGGTACATTTATAAATGAATATATTGGCCTCATGATAGATGCTTCCAAAATAATGGCAAACCATATGCTTTGCACCAAATGAACCTTTTCCTTGGAACCCATCACTTTCAAATCTGTCATCACTCTCGGGGTGCCAGGTCTCTGCTTAATGTGCTGGAGTTAAATTTACCAAGCAATATTCTGGTAAATGTAGGCTTAACCTGCGCAGAATTTCCTGGATGGTCATTTTGCTTAGCTTAAAACATGCTACATTCTTCTGCAGAATGTATTCGGTAATTAAAAATAAACTCCTTTAAACAACCTTTCTGAGAGATGAAATTCCCTAAACCCCAAAATGAATGTCATCAAGTATGGACTATTTCATTTGTTTCCTCTGCTGAAAGATAAGAAAGAAACACTAGATGATACTCCATCAGCACACTGAGGTGTTTACAAAGGGATTACTCAATAAATCAGGTTAGCACTAATGGGATTTGTCTTTAGCTTTCAATATAATTATTAAAGAGTATATAGTTTGTAGTATGGCATTAAAAAAAGTTTAATAAAATTTTATTTTAGAATAGTTTTAGATATACAGGAAAGTTGTAAAGATGGCACATCAGATGCTACCTCCCACAAACACACTTTCCCATTATTAACATTTTACATAGGATGTTAGTGAACCGATACTGACATATTATTAATAACTATAGCCAATATATTATTCACAAATACTTAGTTGTTTTTTAATGTCTTTTTTTCTATTCCAGGATCCTATCCAAGATACCATTGTACAATTAGTCGTTATATCTCCTTATACTCCTTTCAGCTATGACAGTTTTTCTGACTTTGTTTTTGATGACTGTGACAGTTTGGGAACTAGGAATGTATTTGTAGAATACCTCTCAATTGTCATTTTCCTGATGTTTATCTCATGATTAGATTGGAGTTAAAGGTTTTGAGGAGGAAGATCACATAGGTAAATGTATTCTCACCATATCATATTATGGTATATACTATCAACATGGCATTGCTATTGAGATTAAATTTACCTAGATCATCTGGCTAAGACAGATTTACAAGGCTTTTCCACTGTAAAGTTAATCTTTTTATCACTTCCCATGCTACACTCTTTGGAAGGAATCACTTACTGTAGCCACACTTAAGGAGTGGGGAGTTAGATTCTACATCCTTGCAAGAGAAGTATTTACATAAAATATTTGGCATCCTTTTGCACTAGGAGATTTATCTATTAAGCCTATTTATTTAATCAGACATTTAGATCAGTATAGACTCATGAATATTCATCTTAAATGTTAGATAATCCAACACAATGTTACTTGTTTTGATTCTCAGACTCTTCCAGCTTTAGCCATCAGGATTCTTTCAGTAGACTTCTAGGTCCAACTGGTATACCCTACCTATCACTGTGTATATGTGAGTGCAGATGACTGTATATGCAAGCACTTCTTAACTTACTGGCACCAAAAGGTAGTCCAGGCTTGTCTTGCATACTCTTTACCTCAGTCCTTGAATAAACCACTTCTCCAAGGAATCCCCATGCCTTTATTGGAGAAACCAGTCTCAGCTGGAGATGCTCAGTGCTAATGGATGTTGTGCTTCTAGGCCCTCTCAACAGACACAGAAAGAAGTATTTGTGTGTACACTAACCCTTAATTATATACATAATGATAAATACTATCATATCTATCTATTTGCATCTATATTAAGCCTTTTTTAATTTGTATGTAATTGACCAAACTGAAAATACACTTCTCCCCAAATTGAACACACCCAGTTAAGGAGACTCCATTTTGGAACTGATGGTACTCTGGATGTTGCAGTGCAGAAATCATACAGTCCTTTACCCTGCGTGATGTTCTGGTCGACTCACGACTGGAGTAATTTGAGAGACTTCACTGTACACTTCATTTCTGGTCACCTTTTGTGGTCTTAACACAGGGCTTGACATATGTCAACATTCAGTATTTGCTGAATAGATGTCTGAAGAAATCCAGACATAAATGACATCTATTACCTTCCTCTCCACTTACAGAGCATGCTTTCCTTCTTGTTTTGTATGTCAAGAAATTCGGCTCAACCTCAGGCTCTCCTTCCTACAAATATACATGCACCATACGCATCTGTATGTCTACTTCCCACTCAGCAGAAAACAATTTGTCTTCAGCTGGTGTTAACAGACCCAGGTAAGGGTTAGCTTCCCTCTTCTGACTTTCCAGGTACCTAATCCCACCACTAATTTGCCTGAATCATCCTGCATCTACAAACCTCTCCATTTCCACTTTCTTTCTTCTCAGTAAACACACTTGAGGCCCTCCCATCTTTTTACAAATGTAGATTTTTACCTCCAAAACACTTTCTCTTTTTCTATTTCTCTTCATGCCCCAGCACCTTGAAAATATTATCTAAATAAAATTTTCCATGTTCTCATCTCCCTTCTATTTTTCCATCATTACTTGACTTCTACCACTAATGAAGTAGAAACATAACTTCTACCTCATTAGCTAATTCCAGTGAATTCCTCTCTCCCATTTAATTGATCTAACATATGATAAGCCAACAGAAAAAACTAAACTTGCTGACAAATGTAGCAACTTAGAAAATATATACAATTTGCTTATTTACATGTAAAGTTCCATTCATATAACTGAATTTTTAAAAATTCAAGAGCTACGCTTCAAATCATTTTTTAAATAAAAAAATTTAGAAGAAAATGCTGATTAAATTTGTTGCTGTCTGAATGAAGAAAATTTTTATTTTTAAGAATTTTTTTTTTTAATTTTATTTATTTTTGAGAGAGAGAGACAGAGACAGCATGAGCAGGGGAGGGTCAGAGAGAGAGAGGGAGACACAGAATCTGAAGAAGGCTCCAGGCTCTGAACTAGCTGTCAGCACAGAGCCTGATGCAGGGCTTGAATCCACAAACCATGAGATCATGACCTAAGCTGAAGTCAGATGCTTAACTGATGGAGCCACCCAGGTGCCATTAAATTTTTTTTTATGAATGCAGAAAATTTTTAAAAAGAAAGATTATGTCTAAATTTATATTTAGATAAGAATTGCATGTCAATATAAATAAATGTATAAGGCAAGCAACACATTTGAAATGCCTTATCATCGCACAAAAAAGTAAATATTATTAGTAATTAAAATATTAATGAGAAGTGGGAAGCCTGAGTGGCTCAATCAGTTAAGTTCCTGACTTCGGCTCAGGTCATGATCTCGCGGTTTGTGAGTTCGAGCCCTGTGTTGGTCTTAGTGCTGACAGCTCTGAGCCCGGAGCCTGCTTCGGATTCCGTGTCTCCCTCTCTCTCTCTACCCCTCCCCTGCTCAGACTCTGTCTCCGTCTCTCAATAATGAATAAATGTTAAAAATATTTTTTTAAATGTTAATGAGAAGATAATTTACAAGGGAGAAAATACAAATGGTTAATAAAATGTTCAGCTTCATAAGTAAAGAAAAAAGTGAAATAAATAATTCTTTTTTTCAACTATTCAATTAGTAAGTGACTCAAATATATCTCCCAATTCTAGTAAATGTAAATTTAGACTAACATATAGCAATGGTTTCTAGAAAGGGGTGGAAATATGATTTTTTTTCTATTCTATTTATTTCTGGATTTTCAAAGCCTCTCTAAAAAGAACAAAAGAGCCATAGGGGAGGAGAAGGGGAAAAAATAGTTAAGCAGAGGGAGGGAAGCAAACCATAAGAGACTCTTAAATACTGAGAACAAACTGAGGGTTGATGGGGGCCGGGGGAGAGGGAAAAATGGGTGATGGGCTTGGAGGAGAGCACTTGTTGGGATGAACACTGGGTGTGACATGGAAACCAACTTGACAATAAACTATATTAAAGGGGTGCCTGGGTGGCCCAGTTGGTTAAGCGTCCAACCTCGGCTCAGGTCATGCTCTCACTGTTCGTGGGTTTGAGCCCCACGTTGGGCTCTGTACTGAAAGCTAGCTCAGAGCCTGGAGCCTGCTTCAGATTCTGTATCTCCCTCTCTCTCTCTCTGACCCTCCCCTGCTCATGCTGTCTCTCTTTCTCTCTCTCAGAAATAAAAAAAACAACATAAATAAACAAAAAATAAATAAAACAAAAGATATTTAACAATCAGAAGGAAAATATTAAATGCCATCTATTAATAAAATAATCAGGAGATAAAATCGTAAGTTCAGAATCAGACATTACAAAGTAATGAAGTGGGCTGAAATACCTGTTGGGATTAGTGTAGTGCCAAAAAAGCCCTCTTAGAATACTTTTCCTACCAACTTCTTCACACCTATTTTTTAATGGAAAAAAGGCAATTTATTTAGTTGGAAATTAAGCTATAAAAGCAAACACTTCCGGAGTAAGTGTAAGTTCACAATAAGTAAGTTCACACTAAGACATAAATGATAGATTGCTTCTGGAAAAGAGGTGTTAATGAAAGAAACAGAAGGTAATGCAAAAAGACAAAGTAGACACCCTGTAAAGGGGGAAATGGATGGTAAAGTAGAGGCCCAAAACCATGAAGACAGGCTTTCCCTGATATGGAAAACTATGCTTTGTGTACAGACTCTTCAAAAGGCCCTTCTCCAGAATACTGTGCTACAGCTCTTGCCTAAAAGGAAGCAGCTGTGGACACAGATGTGGTCTTGCTCTGTTATTCAAGCCCCAACTGGATAAAAGCAGGTTAATATAGTTTTAATGGTGGTAGATTAGATATTTGGCCTGTTTGTTAGATGTAATTGAATCTGTGTTTTTGAGAAAAGCTCTTGATGACGCACAATGTCACAAATCCAACATAAGAAGGGCAGTTTAAGATCTGGTGAGTGAATGCACGTGTACTAACATGAAATGAGTGGAAAACACTGGGTATTATTAGAAGATATAGCCAGATAAATTATGACGAGATTTTATGTTTGATTTAGAGATACAATTCCTTATTCAAAAGGATGGACTCTTCAAAAAATAAATGCCATCATTTACAGATTTGGATGCTTAAGAAAAACAAGTGCTGGGGTAAAAAATTGAAAAAAATTCAAGATTTTCTTTTTTCTTTTGGTTATCAACTTGATGGCTATTTTAAAGTATTCATGTTGATAAAATAATCAGAAAGTTGATGACCCAATGAGCTTTTAATGTGGCAAAGACAGGAATCAATCCCAGGCAGCCCAAATCAAAAGTCACTACCCTATCTTAACTGCTTAATCTGTGTTTACTTCCCAGTTATTCTCCAAACTGCAAATTAGCTGCTCTGCTATTCTAAATGGGTTCTTTTAAAATAAATAGTAAATGAAGAAATGTGAAAATACAAAAAACATAAAAATGCATAGGAATGCATTTTTCTGATCTGTTTACCTAATTCATTCTGTCAATATTTATTGAGCCTCTATTATGTGCCAAACACTTTTAGATGCTTGGGCACTATCAATAAACAAAACAACAGCCACAAAAGTTGCTCCATCATTATGAAGCTTAAATTCTAGAGAACGAGACAGAAAATAAATAATGAAAGTAACAACCACCACTATGTATTAGAAGGTAACAAGTGGTCTTGAAGGAAGAGTAAGATAATAAGGTAGGTAGTACAGGGTGTGGGGCTTTATTTTGAAGGGGGGGGGATAGGGGTTGTTAGGCTAAACCACAATGGGATGCCAACATCAGATTTAAGACTGGAAGACCCAGGCATAAAGGAAATGAGCTATGAGGATATCCAAGAAGAAAGTGTTCCAGGCTGAGAGAATAGCCAATGCAAATAAATACTATCACTGAGTACCTCTGGCAGGCACAAAGAACAGAACAGATAAGTGTAGCTGAAGCAGAGCCAAGTGAAGAGAAAGGTAGTAAGAGATAAGGTAATGGCAAAGATAAAGGAGCCCAATTACAGAGGGGGTTTATAAAGTCTTTGACTTTACTCTGACACAGTGAGTCAATGGACAGTTTCAAGCAGAAGAGTAACATTACCCATCTTCTATTCTCAAGTTACTCAGGTTGCATTTCTGGGAATTGACAGTACGAAGCAGAGAGAACTGCTGAGACGTTTTGGTAACACTCAGGCTAGGTACGATATTAGCTCTACTGCAGCTATAAAAGCAGAGGTGGTGAGAAGTACTCAGATTCTGGACTATTCAGCCAGTAGAACTAACTAGACCTGCTGATAGATTGCATGTGATGGATAGGAGAATGAGAAAAGTCCGGGATGCCCCCAAGATCTCTGAGGAAACACCTAGAAGGCTGTGGTTGCCATCAGCTAAGATTAGGAAGACTGTGTCTGGATCAGGTTTGAAGGCAACATTTGGAAGGGTCTATTTGGGACACATGGAGTTTGAGATGTGTGTGAGATATCTAAGTCAAGAGGTCATTTATTGCAGCTGTATATAGGAGTCTGGATTTCAAAAGAGGGGTCCAAGCAGGAGATATAAATTTAGAAGTTGTCAGTCTGAAAATTAATTTCTAGCTAAAAGAGCAAGAGAAGCAAAGCGCTCATTGGTCACTTAACATATGCCATGCCCTACACCATAAACTCTCACATGCCTTATGTCATTTAATTCTTGTAACCCCCCTGTTTTTCAGACTAGACTATTTTACAGCCTAGTAAATTAAATTGAGAAAGTCTAAGTAATTCCCTGAGGCTAACCAGCTTTCCTTATGGCAATGAATTTTGGAAGAGGCAGACCTTGGACTCCTATGTAGGCTTTTCCATTAGCTATAAAACCTCTCAAGTGCCCAATACAAATAGAAATGTAGCTTATATTCTGGCTGTGATAAATGAAAAAAAGGAATCCAAAAAGTGGACGCAGAACTATAGACCTAGTATAATAAGTGCCCTTAATGATGTGAATTAAGTTTAAAGTTGAGTTTAATAAGCCTTTACAATGAATGAAAATTTACAAAGTCTTTTAGGATTTGAATAAAAATGTTTAAAACATTTTAGTTTTCTTAAGTAAATTGTCTTCTTGAAAAATCACCTGTTTCTCACTAGTCCTTTATTCTGATGTGACCAACATGAGCCAAATTGTGCACACATATGTGGTACATTAAGTAACCTAATTCTCCAACACAGATAAAAATAATGGCTTATTCATTTGATACCATATTTTCCAAAGAATTATAGTACAAATCTCTCTTCTCTTAGTCATTTGGCTTTAAAGGTTTCATATCTATTATTTTTCTTGTACTTTTTAAGTAGTTAAACCTATTTAAGAATATTCAGATACAGAAGGTACACATCTTCTCAATAGGTAAGAGTATCACATACCACTTCTGAAGATGTCTATGAGCAAAATTATAAATTCTACTGTAAAATTATAAACATACCTATAAAAAACAAAAAGCTTGAGAAAAAAATAGAACTTCCAGATTTCTTACTACTAAATATGTTATTCTAACAAAAACAGTTTCCAAATTTCCTAAGATGATTAATAAAAATATTTCATATACTCACATATACATTAAATATCCAGTACCCAGGGCTGTATCATTAGAACCTCTATTCTCTCTGTTCATGATGGACAGATGCAGAAAATAATTTTTCAAAACTATACAGAGGTTATTTTTTAATTATATATACACATAGTATGCATATTATAATATGAATGATATATATAAATACCTGGTCTATGAATTTATAACATAACTTTCAAAGAAAACAATTTTAAATGTAAATATTCACACAGGTTATGGCTTTATAGGAGGTTAACTCAGAGAACAAATATTGACTTAGCATTACCATTTATAAAATAAACTTGTGGAGAACTCATTTATTTAACCTGTTCTACACACACATACATGCACATGGGTGCACACATTTATAGTCCCCATAGTTTCTTGACCTATACCTATATTATCTTATCTACTTTAGAGCTTACAAAATACATTACAAATATGCAACCACTGTTCGCTGAAGCCCACTGGCCCCTTAGCCATCACTGGAACATGTAGCCATGGGCCAATGGCCAACCAGAGCAGCTCCACAAACACTTGCTTTGTACATGACAGCTCCGTGTAATATTCTGTAGCAGAAAGGCTTCTGCCGCTTACAAAATTACTTGGAAAACCACCGTCTTTAAGATCTCTTAATTAAAAATAGAATTATTGAGGCATCAAAGCTTCAAATTTATGTAACAGAACTACAGAAAGAAATGTGTAACCCTCAACAGACACTTGGATTAACATTACTTTTCCCAAAGAAACCAGGCAAAAAAAATCTGTTTTGTATCATTTACTGGAAAGCTTAACATGTGAGCAGTACTAAGTAGTGGTTTTACAAAATGTGGAGTTATTTTCAGTAATGTGCTAAGATTCACCATGGTGTATGTTTACATCAAAGTAAATAAAACATTTCAGTACAAAAGGGCCCTTTAATAAAACATAGAGAAATACTATATATAGGAAAGAGAACTCTGTGTTTCATAGGACATTTTTCATTGAGATCTTAGTGGTTCTGGAAAATGAGTAAGAGAGACTCGGTTATATGCAGTTTATACATAAGCAAAGGAAATGCAGTGACAAAAAATGATTCACACAGGGTTACAAAGTTAGCCGAGAAGGATTCTCCTAAGTCTGGTTCAATGGAAATTGCCATGGACCACATAGATCTCTGTCGCTGTGTGATGAACTAATGTGTTATGAATTTACTGTGAATTTACTGGAACTTAAGTGATAGGCCATAAATACAGGGCTATAGAAAATAATTGCTGACTACACACTTGAAATGAAATCTAAACCTAAAGAATGGAGCTTTTAGAGCTAAAACCTCAGAGAGGCTTGGCCAAAACACTTACACTTGCTAACCAACAAGCAACCTCCTGAGATGGGAGAATTATCCTGAATTATCATCACTGTAACCATAGGATCCTTATAAAGGAGGCAGAAGAGTCAGTAGTAGGACATGTGAAGATGGAAGAGGTCAGAGCAATGTGATATATGAAGGACTTGGCCCTTGTTAGCTTTGAAAGTAGAGGAAGAGAGTCACAAGCCAAGGAAACTGGGCAGCTTCTAGAAGCTGGAGAAAGCACAAAAATGGATCTTACCCAGAACCTAAAGGAAGGAATGCAGCCCTGCCTCATCTTGATTTTAGCCCAGTATGAGCCATGTCAGATTTTTGATCCACAGAACTAGAACATAATAAATGTGTGTTAATGCCATTAGGTTTGTGATAATTGGTTACAGCAGAAACAGAGAATTTGTATACTCAGCTAATAAAAGACATGTTTTCTTTATAGATGAAAAAAGATCTTAAAAATCATTCAAGAAACATCTACTGAAAGTCTAAGGTGGGCTAGACTCAAGGACCTGGAATTGAAAGATGACTAAGTTGTACTTTTTGTGGTCAGGAGGGAATTGTTTTTTTATGCACAGAAACTGGCTTATATGTACATGGGCCTTCAGGTACATAAATGTTTATCTGCACGTAAAAGGTTAACAGGGTGAGAAGAAGGAGGGATTTTAGAAATCATCTTAAACCAACCATACAAATGAGAAAGCTACTTCAGCTGGGCATTGAGAAAGTTTAGTTTCCACTTCTTTTGCTTAATAAAGTGCAAATAACTTCAAGTCTGTGATTCTTATATGAACAGTCCCTAAATTTCAATTATGATCAGTCAGTCCCACATCATTCTGAAGGTGATCAGCTGTTGCGGCATGTTCCTCTTGAACAAAAGTTCTCAAGTTAAAGAAGTGTTCCACAATTTCTAATGGTAACAATAAAATATTACAGATTCTATTACATTTGAAAACCTGAAATCTAAAGACAGTGGACCCCAGAATGGCCTATAAATTCTAACAAATATCAAACGTGATGTCTATTTTAAAGATCCAACAAAAAGCAAAGCTACCACACAGAAATTTATTGATAGAATAATCATGATGCCATAAAAATATGCATCTAAAAATTAGTTTCTGAATAGTATTAATTATTTCACATGATTCTAAAAAAACCAAGATTCAAAAAACAAAAATTCAAATTAGATGATACATTAAGAGAAAGAATAATCAATATGTATCTATATAATTTATCTCTTTCTGGAATACTCTCCGTGCCTTCTCTTGATTGGTTCCTGAATGACAAAATGTTTCTATTTTGGAAAGGAACTTGATAAGAAGAAAATCAAAGATAATTTTTTTCACAGAGTTTCAACCTCCATAGCTAGATTTACATGTCGCTGATTTCTAAAGTCTATTGCCAATAAGAGAATAGTCTTTCCGTGCAATACTTGGTAAAGCCCCAGAGTCAGAAGCACTAGATTGATATTTAATATTAATTAATATTGTAAACTAGTATAGAAACTACACTTCAGGGGCGCCTGGGTGGCTTAGTCGGTTAAGTATCCGACTTTCGCTTAGGTCATGATCTCGCGGTTTGTGGGTTCGAGCCCCACGTCAGGCTCTGTGCTGACTGCCAGCTCAGAGCCTGGAGCCTATTTCAGAGTCTGTATCTCCCTCTCTCTCTCTGACCCTCCCCTGCTCACGCTGTCTCTCTCTCTCTCTCTCCTAGAAATAAATAAAAATATTAAAAAAAAAACTACAGTTCATATTAATATCACTTAGTATTCTGAACCAGTAGATCAACCTAGTAAACTCCATAATCACTTCAGATGATGATAAACACGCCTTATATATATTAAGTCAGAAAAAAATACTACTGCAGTATTATTATAGGAAGTAACATACTAAATACCCATATGATTTATAGATAATGACTAAATGGTCAGGATGATGACGACCATTTAGTCGTCATAGTAGCTTACTCAATGACAGGTTCTGTGATACACTGTCTCTTATTATTTATTCTTCACCATAATCCAAATAGATACACACACCATCTCCACTTACAGTTAAAGAAAAAGACATAGAATGATTAAGTATCTTTCACAAAGTCACATAGTCACATAGCTTGTAAGCGATAAAATCAGGATTCAGACTCTGACCATGGCCAGGTTGTTCTGGCTCCCACACATCAGTCCTTCCCTTTTACTACACTGCTTCTCATGGACAGAAGTGAAGGTCACAGCATGAAGTATTGAATTGGAATTCTGGGACTTCCTCAATTCCTACCTAGGGACTATTGAGGAAATCAATGTATCTATCTTGGACTTAGCTCCCATTATATAAATTAAAAGATCCAAAGATATCAAAAGGTCTTTATTTTTATAATTCATTCATGTTTTTATGCACTTATTCCATAGATGCACACCAAATGCTTTTGGCTAGACCCGCTCTAGGTACTGGGCATACCACAGTTAACAACAGAAAAAGATTCTGAATTAATCTCATTTCCTCTGGTAAGATGAATACTTCTTGGGCATGTGACGCAGGGAAGGTATTTCTGGTAATGGATATTTGACCTGACCTGAAAAAATATGAACTTAAGCCATAGATATATCCTACAGGAAAGGCTTTCTAGGTAGGAAGACTCCTTCCAATGGTTCATTCAAAATCTACCCATGTTAAGTATCCTTTTTCATATGACTGCTAGATTAACACTGAAAGGAATAAATTTTATAAGATTTTTTAAAAATTGGAAGTGGTTAGAAGCATTCTATATCCTTTTCAGCTACAAACTGAAAATCTAATATTTGGGAATGAAGGAAGTCATATGATTCAGTAGAAAGCACCAAACTGGTAATAACAATTCCTTCCAAAAAATATAGGGAGTGTTTGCCTCACATACTTCCTTACAAGATATAAGCAAGGATAACCTTTTAGATGAATATTATTTTGTAAAGTATCATTTGCAGATGGATGAGCAACTATTTGTATTCCCTTTTAAAAGTTCAGTCCATACAGGTTGCAAAGTTTAACAAGTATAGAGTTTATTGAAGTCAGAGTCGAGGGTATAATCCTATAACAGGATGAACTGCACACACAGGTGAATTATTTAGCATAAGACTGGGATGACAGCTTAATGCACTAAATTTGACACGTCAAAGGCAAAAATGCAGTAATTTCTATTACCATTACCTTCTCAAAATTTAGCATCCTCTTTCAATTTTATTACCAAGGCATCAAACTACCTTGAAACTTATAAAATAGTCTGGAATGATCACTTAGAATATTAAATGTACTACAAAATAGCTTCATCTTTATACATGCTCATTAGAGAAACAGAACGCAAGTCTCTTGGTATAATTTTCTGGAAGAACAAGAATAACAATAGTTGATTACTTCATTCTACGAATAATTTCAAATAACTTCTACTGACTGATAAAGAAAGTAGCAGACAAAAGTAGCACAAATTCTTGCTCAAAGAATTGTCAGAACATAATATTAAGAAGGGAATTCCTATACTTGAACTAGAATTCCATGCTAATTATTTTCTTTTACCTGTAACACTTGTAAATTCTCCACAGTAAAATAATTAAAGCCTTTTACCCTCTAATCAGTCATTTTTTCTTAATTTTTTTAAATGTTTGTTTATTTTTGAGGGGAGGGAGACACAGAATCCAAAGCAGGCTCCAGGCTCTAAGCTGTCGGCACAGAGCCCGATGTGGAGTTCGAACTCCTAAACTGCAAGATTATGACCTGAGAAGTTAGATGCTTAACTGACTGAGCCATCCAGATGCCACTAATCAGTCATTTTTCTCAAATTAGGAGAGGAAAGCCCTCTAAGATACAATACACATATTTTTTAAAGAATATGAAGAAGCTCATTTTAAACAAATAACTTTATATTTTTCTTCTGAGCAAGCTAGTTGTAAAACAGTCCAAATAACAAATATGAAACTAATTCCAGAAAGAAGAAAAAAATAATTTTAAGCATACCAAAGAGAAAAAATAATTCAGAACCTAAATAAAAAATGCTAAGGACCAAGTTGAGATTATGGACCATTTTTCAGTAATATAGGTAAATACTCTTTTCAAAGTATAAAGATTAATCATTTTCTTCTTTTAAAACAATTGTAAAAAAATTGCTTCTTGCTATTTGAATATCAAATAGATTGCCTGTCAATGGCAACTTGTCATTAGTAAAAAATGACAGACAATACATATTCTAAATTAAAACACACTAAATTCTAATTAAAATATTTTGTTCATAATGCTTTTCACTACACACACACACACACACACACACACACACACCGTGGTTTCTATTTTCAAGAGGTCCCTTAATTTACAGAAAAACTCTTTAATTTTTCTTTATATATATATATTGGCTCCCATTTTGATTTAAATAAGTTCATGAAACACACTGCCTGACATCTACAAGAACTGGAATTTTATATTATTTAATATTAGGATAAATTTTCCTTTATTTATATATTTTTTCAACAAAGTTATACTTCTAGGACTGATAGGTTTAAAGTACTATTGCAATTGTATCAGAATCACATTAATTTTTTTTAATCTTATGAGATGTTTCCTAAATAAGTGCAGCCTCTTTAGGGAATCACTACTGGCAGTTTTCATTATAGTAACCTGATAGGCCTCTTGAGAAGAAGTATCTAATACCATAGCTTCTATTACAAAATAAGTACCCATCTTAATGCCCAACATAAACCACCATGGTAATATTAAAACTTTCAAATGCGGCCAGCAGAATGCAAGCACAGTGCTTCTTCACAGCACTTCTCATATATCTTGGGCCCACCCCCTTTATGTAGCAAGGGTGGTACAGAGAGCATAGCTAGCAACATGAATGATCCTCTTCTGGAACCCTTCTAACCTGTCACTTTCACATATGCGTGTCCTACATTTAAAAAAATCTAGCAGTTATGGTTGAAAACCTTTCTCCTCAACTATAATTATAGCCCAACTCAGTGAGTGGCAGAAGTTTAGAACCAATACTTCATTAGTCCAATGTGTAGCAAACCAAATCAAAATCTCTAAAAAAGTATCTTCTTCAATACAAAAGTCAGGCACTTAATTTTGGATGAATTCCAATACCCAAAGTAGACTTCTGATTGAGAAGAACCAACATAAATTCTCTGTATGGCTCTAAAAGCACTTTGGTCCATGAGATGGTACAGAGATAATCTGGCAAACACCTAAAGCTCCCTGAGGATTAGCTCTGCTTGTTTGTTTGTTTGGGGTCGGGGGAGTGGTTCTATTCAGTGACCAGGAAGTCCAAGAGGTTTTAACAAGCATAAGTCTAACTAGCCAAACATGTAAAGAGGGTTATCCAGCTGTATCACAAAGGATGACTCCGGGTTTTTAATGTCAGTAGGTTTGTGTGTTTACCACTTCACCACTTCACTTATTCATCCTTTTATGTATCTAATCTATCCATCCATTAAATATATTGAGTACTTGGTGTTGGGCATTCAGCTGTTCATTCCCTTCCCACTGGCAGGGTCAGTCACAATGAGCCAGCCCAGCACACGGTCTTCAGTAACTAATTCGGAATCAATCCTCATTTCTCACCACTGATTCCAGCCCAATGAAATGGGGTCAGAACCTTGGCACAGTATTCTTTAACCTCTGCCTGTTTGCTTATTTATTTATTTACATTCATTTTTGAGAGAGATAAACAGAGCATGAGTGGGAGAGGGGCTGAGAGAGAAGGAGACACAGAATCTGAGCAGATTTCAGGTTGAGCTGTCAGCACAGAGCCTGACATGGGGCTCGAACTCACGGACTGTCAGATCATGACCTGAGCCCAAGTCAGATACATAACCAGTGCCCAACCTCTGCTTATTTATACTGGCATTAAGAGCCCCAAAGAGAGGGAAATAAAAGGCAAATTCAAGGTATTATTGTTATCTGATGACCTAATGAGGACAAATATGATATAATTTAGCACGCAGAACTCCTTTAGTGCATAGCAGAAATTCAACAGACCAGAATTTCGATATTCACAGAAAAATGCCTGTAGAGTTATGTACTCATCTTTGTTTTAATGACTAGTTAAATGTTGCCCATTTGGCTTCTTAACAAAGAAATCGATTAAAAACTTGCCAGGCACTATCCTACATTGCTGGTAGAAGTGCAAATTGGTACAACCTCCTTGGAAAGCAATTTGGCAATATGTACAGGAAGGTTTCAAGTATTCATACCATTTGGCCCACTAATTCCTCTTATAGGAATATTGCATAAAGAAATCTGCAACTTGATATTTTTATACAAAATTTTCATCTCATTATTTGCAATAAGGAGTATCAGGAAACAAAAATGTCTAACAAGAGAGTAAGTTATGTCATGGCCATAGAGCAAATTGGCACATGACCGTTAAAAATGTTTCTGCGCACTTAACAGAAAACACAATGCTTGTAAAATAGACATGTTTAAAAGGAACATTCAAGATTAAATATACTGTACTGTTCCATCTACATAAAATGTATAAATGAAGACACAGAAAACACGAGCTGCTGATATCAGACACGTAACTGTTTACTTTTCTTTTTTGTATTATCCTAATTTTCTAAACACTGAACTTGTGGCTACAGAGTTAAGAAATGCAAAATGTGAAATTCTGAAAGCATTTCAGATTTGGTTGGATGCTATGCTAGGTGCCAGTAATAAAGGATTAAGACTGAACCTCGATGCACAGATTACCAGAGCATGTGCTAAAGACCACAACAACACTGGTAAAACCGGCAGATCAAGGGAGAGGGCAGCACAACTACCAGGAAGCACTGAGTGAACACTTACCAGATGGAGATTTGGGGCAAAAGATTAATTATACGGAAACTCATGAAATGTTCTCTTTTCTGCTGTCCTTATGGAAGAATTCTCAAAATGAATTCTTTTGGATAGGAGACATGTTAAAATAATAATATTGTAGAATCTGTTTCTACAACAATCTCATTCATGATAAATCTCTCAAATGATGTAACTGAGAAGTACTGTATTTAGAAGAGATTGTCACTAATGCCACCAAAACATAGTTTTATTACAGTGCTATTAAAAATGTTATTTTTTTCTAATTTTCTTCAGTGTAACATTAATGAACAGTTGGTGGAAACTTTTCTTTACTCAGTCTAGATTCTCCACTACAGCAATATTCTTAACTATTTCAATGCAGAATGAAACACTACTGTCCATCATAATTCTGACCAGAAAAAGTAAACAAATCTCACTTTGTTCATATTTCATCAACCTAATTTTATAAAATGTACTCCATACTAAAGGGAAAATTTACTTCATTAGTTGTCATGTAAGGAGAAAAGTGTTCTAGGGCAACTACATATATATAGTTTATATATATAAAACAATCACAATATATATTCTTATATTTAAAAATTTGGGGTGGTGCAGTTGGTTAAGTATCCAACTCTTAATCTTGGCTCAGGTCATGATCTCGGGGTCTGCAAGTTCAAGCTCCTCATCAGGCTGTGCACTGATGGTACAGAGCTTGCTTGTCATTCTGCTTGGGATTCTGTCTCTCCTCTCTGCCCCTCCATTTCTGTGCTTGCTCTTTCTCCCTTTCTCCCAAAATAAATACACTTAAAAAAATTTTTTACAAACACAGCATGGGATTCCAGTCACTCATAATTGTGCTTCTCTAACCTCATTACAATAAAATCAACTAGTTGAAAACTTTGCTCCTGAATTTGTTTACATAATTATTAATATTCTGATAAACTACATAAAACCTAAGTACACAGAATATTGTAGTATCAAGAAAAATATTTAAAAAGCTGTTCCTCAATCAAGTTAAAGCCATAGGAAAAAAATCTATAAGCCTTTTCTTTCTCTATAACATTAATGGGGTTAGGACCTAGAGAAATAAAAGGCTTCAATCACTTTCTGAACAGCTATCCTAATGTCAGTCATGTACATTCCTTCTCATCAGAGTAGCCTGAAGATGATTTAATCTACATGACGGAAAATACAAAAAAAACTTACTTGCTTCTCTCAAACCCCAAATTAGGGAATACAAGGTGAAATGTTATTACAGCATTGTACGTAATAGTCCAAATCTCCATCTAAAGAGAAAAGCTTAAATATATCATGGTATATCCACACAACAGAATAACCTGAAGCCAATAAAGAGTGAGTGTGAGTGTGAGGGAGAAGTGGGTATGCATTTGTGTGTGTGTATGTTAATTAGCGTGTGTGTGTGTGTGTGTGTGTGTGTGTTTAGCTACAGAGATAAAAAAAGATGATCAAGACATATTGTTAGAGTAAAAAATCACACACATACTTTTCTCAAAGCATTCAGTGACTCCTTTGATTGGGTCACATATTTCCTGCCAGGACCCTGAGTCCTACAGTAGCAAAGACAGGACTCAAACCTGGACAGTCTTGTTCTAGAGTCTATGCTCTCTCTCTCTTCCCACCACGGAATACTGCTTGCTTACCCTGCTGATTGATATACATGTTTTTTTTTTTTTTTTTTTTAAGTTTTTATGTACTTTTGAGAGAGCGAGCAAGCGGAGGAGGAGCAGAGAGAGAGAGGTAGAGGATCTGAAGTGGGCTCTGTTCGGAGACAGGAGAGCCCCATGGGGCTTGAACTCACAAACTGTGAGATCATGAAGTGAGCTGATGTTGGGCTCTTAACCAATTGAGACAACCAGGCACCCTTATACATGTCTTTTTTGTATTCAAAGAACATGCACTAATGGTCACAGATAGAGATTTTATCTGGGAAATAGAATTACAGGAAGAAATGTAAACTTCGATATTTTATAGTTTGACATTTAAATTTTTATGTTTTTCTAATAAAAATGCATTGAAGTATTATATATTCAATAGTGAGCTGGCAACAATGGGAAATGATAGCACTTACTATTACTCCCTACTCCTTTAAAGAAATTTGGTCTAACCTCTTAGGACAGATAACCCATTTTTCAGTTAAAATTTTATTTAAAATTTTTGACTGCAGTGCTTTCTTACAAATTACAGATAATCTTTCTCTAACGTAGAGCCTAGACAATGTGCTGCATATTGACACTCCCAGATTGCAAAAAAAAAAAAAAAAAAAAATCCTTGCATACGAAAAGAATAAAGGATTACTAAATTATTATTCCTATTGTTGACAACGTGCCAAAGAGATATTGGATACTAGTTCTTCCAGGGGGATGAGAACGAGAAGAAAAACATTTAATATTCTACTTCTAACAATATACTCCAGAGTTTTATAAAGATAGAATTTTATAGTTTCCCTTGGGACAATACTGATGTAGAGTAAGTATGCTTCAAATTTCATCATATCTGGATGATCAAACTATCTGAGCAATGTCTTATAGGGAACTAGAAGTTCCACCCCAACCTCATTATGCATGCACTGCCCTGCTTAGTCACAATGCAGACAAGCCTAACATTTCCCTTTTCCATACTGCAAAGACAACATTCCCACACTACTCCAGTGCTCACAGTTTCCCACAGTATAATGGACTCTGGGAAGGAAACAGAATTCAATATTAGCAATTTTGCTTCATAGCTAGACACTTTGGAATGCATCCTTTCCATATATTCAAGGATAACTGTCATTTTCTGATAGGTAAAAAAAAAAAATGTAATGTTTACTTTTTAGTAGTAATTGATAACATATATCCCTGACATCCACATTGCTCAGGCAGTGTTTTATATTAGCACCTAACATCAAATTAACCAATTCGATTCAATGAAAGAAATCATAAAAGAACCATCTTTCTCCCTCAGTTTTTTCAATCTTTCAGTTCCTCTTTCTGTGTAATGTTAAACTCATCAGTTGCACATGTGGGATTTACTAAAGGCTGAATCTAGCTCATGCGGGAAACAAAACAAAACAAAAAGAACCCCACAAAGCCAGAATTTCCCCACCTCTAGGTATAGAAAGCCTCCAGATGTCACTCATATCCAACTCTCCTACCAGGGATTTACTAATGAATGGCTGCCAACACTGAATATACCCACGGCCACAAATCCTTCAGCCTCTGTGACGTCAAGACCTCAACCATGTGGGAAAAATCCAGGTCATTCATTACTGGAGCGTAAATGTTAACAATCATTGTCTCCAGGCTATAGACATTAGCCTGGCCTAAGACCCATCTGTCATCAACATCTGAATCAGTGAACATTATTTTCAGACTTGTTTTTACTAGAATAAAGCTACCTATCCTATAGGTAAGGGAAGAATTAGAATTAACTACAAATGATAAATAAACGCTGTATTTTATGAGCACATACAATTTTATATAGAAGAGTTGAGTTACACATTAATGTGTTTAGGCACAAATGATTTCCTTTTATCTATAGAGATTGGTAGAAGGCCTCACATGGACTTTCCATTCTTCCATATAATTATATGGAGTATATAAAGGACAAAATAAATGATTGTCTTATTTTCATGTCTATAGTAGTTTGCTTATAAACAAAACGATATTTTTTGGATCAAAATGGTAATAAGTCTCTGTCACAAGGATGTCCATCATTATTTGTGACCACCTGGAGGCTTGCTCATATTGTGAGGGGCTGACTGTCAAGCTAGCTAGCTGTATTACTCGGACTCTAAGTTACAGCCAGATGAAATTTTCCAGTACAATTTTTCTGTATTACTCTTTAGAAAAGACAAAAATGAATGAAGCTTTCTCTTACCTTGCCTGTGCACTCAAATGAAAATGAATTACAAAAATCCTTAATAAAGGAATGAAACAAGGAGCCTAAGTTGAATGTTTGACTCTTGATTTTTGCTCAGGTCATGATCTCATGGTTATGAGATCGAGCTCCATGTCAGGCTTCAAGCTGGCATGAAGCGTATTTAAGATTCTCTCTCTTCCCCTCCCTTCCTCCCATTCTCTCTGTATCTCTTAAAAAATCATTATTAATAAAAAATCTGTTCTTCGAGCAAACAGAAAATGAGTTTTTTAGATAGCCACATTCAGAGTATGTGACTGAATTTGGAATATTATATTTGGAAAAAGAACTTCTTGGATGATACCCAAAGAAGTTCATGATTAGTTCCTGAAAAATTATTAGTTAAAAGTATTTACTAAAATATGAAATTTCACCTTGGCCCCAGATACTTTGGATAAAATAATATGATTAAGCATTGGGAATAACACTTTGCACTCGGTGCTCAAGATGCTATTTCTCTTTAAAGCCCATTCATTTAAAAAGAGGCAGATCTCATGGGAAAAACAATGAAGATGAATTTTTTTTTTAAAGAGGGAAGATCAGACTAATTTGGCAAAGCTCTGTAACACAGTAAAATAGAAGCTTTAAAGGAAAATGTTAAGAATGCTTGTTCACCAACACCGAACAACATTCTTAGATGTATTTCTCATATGGTATGACAGGTATCACCAACTGAAGCAAGAAAAACTCCAGGCTCCAGAATCAGGACTGGACTGACCAGGTTATGTGTGTATCTGGGGGTAGCAGGGGTGAAGAGTGGAGTCATGAAAGAGGGAGAGGGTGACTGGGAGAGGGAAGTGAAAGAGTGATATATTGCCCCCTCCTGGAGTATAGAGAATGAAAGGTAGGAATGGTTTTGTATTATTTTTGCTTCCTTGTTTTTAAGTGTGAGTTTATGCACTTCATAATGCTCACAGGTAACTGTGTGGATAATCATTATGTCAACTATATTTGTTTGGGGTGGAGAAAATGTAAAAATATAACTCCAATTGGTGAAGATAAAATAAATATTAATATATGCCACCTAGAGGAGCACCTGGGTGGCTCAGTCAGTTAAGCATCCGACCTCAGCTCAGGTTATGATCTCACAGTCCGTGGGTTTGAGCTCTGCGTTGGGCTCTCTGCTGACAGCTCAGAGCCTCAAGCCTGCTTCAGATTCTGTGTCTCCCTCTCTTTGCCCTTCCACTGCTTGTACTCTGTCTCTAAATGAATGAATGAATGAATAAATAAATAAATAAATAAATAAACAAAACAAAACATTGGGGGAAAAAAAACATGCCACATGGAAAATTTGTGAAAGACTTTGAAATGGGCAAAAGCAAGACAAAATAGACGTCCTAATTCATGGGTGTCCTCACTGGTTCACACATCCTCGTTATCGCCACCTTTCAGTCTTTGAGTGATTTTACAACTCCATAAGTAATAGAAATTTGATAGCAATGCAAATTACTGCCAGAAGACTGTCATAAATATAAGCTGGGTCCATTGGAATTCAACTGATTGTTGTTCTGTGGATACTCCTGAGTTTTCCATCTTTTATTTTCTAAGTAGGCTCCACTCTCAGTGCAGAACCCAACATAGGACTTGAGCTCATGACCCTGAGATCAGGACCTGAGCTGAGATCAAGAGTCAGACACTTAGCTTACTGAGCCACCCAGGAGTGCCCAGTTTTAAATCTTTTTAAAATTCATTTTATCATTTGCTATCTTAACTACAAATATGTGATACTTTGACTTCTCCTTTGAATAAGCTGTAACATCTTATCAGTTCCCTCGTTAATCAGTTAAGTAAATAAATATTTATACTAATTTTATATGAGTCATGACTTACTTTTCTAAAAAAAAATTATCCTTAGGCTCTACACAAGGCATGCATGTGCGTGCGCGCGCACACACACACACTCAGAGACAGACATAAAAACCAGTAAGATTTAAAATTACATTAGGTTGGACTGCAAGTACTTTTTCCCATATATTTTTCTATATTTTCTGAAATTTAATAATCATTAATTACTTCATTAATTAGAAAGAATATTGTTTTTTTAAAAAAGGCTAAAGTAGATGGGGGGGATGGGCATGGAGGAGGACACTTGTGGGGATGAGCACTGTTATGTGGAAACTAATTTGACAATAAACTATTTGTAAAAAAAAAAAAAAAAAAAAAGCTAAAG
>NW_024080959.1:1048419-1057746 GCF_003009895.1 Hyaena hyaena
ATTAGGAGGAACTTGACGGAGGAACAAGGGGGAGAAGAAGGGTGGAAATGGTGGGGGAAAGGGAGAGAGGCAAACCATGAGAGACTCTTGAATGCTGACAAAAACTGAGGACTAATGGATGTGGGGGGGCGGGGGGGATGGGCATGGAGGAGGACACTTATGGGGATGAGCACTGAGTGTTATGTGGAAACTAATTTGACTATAAACTATTTGTAAAAAAAAAAAAAAAGTTATCAGAGGACACAACTAACCAGATCTCCCCATGCAAAAGAATTAATATAGAAAAAATATTTATATACATTTTTTTACTATTTTAAGATAAAAATATAAAAAATGTTTTTCAAAAAAAAAAAAAGAAATGAGCTCAGGTTTAACTATCATGTCACATTGTTTTGCCAGCTATATAAGAAATCTCAACTCCAACTTCCCTTGGGGATTAATATTATCTGTATGTCTATTATTGAAATTTTGTTAAATTCCCAGGACACCAGACACTCTCATATTCAAAATAATACAAATCGATTTTATTACTAACTATAATTTTAAATTACCTTCCATTTGGGTTATCTAACTCAAACCTAAGCTCTTCCTCATGTAGCATATTTAATTGAAGTCTGTACATAAATCTAAATTATATCTGTTGGGATTCTCATATTTTCCAGGATGAGTAGTTAATATGTATATGTTCAGACCAATGTGCAAGCCTATCTTCGGTCACTTTTAGTTTAGCTCAAGTCCTGTATTGTCCTCTGATGTTAATCCTCCTGAACAAAAGGGGAGAGCAACTGATCAGTGTCAGAGTGCTAACGCAGAGTAAGTTAAAAGGCTTTACGAGTAGCAAACGTCACTCTGATTCTGTTGGCATCTTTCTAAAGCCTCTCAGATAGAAGGAGCATCTATATAGGGCCATCTAGTGGCCAAGAGGAATCAATACAGTCCTGGGTCCTTGAAAATATTGTAACTTTACCTTCCCTCCATCTTCATATATCAAGAGGAATAAACTCCTAAACTGTAGATAATGGCCATTTCCAGCGCTTATAATAGCATTTTAATAACAAAAGTAATAAAAAAAATGAGAGAATCTGAACCAAATCTTTTTTTCACAACAAAACTAAGTTTATAGTCAAGATGGATGTTTCCACCAGGTTTCTCTATTTTTTTCAAGTCATAGTACTATTAAGAAGTAAAAGAATGGTTTTACCAAAATTAATTTTTCTAGAAGCATGGAAAGCCAGATTAAACCAATTCCCCTTTGTGTTGTAGAACATTAGTTTAATAACATTATTTTATAAAGTAATGTGACTGTAATAAAAAAACATAGAAAACTAATGACCTATATCACAATGAAAATAATGAAGATAAAATAACAGCAAATCTTAATTAAACCATTCAGTATCCTTAAGATATTTTCTTATGAGCCTCTCTTATAAACATCTTTTTGCTTATTTTTTCTAAATGAGATTAAAAATTAGAGAAAAACGTACTTTAATGTGAATACTATTTTTCCCATTAGCTTTTTTTCCTGCTAAATAAGAAATTTCTCCAGAAATTCTCCTGGAGAATTGTATCGCAAAAGACAAAAAGAATGAGCATTCAGATCTGGGTATCAAAAGGAAAGTGTTAAGGGCAACAAGTACAATGTTTTCATCTTAAATTCATACTGACCTCCATTTCAACAGACCAACTTGGAATCTTACTTCAAAATGGACATTCAATTGGCAAGACGTTTTGTTTTCACATTGCCTTCAACACAAAATTATGCTCCACCTTCAAGGGAAAGCAGCCTGCAGCATCTCCAGCTCTTTCCATGTACTAGCTTTTCTACTACCAATGCCAGGACTTTTTACCTTCACAATTGCCATACTTACCCATCTTTATGGATATAAGGGTGGACTTTAATAGTTTAATGGTCAATTCGCATTCATGTAGGTTTATAAAAACATGAAGGCTGTATTTGGAGTTGCTACCCAGTCGTCAGGAAGAGTTAATATTTTCACTATTCTGGGCACTTTATTTCTGACTGTCCAAATATTTACTGTCTTCCTTTTCAACTACTTGACATTTACCAGGTGTAAGATGATTTGGCATTGATTTTTATCGAAGAATCCTAAAATTGCTAAACATCTCATTTTACCTACTCCCAGATCTTAAGATGATCCTATTTTTACACAACTATGTCCTGTATCATATAATCACATATATATAGTAAATAAACTAGTCAAACTTTAAGAGTATGGAGATTATCTTAACTTTATAAAAAGGCAGAAAAGGCATTAACAGTGACTCCCTGAATTTAAATAGCATAAACAGGAAATGTTACATAATTATGAATTTTAACAAAAAGTATGATACTTGTGAAAACTTATTATACATTCATTTAATATTTAGTATACACTTCTCAACATATTTCCCTACATCTTGCCCCAAGATTTCCTCTCCACCTACAGCTTTTCTCAGACAATGGATACAATACTCATTGTGGATTTTCTTTCTTGCATTCAAAAATCAGAGCAAAGTTACGGTGCAGTTAGGCTGATAAAGTAATCACATGTAACTTCACCCATTGAAGAAGATTAGGAAATGGTTAAGGAAGACTGTAATTGAAGGAAATGTGTGAATTTATACTTTTGATACACAGAATGATACAGACATACATACAGAAATACAGATATAAATATGTATATTGCATATATTTTTATTCCTTAGATCTGCCCATTGTGAGAGCCTAAAAGCAATGACATCTCAATGACAATGAACACACTTACTATGCAGATCTTGGCTTCTAATTACTCTTTTCCACTAAAGAAATTAAAGCTCTTGGGGGTATGGCTGATTCTAGACAAAATTAAAGCAGAGGGAATACAAGATGAGCCTGGAATATCTTGTTATGACAAAGAGTAAAGATATGTGTGAATAATGATGAAGATATGTCAAAGGGACACAGAAACCAGCTTGAACAAATTTCTACTGGTTAAATTGGGGACAGTTTGATCATCATTTTAAATAAAGATAGCAAAGGGGGCACTTGGGTGGCTCAGTTGGTTAAGCATCCGACTTCAGCTCAGGTCATGATATCATAGATCTTGAGTTCAAGTTCCGCATCAAGCTCTGTGCTGACAGCTCAGAGCCTGGACCTGCTTCAGATTTCGTCTCTCTCTCTCTCTCTCTGCCCCTCCCACACTTGCACTCTGTCTCTGTCCCTCTCTCTCTCTCTCTCTCTCTCTGTCTCTCGCTCTCTCTCTCTCAAAAATAAACATTAACAACTTAAAAAAAATAAAGATGGCAAAGGGGTATAACCCACTTAATAAAAAAGGAAACAAATACATTTAAATGAATGGATAAATTGATAGTTTGATGAAAACAAGATATTTTATAATGATGTTCTGTAAAGTAACTCCCCATAAAAACTACCCTTATTCCAAAGGGAAAATGAAGTAACTTTATTGCGGAAAAGTGTGGCAGATACTACCCTAATTTAAAAAAATCAAACATCATCAGCAATGGGACAAGTGAAAATCATATGTCACACGAATGAAGGAAACTCAGCATCCCTTCTGGCGTGTTCCTGCCAAAATTCAAAATTGAGTCTAATCTTGAAGAAAGATAAGACAACCCAAATTAAGGGACATCCTTCAAAATAATTGGCCTTTTGTTTGCAAAAGTGTCCAGATTGTGAAAGTCAAGAAGACTAAAGAACGATTCCAAAGTGAAGAAATCTAAAGGGAAATGACTACTAAGTGTAGCAAGTGATTCTACTGGATTCGAAGGGGCCGGGAAGGCGGCTGTAAGTGGCATTATTGGAACAACAGATGAATTTGAGTGAATTCCAAAAAATATGCCAGAGTCATGTATTAAAGTAATTTTTCTGATTTGGTGGGTGAATTTGGTTAACAAGGAGAAGATCCTTTAAGTATGAAATACACATAAAAGTATTCAGGAAGAAGTAACACACTACCCACCAAATGATTCCGGAAAAAAAAAAAAAAATAGTTCTGGTTCTGTAATTCTAACTTTCTGAAAGTTTATGCTTATTTCGAAGTTTTAAAAATTTTTATGAAAACTTTCCCAAACATTTGAGTAAAATTATTTTCAAAATATTCATATACAATAAATTCAAAACCAGTTTTCCACATCTGCTCCATTAATGTACTATTTGATTAAGAAACATCACTCTATTTAGAAAGTAGTACAATCATTTTTTTTATTTGACATGATTCACTCAACAAATCACCAATGGAAAAAAAAAAACAAAAAACAAATCACCAATGAGTACATATTAAGGAAGGTAATAAAATCATAGCAAAGAATAAAGTAGACAGTGTCTTAGTCTTACTGAGTTTTCATTCCGTGGAGGGAGTGGACAACAAAAAATTTCAGATAGTGGTTGTGATAGGAAGAAAACAAAGTGAAGTGAGAGAAAGTAGACTGGGTAAGAGAGAGTGATTTTTGAGAAGGTGGTCAGATGCAGTTTTTCTGGGAAGGTGATACTCATATGATGAAAACCAACCATCAGAAAATCTGGACAAAGACAGCCCAGGCAAGAACTGCAGTTAAAGAAGGGTAGCCAATTTGGCCAGAAAGCAATGAGGAAGGGGAGATGATATGAAATGGGGCCCAAGGCGAGTTGCAGAGCCAAAGTCATATTGGGCTTTGGGGGCGATGCTGAGAAGTTGGGGTTTCATTCTAAAGACAGTGGATAGCCATGAAAGGTTTTAGACCTTTAATAATCTCTCTTACCTTTAAAAGACCACATTGTCCACATTGCAAGACAAATGGCTTGGAGTGCAAAAAAGGGATACAAGAAACCAAAGTCATAGTTTAGGAAATTATTATAGTACAAATGGGAATTGATTTGTAATCAGTGTAAAAAACAGTATAACAGTTGAGACAAAAAAGAAAAAAGTAGATAAAGTAGGAATGTACTTTGGACCTCATACTACAACACACTTTTGTAAAGTGCTATATAGTTTTGGTTGAGCAAATTCTATGCATTTGAATTAACTTCTACCCCTGTTAGTACTTAACTCTCGAATTCTTTCAAGAAGAAAGTAAATAGGAGCCTGTGAGCCTATTTCGACTTTAAGTATAGAGCAAAGGAAAAGTGCAAAAAGAAAGGACTCCTTTTGATATATCCTTCTTTCAATAAAATGGCTGCTCTACCCTATTGAGAAGTGCTAAGTAGTGCTGGTTTTTGAAAAAAGTGTTAACTGATACAAAATGAAATGTGCCATTTGAAGTAAGAAGGGAGAATACATTTACAACTGGAAAAACAGAAAATGAGATGTTAGGAACTCCATAATCCTGAAGGTCTGTATGGTGAGTTGGTGAAGAGAAATGGAGTTTGAGAAAATCAGAATGTAAGACATGCACTTTGGAAATTTTATCAGAGGACACTATACCATAACTAGCTAAGAAAGGGTCTGTTAAACTATCATATTTGACCAAAACCTAGAGAAATACATATCTGGAGCTCACTCTACCCCACAAACTTTGCCACATCAAAATGGTTTGCCCCAATTAACTTCCCCTGCTGAGGGCAATGATCTTTAAGGGAAAGAGATCCAGAACATACCACTATGAAGAATTTTTTGGTTTTGTTTTTTTCTAAACTCCCCTTACCTGCATAAAAGCAGAGCATTCCAAGGAATGTATCTGACATAAACCCTCTCCTTCAGAATTTTCATAACCAGGGAAGATTGACTCCTTTCAACAGAGACAAGCAATAGGCACCAGGATAAGAAACTGCCTAAACAGACATTCTCACAAAACTATCACATCATCCATCTATTCTCCTAAAGGCTCATTTATCTTTCCTAAAAGGCATCTGTTTTCCCAGAAGTACTTTTCTCCCTCCCCCCCTTCTCCTATTAAGGTGGTATATAAGCCCCAAATTCTAACTGCTTCCTGAGTCACATTTTCTGTGAACACCCATCACATATACAAATAATAATCTGTCTTTTCTCTTCCTAATCTGTCTTTTTATCACTTTAATTAGCAGGCCTCCAATCAACACCTAAGAGGGTAGAGAAAAAATTTTCTTCACTAATAGAAAAAATAAAAAGAAGGTCTTTTACAAGAAGAAATCTGGTTTCATCAAGTTTCTTCCCGATAAAGGACAAAACCCATTCCTCATGCAGTTGTCATTCTCACAATTTATATATTTTTATTATGTATTTTATACCCAACTAGATTTTACAAAGAATTTTAAGCAACACACAACAAAAACACATCTAATAGTAAACTATCAATAAGAAGAAGAAGAAGAAATCATTCTTGGAAAAATTTAAGGCAGTGGGGGGAGGGAGTAAAGTGAGCATTCAGATCATAGGTGTTTATATAATTCATTTTTCTAAGTTAGCCAAGGAGATAAGGAAATTATGATTGACTTTTGTTGTCAAAAAGGGAGAAATAAAGATGAAATGGTTCTTCAGAGAAAGCCAAACTTGTCTTTGCATTTAGAACTAAATGGGAATTCTCACATGGGACTTACCTAATGGGGCACTGAGCTATGTTATAGGCAACTCCCTGAGTAACATGCAAATGCAGTATCAAATTTCATAAGAATGTTTCTTACAGCATTCTCCCAAGAAATGTGGGAATAATGGCTCAATGGAGGCAGTACTTAACAAAAGGTCAAAGTGGGCAAATTAGCTCATTATCATCTCCATTCGTCAAGCATTCTCTCTCCTGTCTTACTCTTGTGACTCAGCTTCTTAAAGGTTTACCATCCCTGATTATATTGACCAACAGAATTGGACAGAAGCCGGAGCAGGAGTTCCTCAGGTCTTCAAAATATGGCAGGTCTTACATTTGGTACATTTCCAAGAATATATACAAATGACAAGTCCTTAAAGAAGCACAACACTTGAAAGCACAGTTTCATGCTTGACTAGTATCTACAATGATTAAGGAGCAATCAAAATGAGAGAAGGGGAGAACTTTAGCTGGAAGTGGTCTGGCTCTCTAAACACATGAGTTTTGAAAAGTCGTTTTTCTTCTGCACCCCATCCCTAAAGTATCTAAAAATGCTATGGGAAAAGTCAGATTTATAGAAAGAAACATCAAGAACCAGAGGAAGTGTATTCCTTTCATCATTAGCCAGCACTAATCCACTACTTGTCTTCCAAGGAGCAAAGCTACATTCCTAACACAGCAGAGCATGTGAACAATGAGCAACCAATTGAGGCAATTCATTGGAAAATTTGTCACTTCCTAGAGGGTTACAAGTATGAACTGGAGAAAAAAAGAATGATTTTGTCCTTGAGACTCAATGAAGCATTTTCTGGGAGGATGTAATGAAGTCAAAAGTATGGAACATGGAATGTTCAACAGATGGTTTTATTTTTTTTTATTACATGCCAAGTGAGAATGTCTCAACAATCAAGAGGTGAAAGAAACAAAACTTAACAGGTAATTTTGTCCACATGCTCAAAATAGAGCTGCAAAACTGACTTCTCTTTCTCTAATTGCTTCCAGGAAATGATTTCTCCCAGTTTGCCTTTTGGTAATGAGATACAGAAAACTGTGTGTCACTGTCACTTGACTGTTTGACTAGTTAGTTGGCCAACCAGCTAGTGGTCCTAAAAAGAGAGGTAAGTTAAAGGAAAACCAATTAAATAGGTAACTTCCTTTTGAAGGAAGGTATTTAAGCACTGTGATTGTAAGTGTTGATCTGGATAATAGTTATTTAGAGTGCCTTAACATCCACAAACTGGAGGAAATTCTTTGTGATTTCCCCATTCCTTTTTGTGGGAGGACAGAGCACACTGTCAAATCCAGTGTGTGTGGGGAGGTAGGTGTATATATGTGTGTTGGCATATAAGCATGCATGCTAATGGACCTACCCAAAAGTGACAGTACCATAAAGTAGAATCTCTAAAGCAATCTAAAACATTTGATGTTAATCTATTCCAAAGTTGTAACTCATAGGAACCATATTAACAGAATTATGGCTATCTTGGGTTCTCTATATACCTCTAAGAGTTGGCCAAAATACATTTCTGGTTCTATCAATAGTTACCATTTATTATGAATGTGTCATATTTTCTCAAGCAGATTCAAAGCAAACATTATGCTTTGTTTTAATGGGAACTCAATAAATATTTTAATTAAAAAAATAAACATTTTTAACTGAAAATTTAAAAAATAAAGTGCTGATCTGCAGTCAAAATGCCTGGGTTTAAACACAATTTATTCACCTATTTATACCTGTGTTTCCTCATCTGCAAAATGGGGATGGTAACTAAGACCACATCAGCAAGCCATTTTTAGGATTAAATAGCATCACTCACACAAAGTGCTGGAAGTAGGCTCTGCTTTATAGTAATGCTCATAAATGTTCAGCGCAATGATTCTATCTTTAGGAGAGTGACTTGGGTTACTAAGCTAGGCACCTAGCCCAAGAAGTGGTCCCACTAGGTAATTTCTGATAAACACAAAAGGGGAATCTTCTGCTGATGTAGTCTAAACTAGACACAGAAATTCAATTGTTTCCATTCCCAAAGACTATTATTTATTCTAAATAAATTTCCTTCCGAAAATGTTTTCCCTCAAAAATTTCATTTCAACATTACAAGTGTAGCTTACATTTATTTTAGCTAAAGAACATTCCATTTCACAGAAACACATTTTTAAAACATAATTAAAGGAAACAATGAGATTCCATATGGGGAGAGCAGACAATGAAAATGTGTTCACGAACTGAACTTCATAGATTATAGTTGGAATGTTTGTACAGCTGCACTATTTAGTTGGTTTGCTATCTTCCCAGAATTATGAACAATACAAAGGGAAGATCGTTGGCTGTTCTTTTTATCCCATGGGAAGTTAGGGGAAAACTAGTTGCAGAAGAAGCTTAGTTTATAGATGGAGGCAACTGGTTTACCTTGAATTTGGTGGGACTCGGGGAAAGAGTAGAAAGCTCTAGAACACAGATTGCAGGAACTTCCACATAATCTGTGTTTATCAAGAACGTAGTGGTTGTGATAGCGAGGGGCGAGATGGCGGAGAAGGAGCTCCGTACTTGCACTCGCGCCCATACATCACACAGAAAAGATCTGAAGCCATTGGAAACCTTACAAAACCTGAGAGATTGGGAGAAAAAGGACACAGAATCCACTGAGAGAGCCTTCTAACGTGAGTGCGAACCGGGGAAGATAAAATCGGGCCGGGATCGGAGACTCCAGGGTCGGAGGCGATCCCCCTCTGCGGGGAGTGAGAGGGGAAAAGGAGAGAGTCTGAAGCAGAAAAACCTCCGCTTGGGGCAGAGAAAGACCGTACTTGCCAAATACCTACACACCAGGTCCCCTCGCGCCAACTGGTCCCGGG
>NW_024080959.1:1063800-1223323 GCF_003009895.1 Hyaena hyaena
GCAATGGGAAAGAGTGAAATCCAGCCATGTGCAGCAACATGGATGGACCTTGAGGGTGTTATGCTGAGCGAAATAAGTCAGGCAGAAAAGGACAAAATATCATATGTTTGCACGTATAGGAGGATTAGGAGGAACTTGATGGAGTAACAAGGGGGAGAAGAAGGGGGGAAATGGTGGGGGAAAGGGAGAGAAGCAAACCATGAAAGACTCTTGAATGATGACAAAAACTGAGGAGTGATGGATGTGGGGGGTAGGGGGGATGGGCATGGAGGAGGGCACTTGTGGGGATAAGCACTGAGTGTTATGTGGAAACTAATTTGACAATAAACTATTAGGGGAAAAAAAAAAAAAAGAACGTGGTTGTTGTACCCAGAAAAGAATGAACGAAAGTGCACAAGATGAGACAATAATGTGAATATAGAAATAAAGTAGGAGTATGCCTCTTGTTCCCACAATCAAACCCAAATTCTATTGATGGGTAATCTTGAGCTATTTAACGAGATTAATCCTCCACAGAAACCCTACACTCTAGTCACCCAAGGTAAAATTTCACTCCTTTGAGCTCAACAATTTCTATGAACTTCATCCGCCTTCCTGATTTAACAGAAATCCACAACTCCCCCAGTAAATTAACGTGCATACCAAGTCACTTTTGCACCTGAGAATAGTACAGCGTTACTTTCTTCTGAATCCTTGTGTCTCTATATCCAGGTAAGGAAGAGGTAATGGAATTCTCTAACATAAAGTTCATTCACAGCAAGAGGCTGTGAGATCTGGGTTCAGTTCTTAGCTCAGTTACCAACTGGATCATTTTGGGCAAATAGTACATCTACTCTGAGCCTCAATGTCTTCAGATGTAAAGTAGGTATAGTAATATCCTTGCCTAAGAGTTTCTTGAGACGATAAAAAAAAAAAGGCAAATAGATGTCAAAAGTCTTTGTAAACTTAAATATGCTGCCAGAGTTTGTTACAATGATCATTTGGTAAGGTTTCTAAACACTGTGGTTTATCTCCCTCAAAAATATTGTGATATTCTTGGGAGCAGGTACTATTTTCTCATCTCTTCTATATTCACCAATTTCTTGGTGAGACGGTAACTTCATAAAATATATAGGAAGAACACTGAACTGCAAGACTTGGGTTTTCATTTCTTCTCTGAATCATTAAATCTCTCTGATACCAGTTTCCTTGACTTCGAAATTTATTTTCTCACATAACAGGAGTCCAAAGGTACGGCAAGCTTCAGGGTTAATCAATTCAATAGCTCAAAGATGTCATCAAAGATCATTTTCTCTGTCTTATTATCCAGAGCATCAGCTTCATCCTAAGGCTGGTCAAGAGATGATAGCCAGCAGTAACTCAGGCCACATATTTCCTCATTCACTTTGCCTTTAAGAATGAATATGCTCCTTCTCACAAGAAGTTCACCAATAACAGCCACCAGGGAAATGGTCATAAGACTTTGATTGGCTCAGACTATGGTTCTCCATCACAACTGTACTTTAGAATCAGCTAAGAAGTAATTTTTGAAACTCCAGTTCCCTCACTTTCAGAAACTCTAATTCACCTATATGTGGTATGGGACTAGAACTTTTTTTTTTTTTAGGAATATCTCAGATGATTAAAAACAATGTAGCCAGGAGTGAGAAATTAGGGATGTAGCCATGGATGAGAAATCAGAGTAATTAGGATGCTAAGGATGGGGAAGTTTAGAAGGTAACCAAAAATCAGATACTGTGGTGGATATAGCTGTGTCATATATATCCCTTTAAATGTCCAAAGGGTACATGTGCATATTCAATATTCAATAGTAAATAAAATAAATTAATGTTGTTTTTGCTGGCTACTTAATAAAGAATAATCACAGCAAACAGAACGAAAGGAAAAGTCTAACCCCTGCAGTGAAGTACTAAGGACAAAATTCCCTTCACTTGTCCCAGATCAATATTCTGACAGGAATTTCTAAGATCGGTCAGACATAAATGCACTACACCAACATAAAACAGGAGGTTCATTAAATCCAAGGTTAAGGACCATATAACCCAGAGGGCAAGATAAAGTTGCCATTCAGGAATCTATACAGATTTTTTAAGCCAGTATCAGGGGACCAGAAGGTGACAATGATCTGAGGCAGAACCTATTTCTATTAAGAAAGGAAGTTATTCCATGGGGGGCCTGGGTGGCTGAATCGGTTAAGCATCCAACTCTTGGTTTCAGCTCAGGTCATGATCTCATGGCTTCATGGGTTCAAGCCCCACATTGGGCTCTGCACTGGCAGCGAGGAGCCTGCCTGGGATTCTCTCTCCTCTCTCTGCCCCTCCCCCACTCACATCTCTCTCTCTCTCTCTCTCTCTCTCTCAAAATAAATAAATAAGCTTTAAAAAAAAAAAAAGTAAATGATTCCAGAGAATAGGCAACACAGAACCTACAGAAGAGAACCACTGTGGAAATGAAATATGTGGAAATAGTACAAGACAGGACACCAGTTGCAGATAACCTTCAGGTCAAACTGGCTCTTCACTTTATAGAAGCACAAAGAAGAAAAGAAACCCTTCCCTAAGTAACAGTGCAGCAGGGAGATGAACTACTTGGGACCTCTTAATAAGCAATACTCCTCATTATTGTGCCTTTACTAGTGTTTTTCTTGCCAAGGTGCAAGGCTCATGACCTGGCAAACCAAACACTTAGGTTCTAGCCAAAAGAGAATTAAAAGTACCAGAACAGTAACAACTCAAAATCACCCCATCAAGCAAATATGTGGTAAATGAAAGATGTGTGGAAATGTAGTACAGACATTCCAATATGTCTCAAGAATAAGATATAAGACAAGCAATGATGTAAATGTTTTATCAAATGGCATTAGTAAGGTCATTAGTGATGTCTGAAAGTTGGCAACTTGAGGAGTCTTGGGTATGCAAGCAGAATCACACAGGACACAGTTCTGGCAAAGTTACAAATAGGAAGCACAAACATTATGTGACAATGTCCCTTTGGAAAAGGCATGAGTGTAGCCCAAAAAGAAATGTTTGCCCAGTCTAAGGAAAACAGTTAGCTTATTCCGGACCACTTGCACAGACACTCTGCTGAACAGTTGCAGAGTCAAATCATCAACAGATTCTATCTGGCAGCCAATGACAGAACAACCTTCTAACATCTACCACTTACACGCAGATGAGAATCAGGAAGCCTTTCTGTCTGAGTTGAACTTTTTATCTTTCAAGAGGGTTTGGTCTCCTGTCTTAGAATTGCATTTGTATTACATCAAAAGTCTTGAAAATGTTCTCCTACCCTTCACATTCTTGTTAAGAGCTCAATGCTATATATTTCTCCCTCTTTGCAAGGAGAGGAGTGGAGGGAGTTTTGTGGGTCCTTTTTAAAAATGTTTGTTTTACTTTTGAGAGAGAGACAGAGTGTGAGTGGGGGAAGGGCAGAGAGAGAGGGAGACACAGAATCCAAAGCAGGATCCAGGCTCTGAGCTGTTAGCACAGAGCTCGACGCAGGACTCAAACTCATGAGCCACGATATCACGACCTGTGGTGAAGGTGAATGCTTAATCAACTGAGCCACTGAGGCACCCTATGGAGGGGGTTTGTAATGAGAAAGTTTGGTTAATAAAAATAAAGTGGCTTTGAAAACAGGAAAGAGAATTTAAGACAAAAATGAGGCAATCTTTCACTAGAATCATTCAACCAGTATCCATAAGAATCCATAAGCTAGACACCATAACAAGGGCTAAGATCATGAAAGTATTCTGCTGACCGACAGCAAAAAAAGGTTACTAATATGAATTTGTGGACCAAAGCCTGAGATGGTGATGGCAGGAAGGCTTTTGAGCTGAACTAACAGTTCATGAAAATTCTGGCAGTGGTATTATGATAGATTGTAGAAATGAAGGGGTGGGAAATGGTAATAAATTACTTGTGCCTATAAATCTTAGTACATGTACCATTTACTCCTTCCAAATTTTTAAATGATCTTCAAATTTGTAAATCTGTGCACTTTAAGTTGTTAATATATCCAGTGGCATTAAGCCACAGGAACATATGTCAAAAATTGGCTCCAAATTTACGTCTTTCAAGAAAGTCTCCCCTTCTCCAGTCATTCTGCAGCTATCCCCTTCGTGCCCATTTATATCATTTTGCACAATGTGGTAGATGGACTGCAGAGGGGTAAGCACAATGCTCAAACCAGTTATGCTCATATTCTGGCTCTAAAACTTTCAAGCTGTGTGGTTCTAGATTTTCTCCATAAGTAATTTCTTAAAAGCCCTCATCACAGTTCTTGGCATAGGCAAAACAGACAGTAAATGGTAGGTATTATTATTTATAGCTTTGTTGTTTCAAATATGTCTTGAATATATGTCTTTATAGACATATTTTTGGTCTCAATGAATGTCTGTTAAATAAGCATGTTAAATAAGCATTTGTCTTACGTTGTGTTGGGTTAGGTGGAATAGAGAATTACATTGGCTTAAGGGTCATGTGTGCCTAAGTCCATGAACTTTAATATCTGCCATGCTCAGGCTCACAGGAAAACCCAGGCACTGGTGTGACTCTAACCTTAAACATCCACAACTTCATTCTTAATAAGATACAAGGAATAAAGGAAAACTTCTTGATAAGCATTTTAGGGAAAGAAGACATAACAAGACTATAAACCATAAACTTCATGATAAGTTACTGAAACTCTAATCATACTTCATCCCTAGAGGGATGATAGACGGGTGGAATCAGCCACCTGTATAGAGCTGGACATCTGTAGAGCTCCCTTGGGCTCTGGATGGAGGCTTGGGATTCCAGGGTACCTGTGGTTCATGGTGGAACCTGAAGTATTTAAATAAAGTCACATAAGGTATTTCTAAAGTTAGAAAACTATATGGATGGCTTCAGGGTCTTGGGGACAGCACTTGGTGAGTCCACGGCTCTGTAGCTGAGAGTCCCTAAAGTGTGAACATCAGCTATCATTCTGCGATATGAAAGGCCTTTTACCACTTTACTTAACTTCCCATAGAGGACTCCCCCCCGCCCCCGCAAACAATATCTGATACCTGAGCTTCTGAGAGACTTAACAGAACTCCTGACTAAAATATATATGTATTGTCTAGCAATCCTGCTATGAAATATGATAGCAATAGATAGAAAATAATTCCTTTGCCTCCACCATGGTTCTAATGAAAATAAACACACACTTGACAATAAAATAATGTCTAATAAAAATAAAGACACTATGGAGTCAAGCACAGGACTTTTTATGTTCGTGGAGGTGATGGCATTTAGAAGAGAATTTTTTTTTTTCAATAGCACAATACTTTGCAGCCACTAATTCATCATTCCATTTAACCCACCTTGGGTCCCACAAGGCTTTGCACAAGATTCTTGAAAATCTGTGGTAACTGTCAAAGTAATTTGGGTTGAAGGTGTCATACCTGGACACAGCTGAGGGGAGGAAAAGGTGGAAGTGGGGATGATAAGCATTAAGTACAAATAGCTCTTCCTAAAACGAGAGGTTTTCTGCAATAAAATCCAAATGGTTCACCTTATTTTCCCCTCCACACACCTTTTTAAAGCATTGATTGAAAAGATTTTCTTGCTTGCTTGCTTATATTTTTCTTTTCAGAGAGTGAAACTGTGGCACACTCTAAAGACATGTTGTCATTGGCACACAATTAGCTTGTATTAAACAAATACAGTAGTGGTGTTTTCAATTATAGGCCGTGTACACTGAGGGGGAGGCAATGAACAGTCCTGTGGGTTCGAAAATCACTTTCTCATAAGGGTGGAGTGAAAAACCTATAGGTCCTTCCCAAGCATTCTTTTTAAATAAATTATTTCATAAACTGGCTCCAAATGTGGTTTTCAGGCAGTAATGTGTTGGTAAATGTTATCAATCAGCTATCATTTATAGTCTTCATCCCTCCTTTTTAAACAAAATTTTAATGTTTATTTTTGAGAGAGACAGAGAGAGCATGAGCAGAGGAGGGCGGAGAAAGAGGCAGACACAGAATCCAAAGTAGGCTCCAGGCTCTGAGCTGTCAGAACAGTTTCCGACGAGAGGCTCGAACTCACAGACAGTGAGATCATGACCTGAGCTGAAGTCGGACATTTAACCAACTAAACCACTCAGGTGCCGCATCCCTCCTTTTAAACACTCCCACCATGGTGCTGGAGACGTGCACGATTGGCTCTCAGAAGCTCAGCTGAACCCATTCCAATACACCAGACACAGCCACCCAGACTGATGGAAAAGATGATGCACACCTCCCCCCAACGTTCAGCTGTTACATCAACATTTGGCGAGGTAGGGGTATCTGAATGTTTTTTTCCTCAGCCTCACTGCAAAGTTTTCCAGTAGTTGACAATTATCTCAGATTCTGGTCTAGGAGATATATCAAGAACAACCTAAAAAAGTGGAGAGGGGCTTAGGGGGATGCTCAGTGGTCCACATGACATCTTAAGAGCCCTTATTGGTATTATTATTGACTAGGAAAAAAAAGCACTTAGCATAAATTAATCTAGGGAATTCTCAAGGATCCCTGAGGAGTAAGTAGGCAGTAAGTGTGAATTCCATTTTATAGGAAGCTCAGAGTTTCTGAGAAGATAAGAAATCAAGTTGGGCAATAGAACCATTAAGCGGCAGTAATCCTTTTCAGCTGCAGAGTAGGAGAGGCCCACTCCTCTGAGAAAAACAACTAATCTTTATTCCCCTACACACTCCAGTCTTAATTCAGTTGTTCCACTTAAACTCAACCTATTTTTTGCCCAGCAGGTGCTTGAGGACCAGGTTAGTCTCAACTAGAAGCAGCAGCCACTGTGAATTTGAATTTTCTTTTCGCCTCTTCAAATATTGCCACCAATCCTAAAAATGTTTGGTTAGAATAAAGTGTAGCCTTATTAAATACTCTGTATCAATGAAAAAATAAAATTTGTCTTATCCTTCTTGCCCACATTCATTGGCCAAAAGAATAAAAAAAAATGTTTTTTCCTCTCCCAGATATACCTTTTTGTTCTCAATGCCCTGGGAAGAGAAGTAACCAGTTTTGGTTCGGACCCACTGGAGTAGATTAGTCTCTATGGGCTCAAAGCTGGAGGGCTTGAAGGGTTTTGCCCAAAGGGACCCTGAAGAGAGTTGGATGTCTAAGGACTGGAAGCTGGGGGTGATGGTGTCAAGTGCAGGTAGAAAGCCAGGAGCAGAAGACACCTGCACACTTGCATCTCAGAGCACCTTGAGAAGCAAGAGCACTTCTTAAAATTAACAACTGAGGCAACAACAGATGTTGGCGAGGATACAGAGAAAAAGGAACCCTTTTTGCACTGCTGGTGGGAATGCAAACTGGTGCAGCCACTCTGGAAAACATTATGGAGGTTCCTCAAAAAATTAAAAATACAACTACCCTATGACACAGCAATTGCACTATTTATCCAAAGGATACAGGAGTGCTGTTTCGAAGGGGCACATGCACCCCAATGTTTATAGCACTGCTGTCAACAATAGCCAAAGTATGGAAAGAGCCCAAATGTCCATCGACTGATGAATGGACAAAGACGATGTGGTATGTATGTACACACAATGGGATATTACTTGGAAATCAAAAAGAAGCATATCTTGTGGCACCTGGGTGGCTCAGTCAGTTAAGCATCCAACTTCGGCTCAGGTCATGATTTTGCGGTCCATGAGTTAGAGCCCTGAGTCGGGCTCTGTGCTGACAGCTCGGAGCCGAGAGCCTGATTCAGATTCTACATCTCCTTTTCTCTCTGCCCCTCTCCCACTCACACTGTCTCTCTCTCTCTCTCTCAAAAATAAACATTTTAAAAAAATTTTTAAAAGAACAAAATCTTGCCATTTGCAACAATGTGTATAGAGCTAGAGGGGATTATGCTAAGCTAAATAAGGCAGTCAGAGAAAGACAAATATCATAGGACTTCACTCATATGTGGAATTTAAGATACAAAACAGATTAACATAAGGGGAGAGAAGCAAAAACAACATAGAAACAAGGAGGGAGACAAACCCTAAAAGACTCTTAAATACAGAGAACAAACTGAGGGTTGCTGGAGAGGTGTTGAGTGAGGGGAGGGCTAAATGGGGGATGGGCATTAAGGAGGACACTTTTTGGGATGAGCACTGGGTGTTGTATGTAAGTGATGAACCACTAAATTCTACTCCTAAAGCCATTAGTACACTATATATTAACTAACTTGAATTTAAATAAAATGTTTAAAAAAGAAAGTATTTCTAACTTCAGATTGGACACATTATTTAACCTCTGTAGGCTGTGGTTTCCTCACCTAAGAGTTGTGTATTGGACTAACTGATCCCTAAGATTCCTTGCAGTACTAAAATTCTGTGCTTCCAAGATATAAAATCCCAAAAACAAAGGAAAAGAGAGACATTGTTCTCATTCTATTGTCCACCCAGCTGGATTTATCAGATTAAGATTGTGAGTTATAAATAAAGGAAGAAAAGACACTGATACAATACAGAACTGGCATTTGCAAAAAGTACACTTTCATCCATATGGATCTTAATCATTTCACGTGCTAACAAATAATTGAACAGACTATCTATAGAACTGATTTTGCCCATTCATCCACTTTTCTCTATAACAGTAAAAATAACTTTATTGCTTTGTTATAAAACTGTGTTCGAATAAAAACAGGGAAGTGCAATCCTCAACATTTTCTGAGATTGAGCTCTGGGTCTCCGCAAGCCCCGACAGCAATTCATATACGCACAAAGGTAAGAGTGCCATCTGCTGGCTTAAGTTGTCTATGCGTCTTTCTAACGATAACAAAAAAGTTACTCCACCAATAACTGCTAAAACTTGAGTCTACATCCTGCTTCATGAAAGCTCTGAACTTTCTATAATGTGATATATAGAGCCTTAAGAGACAAAACATTTGTCCTAATGCTCAAAATATACAAAATATATGAACAAAGTATTACTCCTGAATTACCTTAAGTACTTATTTTAATCATATCCTACAATATTGACCACATCAAAAAGCTTAGGTTAGGAAGTAAGTAGACAGTCTTTCTTTAAAAGCTTTAAGAAACCTAGAATATCTGGATGTTTATCAAGTCGGATATAGCGTCAATTGCCAAAAGTTTCACCAACAGCAACAAACTAAGGGGGAAGCTTATTAACAGGCTTCAAATAAGGAAAAAAGAAAACAGTTAAGTTGAAGTCAACTGTCTGATACAACCATCACTTCAGGCTTGCACACTGACATCAGTGGGCAGATGAAGGCCAGAATGAAGCACTTAGCAACTCTTTCCTTTACAAGGTGCTGTGATATTAACATCAGGGTCACCAAATTCACTCTTATTCCTCCCAATGCCCCCCAAATCTCCTTCAGAACATATTCTCTTTTAAGGCAACCCTTTATAGCAATGGAGCTGCTCAGAGACTGTTCACATAAAAATGAAACACTGCAATTACTTATACCAATAGTTGTGTAAGATCTCAGGAAAACTAATTCCATTGCCTAAAATGTTGGATTTACTGCTTTGCACAATCCTGAAATCATCTAAGGAGCTGAATGACGCGACTGGAATACTTTTTATTCAAAAAAGTGCACCAAACCTCCTGTGCACAAAGCCTTTAACCAGAAGAAAACAATCATTCTAAATAAATGAGATTCAGTATTACCAAAACGCCAAGAGATGAACGGGCATGCCATTTAGCATCCTTGGCATTCCTCTTAATTTTCTGCTTTACCTGTATCATAATGATTATCTCATAGCAATTCACTAATATGGGGCACCAAATGTGTTTATAAAGGTCTCATGATGCTGTGCTGCGAGGCTGTTTGGAAAAGACCAATCATTAAAATATTAAGTAACTAGTACATTTTAAATGAATTTAGTCAATGACATAAAATATGTATGGAAAAAAAACACAATACACTGTTTTTTTTGCTGAAAGATGATATCAAGCATACTATTTCCTCCATGTACAAATATGAATGTGAGTAAGCTATACTACAGATTACACACAGTCTGTATTTTGGATTAAAACTATTTCATGATCAAGGTTAGTGTTGGTGACATATTTCCACTCATTTTTCATCATTGGTACCAGGATGTAAAAATGCAGTTGTCTACAGCTCACATACTGCATCTATTCTCTAAGTCTTTAGGTCAGTTTGAGAGTCTCCACTAACCCTGCAAAAGTACTAATGACAGAGCCCCGAAACTGCATCCATCAGAGTGCAGGAAACCACTCATGAGTTTACACCAAGCTAATCACACAACCTGTGTTATACACAACCCGGAGGAAATCACTTCATGTACAACATGCCACCCCCTCCTACTTACGCAACATTGAAAACCATCACAGATGAACAGAAGCGACAGAATCAGACCAGGAGCAACTTCTATTTCTATCACATGCCATAACAAAATATTCTCTCATGTATTATTTCATTTGTTTTTCAAGCCGCCCTCTGAGAAGGGCAGGCTATTTTTTAAATTGAAACTACTGATGCAATTTTTCATTAGTAAACAGCTATGAGGTTTCTCCGCTTGAGTAATGTTTACCCTAAGACTAAAACAAAAGCTTGTCAATAATATAGTATTAAACACTAAACCATAAACTATAGATTGACATATTCCAATGAAGCACAATGCTGGTGTCTGACAGAAAAGTACATACTCAGTTGATGGAATTCATCTATCAACCAAATGGCTGACACACCACACACAGCAAGAAATGCCAGTAAACAGGTGACCAAAGTAGACCGCTCCCTCTAGAACAGGAGATGTTGGTAAGGATTAAAAAAAAATTGAGTGACACCAATGAAACCTTTGTTTCTTTAATATATCAAATTCATTTATCAGTAAAAAAATGTATTTGAGATCATCTAGTTGAAAACACAGAGACCCCAAAAGATTACAGTTTATCAAGTTCCCAGAGTTAGTGAGCAGACTCAAGACTAGAACACAGTTGTAACCCTGAGTCCAGCAATTAGAGTTGCAAACTGAAACAAAGTGAAAGAAAACAGGATAATTCACCAAAAAGGTAAAAATAAAAATACACATGGTCAATACACTAGTATTAAAAGAATCTTCAATTTAAACAAGATACTATAATTCACCATTTAGTGCTGTCGAGAATGTACTAAGAGCATAAGGAAATAGGCATCTGGGTGGCTCAGTCAGGTAAGCATCTGCCTTGATCCCCACTTCAGGCTGTCTGCTGTCCAAGCAGAACCCACTTAGGATCCTCTGTCCCCCTCACTCTCTGTCCCTCCCCCTCTGATGCATGAGCACTCTCTCTCAGAAATAAATAAAAACTTACAAAAAATAATAATACAAAAATATTTAAGACCATGAGGAAACAGACTACCTACATAAGCAGCAAGTGGAAAAGTAAAGTGATCCAACATTTAAATTTAGATATAAAGACAGAAATACAGATGATACAAAGATATACCCTTAAGAATTTACGAATATCCATACCCTTTCATCCAATAATCCCATCTCTAGAATGAATGCAGAATTATTTATAAGGTTGTTTCTCTCAAAGTTAATTGCAACAAATAATGGAAACAATGTCTACCTATACTAAATTAATAAAATTAAAATGTTTTATCTCTCATTACAATGGCATACTATGTAGCCAAGAAAAATCAGGTTTTAGAAAAATAGTTTATAATTTGAGAAAATGCCTTAGATGTATTTTGATGTATAAATTTATATTGATATGTCTTGATATTAAAAGTACTTAGAAGCAATATGAAAGACATGATGCTAATTAAGGCAATATTTGTGAAAAAGCATATTTGGCAAATCCACAATCAATAACACATATATAAAAACACATTGAAGGCTAAATGTGTTCAGGAGACTATAGATGCTGGCAAAGATGTGGAGAAACGGGCACCCTCCTACACTGTTGGTGGGAATGTAAACTGGTGCAGCCCCTCTGGAAAACAGTGTGGAGGTTCCTCAGGAAACCAACACTAGAACTCCCCTATGACCCAGCAATAGCACTGCTAGGAATTTACCCAAGGGATACAGAAATGCTGAAGCATAGGAGCACATGAACCCCAATGTTCATAGCAGCACTCTCAACAATAGCAAAAACATGGAAAGAGCCTAAGTGTCCATCAACAGACGAATGGATCAAGAAGATGTGGTTTATCCATATAGGAGGATTAGGAGGAACTTGACGGAGGAACAAGGGGGAGAAGAAGGGGGGAAATGGTGGGGGAAAGGGAGAGAGGCAAACCATGAGAGACTCTTGAATGCTGACAAAAACTGAGGACTGATGGATGTGGGGGGGAGGGGGGATGGGCATGGAGGAGGACACTCGTGGGGATGAGCACAGGGTGTTATGTGGAAACTAATTTGACAATAAACTATTTGTAAAAAAAGAAAAAAAGATGTGGTTTATCTATACAATGGAATACTGCATGGCACTGAGAAAGAATGAAATCTGGCCATGTGTAGCCACATGGATGGACCTTGAGGGCGTTATGCTAAGTGAAATAAGTCAGACAGAGAAAGACAGATACTATAAGTTTTCACTCATATGAGGAACAGGAGAAACTTAACAGAGGACCATGGGGGAGGGGGAAGGGGAAAAAATAGTTAAGGAGAGGGAGGGAGGCAAACCATAAGAGACTCTTAAATACTGAGAACAAACTGAAGGTTGATGGGTGTGGGGGAGAGGGGAAGTGGGGTGATGGGCGTGGAGGAGGGCACTTGTTGGGATGAGCACTGGCTGTTATACGGAAACCAACTTGATAATAAACTATATTTTAAAAACAGGAAGAAAGAAAAGGAAGAAAAACACACTGAAGAACATGTAATAACAGTTACACTTGTATTAGAAATTATTGGTTTTTTCATCTGTGCTTTTCTACATTTTCTGCAATGAATGCACATTTGGTTTTTCACAAAAAAATCATTTTATTTAAAGTAACACAATGTGAGCTGAGACTCAAGAATAAAATAGGACATGCTTTGGTTGGGTCAGTGACTTCAGCGCTACCAGACCCCTCGGTTGATCAAGGATTAGCACTTGGGCAGTTTATCTGGCTCTTAGTTTTCTGGACGTTAAGGCAAAAACAGAATAAGAAAGTCCAATTTCTATCAACAGAAAACACATTATGCACAGTTCTTTTTCCTTGGAACTATAGCTAAACAGGAATTTAGCGTTATGCAAATTCTCATATAAAATACCTTATGAAATATACTGAACAGGAACTTCTACTGCTATCTTAAAACTCAGTAGCTTTTAGGGCACCTGGGTGGCTGAGTTTGTTAAGTGTCTAACTTTGGTTCAGGTCATGATCTCGCAGTCCATGGGTTTGAGTCCGCATCATGCTTTGTGCTGACAGCTCAGAGCCTGAAGCCTCCTTCAGAGTCTATGTCTCCCTTTCTCTGCCCCTCTCTCGCTCATGCTTTCCCTCCCTCCCTCTCTCTCTCTCTCTTTCAAAAGTAAACATTTAAAATTTTTAATAAAAAATAAGTAAATAAATAAAAATCTCAGTAGCTTTCTTTGGGCATCTTTTAGGCATCAACCCTATGATAAATCATATTCCACTATGTGAAATTAAATATAAATACAATTAGGTTTGAGATCTGTGTAATCTCAAGGGATGGGCCCTTTTAACAGTGCATTTTGTTACCAAGTGTTTTTAATAAAACCATAATAATCTATCCTATAACACTCTAATCTAGAGGATTCATTTCATTTGTTGTAACAAAGTCTGAGTTAGAAGCAGAATGCTTCCTTTTATTTAAAAAGAAGGTCTTTAACATCCCAACATATTAAATTAAAACAATCACTTCAATTATTTCCCCAAGGGATAATAGGTAGTCAATGTGTTTTTGCATGCTACATATTTGAACGTGTAATATGCTGTGAATCAATCAAAAATGTTTTTACCACAAATCGGAAAATGTCCCATATAAATTGTCCAACTGCATTCTCAGCAACGGCATAAATAAAATTGTCTAGATTCATTGAGGTAATCACTTTGACTTTACCCTAGTCTTAAATGACCACTCCACCAGTCATCCAGTCACAGGCAAACGGAAACAAGGACAAGTCTTTCTCTTGGCCAGCCTAGATATGCCCGTCTCTCCATCACCTACATCCTATCATACAGGGTCGTAGCCCTCACTTTGCCTTGCTCCTACCCATGGCCGATTCACTGTCCCGTCTACAGCTCTCTCCCACCAATTGGAACACCAAAAGATGTTTGGGAAGAACACCGCTCATAATATATCTGTCTCCAAAGAGTTGTAAGCATACCCCAGACATTCCTGTTTGCAAGCTGCCACCATTATTTTATTCAGCTAACGTTTTATTTTGTACCATGTATGAGCACTAAATGATATATGCAGATATGCAGAATACAGGGTTATAATTCTTATGGTAGCATTATGCATATGGTTCAATGCAGAGCAAACTGTCAAGTTTATCCAAATGAGAGTTACAAGTTCAAAACCGTAAACTATGTGTCCATATTCATCTTTTAATGGCCTTCAAAGTGTTTCTTGAAGTGTTGTTAGTCCAGTATATTGGGATTTAGACAGCAAGTGAACAGTATGACCATTTTTCTAGCTCTGATTGTCTTCTGTCCCCGTCTCACAGCACATATTCATACTGCACTATCTTATTAATATAGTGAACTGATACAAAACGGCATCATTTAAATGACTGGTATACAAAGGTGTTGGTACCCCTCTACCACTTTGCGGGCGTCTGTTGAATATCTGTCATGTTTTTGACAATCCAGCATCTTTTGTACACTCTTTTTGTCTGAACGTTTTCATACATTATCAAATGTCTCTTCAACACAGAAGCCAGAACACCAATCTAGCTTGCAGCTGAGTAACAGTATGTGATACACCCACACAGGACTTCAGTCTGGGAAGCTGGTGGCATGAGAAAGATGTGATACATCCTTCAGTAAACATGGCAACGGACACATCTGGCTCTCTAGGGTCAGAAGTCCCAGAACTTCCAGGGTCCGGTCCAGTATCGTCAGTGAAGTTGAAATGTGTAGGACAAACTGCAGTGTCTGCACTGAGTGGTGGCAGCATTGGTGCCTTTGCTAAAGTAGCCACTGAGATCTGCTGAGAGAATTATTTCCAGTTGTTTAGTGGATAAGCCAGACATCTCAAGTCTATTGGAGAATCCTTGAGGAGCAAAATACATTTTAATAAGCTTCCTTCCTGCACAGCTAAGCTAAAGTGGATTATATTGTTTGAAACAATGACACATTTCCAACGGCTACTGATTATGGAGGAGGCCTTCCCATTAAAGATATTTGATTCTTAGCCTCCCTAATGATCACAGAGCAATACCCGTGGAGCACTCCACTTCCTACCCCTCAGGAATACAGACAATGCATGAGTAGCTATAAACTCCCTTGGCAGCTTGCTGTCCTACTTACACTTAGCTCAACAACTGGAGTCTGTTGGAAATGGACTTACATTTCTCTGCTTCTTGGTATGTACACCCTTTCACTCCCTTCCTCCAAATCTTAGTATACAACACTATTAATTTCCTTTATGTAAAGAAGTATCTGTTTCCCCCTAATATTTACCTTCAAAGTGTAAGCCAGTTCTCTTTACATTACAAAACATTTTTCCAGTTCTATAGTGGCTATTGTAACAGCTACATTCTGAAGTATTTCCAAATTGTTTCGAAAGTCTTAATGGGGAATTTAAACTTTCCCTTTACCCATAATATATCTGGTAATTTCATTCAGAAAAAAGTTTTTCATAGAGAAATCATATCACATTTCCACAATAGACTTATCCTATTAAAGCGTTTGTTCACAGAGTTGATCCATTAATATAGATTTTACCAGCCTATCTGACATCCGAATGGTTCCGACTGCAAAACTAGCTTTAGTCAGCATTTTCATCTACAAAAAAGTCTCCATAGGCTGTGACTTTTTAACAAGTATAGGTATGCTTATCTAGAAGCATACATAAACACTAGTGTTTACACTGAACTCTTGGAAGTTATCAAATTTCTCAAGATGGGGCTGAAAATTGTTTTCATTGAAATATATGAAAGGTGGTGTTACTGACCAAGTGCAGTATAAATAAAATGGAGGGAGGGGTCATAGAATTAAGAAAGCAAATTATTCTGAAGTCCTTGAACACCTGCTATTCATATATAAAACACGTTATCAGCACAAGCCTACAACATCTCAAACCACATCAAGAATGTACGTGGTATCATAGGAACCCATTCTGATATTTCATATTAGGTTTTATAATATAGCTATTACTTCATGGATGTTTGGGCAAAATATCTCGTATTCGACCTAATAAAATCTGTTTTTCTGTTTGAAACTTCTATATGTTCAAATTTTAAAAATGCAACCTAGAAAGAACTCATGTAATACAGGAATTAAGCAGGATATTGACAAAAGGACACACTCCTTAGTTGGCCATAAATACTCCCTTTCTTCAGTGAGAGCTAAAAGTTACATTCTAAAATGGAGTTAGGAATTACAAACATTAAGAAGCATTAATCAAAGCACATATGGGGAGTCTCAGTACTAGTTCTTTATGTTACTGGTATAAACATAGGTCTGCATGATTTCTGCTGTACAACGGAGGGAAATGAAGTTTAGCTTCATGCTTAGAAGAAATATCAACAGTGATATTTGCTCTCAAGAGTATACGAGAATAATAGCAGTAATTGACTGCTTAGGACATGCTAAGCATTTCTCAAGAAATTTACAGGCATTATCTCATTTAATCCCACAACAACACTAAGATATATCTTTATAACCCATTTCACAAATGAGATACATAGAGGTTAAGTAACTTTCCAAAGGTCACCATTTGGGATTTTGGGACTCAAAAAGCCAATCTAAGCCCAGATCATGTGTTTTATATGATTTACTATACTGTCTCTCTATTTTCTCTCCTGGGCCCTTAAAATTATTTGACATTCTATATTATAGATTTCTAAGTATGTGATTAGAGACATGAAGAGGATGAAGAAGGGAGGAAGGAAATGCTTAGAAAATCTCTAGCATCAAGAAATTTTCCTCCTCTAGGATTTGAGTGATATGACCTTTAGTAAAAATAAATAAATAAATAAATAAATAGTGAAGCAATATTATTCAAATGTTGGTAAATACATATCCTGGCAAACTATGCTTCCAGCTGTTCAAGCTAATTGCTTTTTTTTTTTTTGGACTCACTTGTTCAGATCATTTGTGATATTTTTAGCTGTGTCTTCCATTTGCATCAACAGAGATTGAATAAGACATTGCTTTAATAATCAAATCAACCACATTTCAATAATTAGCCACTTGCTTCAACATAAAATGTATTTCACCTGCAGTATATAGAATGGAGAATTTCTAAATTGTGCTCACAAGGCTCATCAAGCTGCCCTGTGCCACAGTAATGTGCACGTGCACACGCACTTGACCCTTGATAACCACCATGTTTCACATATATATGTATTCTTTGCAGATTATCTCCTGATCCCCACTAGAGTCCACAGAGTAGCTACAACTGTGAAGAAAGCACCGCTGTTAATACAAACTTCCCAAAATAAGGAAAATAGATCATTTCTAAGAGTGGGGTTCCTTATCATTATTAATTCAAACAAACCAGTATTGAATGCCTACATTGTGGTACAGGAAATGGAGACAGGGTGTAAATAAACACAGACCCTGTCCTCAAAGAGCTCAGTCTAGTTTACAGACTAGGCAAGAAAACCAAATATTATGATACACTGATAAATATTATAATCAAGAAAGCAAAAGACATTATGAAAGTCCAGCAGAGGCAGTTAGATGGAGAATAAAGAGACAGTATATGAGTTTCACCCTGGGGTTGAATAGGGAAACATTTCTAAAATAAAGGGCACTACAAGATCAGTACATGACCAGGACATCCCAAGCAGAAAGTAGAGCTTGTGCAGATACGTCATCATGAAGGAGTGTGGCAGGTCAGAGGAGAGTCAGGAAGCTCAGGATGTTTAACAAATGGCATGTGTCAGTTGGAGAAGGGTGAAAAAATCACACTGGGGAGAAGTTCAAGGTCTACCCATTAGAAGCTTTATAGGTTAGAGAGACTGCATTGCCCGTTGTATCCAGGAAGAGAGTTTCCATAGGAAAATGACATGGTCAGATTTTAAAAGACATATATGATTGTGGTATAAAAGGATTGAAGTAAACTATAATAATGGAAATCCAGCTAGAGGACCAAGATTTTCTTATCTCTATGAGAAAAACCGGAGACTGAAGTCAGGTAATGGGATTGAGGAAAGTTGGGATTCTAGAGACATTTATAAGGTAGGACTGATGGAATATTTTTAGTACCTGGATGTAAGGGTGAAAGGGAAGGGAAGGAGGCAAGATGAAGCTTAGGTTTCTAGCTTAGGAATGATGGCGGCACTATTAACCATAGCAGGAAACACTGCAGAAATCACCACATTGACAAAGGAAAGCAGTGCAGTAGATTCTGAGACACACAAAGTCTGAGTTACTCTAGGATATCTTTTCCTAGAGATGGAAACACTATCTACAGTTCAGGAAAGCGAACTCATCTAGATGTACAGATCTGAGATGCAGCACCACATGAATAATGAAGACATGGCAGAGAATAAAGCATATACAGGAGGCAAACACACATCACCACTCTCAGCTCTGTGCCCAGGGAGAGCTTCACAAAGCTACTGGAGGGCTCTTTCTTGGTAAGCCCAAATGTGACTTCAGAGCCTTTCTCATTATTGTTCTCCTAGTATCCACCTCCAATCAACCAGAGTTGGTACCTGAATTAAAAATAAAAATAAAAATAAAAATAATCCAGGGTGCCTAGGTGGCTCAGTCAGTTAAGTATCCAACTTCGGCTCAGGTCATGATCTCACGGTTCATAGGTTCAAGCCCTGCATTGGGTTCTGTGCTGACAGCTCAAAGCCTGGAGCCTGTTTCAGATTCTTTGTCTCCCTCTCTCTGCTCCTCCCCTGCTCATGCTCTGTCTCTCTCTGTGTCAAAAATAAATAAAAACTATAAAAAAAAATTTTTTTAATAAAAATAATCCATTTATCTTGTAGAGCAAGAGACGACAATCAAGGACTGGACTCTGAAAAACAGTTTCTCAAACATCTTACAAACCATCAGCTTCATGGATGTACGCTTGTGTGAGCAGAGACAAAAAGTCTGTATGAAGGGATTATAAATTCATCTTAAACCAAACCATAAGGAGGCACCCGGGTGACTCAGTCGGTTAAGCATCTGTCTTGGGCTCAGGTCATGATCTCATGGTTGGTGGGTTGGAGCCCCATGTCAGGCTCTGTGCTGACAGCTCAAAGGGGCCTGCTTTGGATTCTGTGTCTCCTTCTCTCTCTGCCCCTCCCCCATTCATGCTCTGTCTCTCTCAAAAACAAACATTAAAAATTAAATTAAAAAAAAAAAAGAAACCAAACCATAAGACATGTCCACATCCAATCTTACCTAACCCTCTTTGTCACCTGGACTTCTGTGGGAGCCTGATAACTGCTTCACCACCTGAATTCTTGACCCTCTATAATCCAGCCTCCACACTGCTGCCAGAGTAATATTTCCAAAGCAGAAATATGATTATATCATCTCACCTTCATCCCTACTATTAAATCCGCATTATAGGATCTCATGGCTCTTAAAATAGAGACCAAGATTTTTCATAGTCTACAAACCTCATAGGATTTAACCCCTGATTCTCCAGCTTATCTTGTACCATGAGCTTTCCCCTCGCCATCCCACCAGCCCCAGCCTTGCCCCCTCCACCACTGGCTTTTGCAGATACTGTCTATGATCCTTGAGCACGCTTGCCATTAGTCTTTACCTAGCAAACCCCTACTCATCCTCAAGGTCTCGGGTTTCGGGTTCCAGTGGAACCTTCCATGAATGCTCAGATATCCTCACAACACCATGTGCCTTTCCTGCATAGCACTTACCCATGTAGTAACTTCATATCGGTCTATGTGCCCTCTTGTTTCAATACTGTCTCTCCTACAGACACCAAGCTCCATGATTTCATAAAAGACAAGTTCTCTTTTGTTTTCCCAGTACCTAGCTTTTTGGCACATAGTAGGCACTCAACAAATATTTACTTAATTTGCTTGGCTTTGATGATCTAAATTTTGGCAACACATTTTTTACTCCTAGAAAATATGCCTAAATAAAAGTATTTACTAAGAATCTGCTTTCACTTTAAAATGAATTAATATGGCTAAACAGACAAGAAATAGCACTTGGCAAGTGGCATATGACATATATTTCGGTAGCCATTTTAATTTCATCAGAATGATTCCATCATTTCCTAGCAAACGTGCGAAGTATTACTGAATATTCACATCACTTCCTGAAATTACATGCAGCTGGAAATCCTGCTGGTTCCAAAAATAAGAAAATGAGGTATCCTTTCTCCTCCTTTATTGGATTTGCAGGCTGCTTTTCAAAAATATTGCACTCCTTATTGTCCTCAGCATTGTCTCAAGAGTCATTAAGAACCTCATTCTCCTTTAGTTTAGCTAGCTATGTGGAACACCTTTTATTTTCCACCTCTAAGTATCTCTCCTTTATAATAGGTTTTAAATTAAGACCAGAAAGCTACACTGACACCTTAGATGAAGTAACAGCATCCATCAAGCACCGTTTGCTCCATCTCTCCCCTTAATTCCCCTTTAAGTGAAAGAGGGGCAGGGTGGAGAAGTGGGTACTTCCATGGTGATACATGATTGAGAGCATCCTCTTAGATAATGAATAATACACAGTACTGGCCTTCTAATGTATTTCCAACCAAACCTAACAGAAGAACTATATGGTGTCCCAGGAAATGAAAGCACTACATAAACTGCAGTTTTTTAGCGGCCAAAATCAAAGAGAAGTTTCACTTGGGTGCTACTGTTTCTGTGGTTAAAATTACATCCCTTAGATAGGAATTGTGCTTTAGGCAAAGTTGTGAAACACACACATGCACACACCTATACACACACTTCTCATGTATCACCTGAAGCTCCTTAACACTTTGTCTACGTCTTCAGCCCCCTGCCCCAGGCCTTAGCCAGCTTCCCTTGCAAAAACAAAGAAAAAAGAAATGGTTTCAGTGAGAACAGCCTATCTGTCTGGACTCTATTTCAGTGGTATGTGGTTAAGACTTGGACCCATCTAGCCATGGCTGTTCACCTGATAAACTAATTTGTACTGAGATAATAATGACAGGATAATAGTTTATGTGTTTCCCATACCATAAACATTTGAAGTTCCTTAGGGGGAGCCGGAAAACAGTGCCTTCAGCTAAGTAACCACTGGTGGCGATTTGAAGGAGAGAAAAGTCACTGGAGTAAATCGACTTTGGACTTGGTCAACCATTATGGTACCCATGCAGACATATTCAGCTTTTCAAGTATTCACTAAGGAGAAAACAAGCGGTGACAAATAAGAATGCATCCTGGTTGTCAGAATTCCATTTGATTCACTAACTTATTTGTCACAGTCCCTGGATATGATCCCTATTTTCAAGGATCTTACAGTCTATGGTGCACAGGTACATCTCAGTCTTGAGGTCAAAGGCTCTGTAACTTACTTCTTCTAGAATATAAGCTCCATTAGAGCAAGAATCACTTTTTGGCAACTATAAACTCAGTGTCTAACACTGAGCTCAGTAAATATTTGGTGGATGAATGAATACTAAGTACTATGATGTAGCAAATAACAAAATCTTTTAGTTCATTTCCCTTCTACAAAATAAGGATGATAATATCCACTTCATAAAACTTCTGTATAGATTAAATCAGATGACATACATAGAAAGCCCCTAAAAATCCTTCAGGAAATAGTATCTTTTTTTTTTCATTAGGTGGACTGTTCTAATTGCATTTACAGAAACAAAAGATGTAACAGACAGAGAACATAGTCAACTTTTGAGCATTCACAACAGAGATGAGTACCTGTGACCCAGAGAGCTTACAACAAATAGATAATCCAGACCCTGTATATAAGTACACAGACTAGGATAGAAAAACTGGGAGTGAAACAGCAGCCTTGAATCATCTACCTTGAAGGAACTACAAATTAACTATACTCTAATTATGCAGCTAACCAGGGAGGTGGCAAGAAAATAGAGGACCTAGTCTTAAACTGACTCCATATACCATATCCACAGTCACATTACAGTAATTCGGCATTACATGTGGCATTTGTTAATATAATATTCCTGAAGATCCACAACACTCTGTTTTGTCCCCACCTCTCACAACACTAACAGTTATTCATCAATTCTGTGTCCTGGATATCATTAAAGTCGTTCTAACAAACTGAAGAGTTATTTGAGACTAGTAAATGTGAAACATGCAAAATCGAAACGAAATGAAAATGATTCTCCAGGGCTTTGCCTAGCTTTGAAATATGTCTGTTTTTACCATCTGCCACAAGTCCCTCTCCAATAAAGATCCAAGCAAGTAAGAATTCATTTTCAAGGCAATTTAATAGTTATTGAATATGCTGATTTATAAGGTACTGTGTCATAAAATAAATCATGTTATTTTTTGCTTGAGTCATTATCTTACATAATCTAGTCCTTTACACAAAGTCCTACCCTCTAATATAAATTTTTAATTCTTTCTGCAATAGGAGCAAAAACTTGTACTGAGTTATTACTGGTCCCCTTTGGGAATGTGTGAAATATTGAACCAGAGCTTGGTGGTATAATCAATGCCCTGAGAAGAGAATTTTCTCCCCAAATGACAGAGGGTATTTCATGGCAAGAACAAACCTTATTAAGCACCAGAGTTTTAACTTCTGATGAGCGGTTGACCACAGAAGATTTAGGACTTTGAAACATGTTGCTAGTTTTCATACTGAAAACCAGCACAGAAGGAATATATTTTGGCATAATACCTACTGATTGACCTTTCAGTGCTCCTTCCGGTTCTTTAACTATAGCCCATGGAGAGAACATGGTATACAAACCAAAGCTATCTATTTCATCATAAAATACATCCATTTGATCATTCAATATACATTAATTACATACCTATTATGTCCAGGAACTAGAATAGTACAAGGATGAATAAGATAAGATCTTATGAGAGAGACAGGTGTGAAAACAATTAATCTCCAGCATTCAGAGTATGACCACTACAGAACAAAGTAGAATGAAAACAGAGAGACCACGGGGGTCAGGAAAGTAATCACAAAAATGGTGTCAATTGAGCTGAATATTGAAGAATGAATAGACGGTTTTTCAGACACATAGGACAGTTATTCCAGTCAGCAAGAAAAGTATTTCAAAGACATGGATTTAGATAAGCAAACTGATTTGGGGAACAGTGAACAACCTGGCCCCAAAAGGTAGAGTTAGGGAAGACAGGTAACTGGAAAAGTGAGTTTATAAATAAAAAATCAAGGTTAGCAGCCAAATCATAAATGTCCATTATTAATTCATAAGCAAATATTTGGGGGGCATTTAACTATATGCTAAAAATTATCCTAGGCAATGGAGGCACAGCAGAGAACAGATCCCTACCCTAGATTCTAGCATACATCAGGCTAAGGAATTTGTACTTTACTTTACAAGCTTCGGATTTAAACAGGAAAAATAACACAAGCAGATTTAGAAGGATAATTCTTTTGACAGTGTAAAGAATGGACCAGAACAAAACAAACTAGTAAGATGAGTCAGAAGGCTACTTCGACAGACCAGATGAGTACTGCTTCTGCTATGTCTTCCATGAAATATTATGGTCTCCTCACATATGTATCTTGATCAAAAATCTGTGGAGAATATCCATTCTAAAATATCATTACTTTACTCAGTGCTCACAAAAGTTGTGGGTTTTTTTTTCCTTCAAACCTTAACAAACTTCTACATCAAGAATATATTTTTGTTGGATCCATATCATGTTACACCAATCATTCTGACTCATTTCCTGAACTTTCAGTTATTCCAAGAGAACTGCATTTTGTCCGAGAGATTTGAGACACGGCCAAACAGACTAAAGCCACCTATAAGGGTGCAGTGAATTTTTGATTTCCAGAGGACTTCCAAAAGAATAGATGAGCCAAGACTCTTTGAAGCTACAAAAAAGGAATGAAACTGGTTCTCCTACTCTAACCCATACTTCCCAAGATAATTAGGACCTCCAGGATCTATGATCTTCCAGATTCTACCATCCATTTCCTATGTATCCCAGAGTCTCAAGAATTGCCCAAAGCCTTGAAATTCACGGGAGAGGGCCCCAGAAATTTACGCTTTTTCATACGCAATTTCCCACATTTCTTTCTATTATTTGCTCCAACTAAAGAGCAAAGAAATTGGGCAAATCATATGTAATCAGACTCATTTTAAAAATGAAGAAATTTAAAAAAAAAAAGGGGGGGGGAGGCAAGGCTTTTACCCAAAGGTATGTGGTAGTAAGTAGTAGAGTGAGAATTAGAATTCAGAACTTTTGACTCTTACACCATATTCTTTGTTTTACTTCCATACTGTCTCTTGAGCCATCAGCCAATTTCTCCCCTATTGTACATGCACTGCTGCAAAAACAATTTTAGTATATGTGCTGCTGAAGCAAGCACTGCACAGCTGCATAACAATCCCTTGCTCTCTTAAGATTAATTAGATAACCTCTTTTATGTTAACCTAGACTTCATGAAGGGATCACTCTTGTTTTCTACAGCTCAGACAAAGCTTTATGTTTTCTATGTTATCCACTAAATAAAATCTCTACTTTTCTTTAATGACGCCCTTCATCTTCCTCTCCAACCTCCTCAGAGTTGCAGAGAATTTGAGGCCTAGTCCACCCACAATGACCCCAGCAGGATTAGGGCTATTTTTAGATCATGACTGACATATTCAGGCAGCAAAAAGAGCCAGTAAGACGCCAAACTCAGTATCCACCCTGGAAATGAACAAAAATGGGAAGCAAGCCGGCTAGTTCAGTGTCCCTTCAGATTTATAATAAATTGTCTGTGGGACCTTAGTGAATTAGCAATGACTCCATGCCAGGAATGCTGTGCCTCAGCCAATCCTAGGGCTTACTCTGCTAAACTTAGGCCACCTAGGGTTTTTTCAAAAATATTGCTTTCGCATGAAGTCCACACAACTCAGCCACTATAGCCAACAATAAGGCGTAGAGAGCACACTGGCAAGGGTGGTGCCAGTCACACTGCACTCATATGAGGTGAGAGGTAGCACATAAAGAAGGAAAGGAAAAGGCTCCTAAGTAAGAACACCTAGAGTCCCTGCCACTGATGCTATGATGTTGAGAGCGTCACAGGAAGCGCTTACGGTCCCAGCTGTGGAGTGTGCAGCCTTCACTGCCGGGCTCCTCAGGGGTCGCCTCTGCCTCCGCTGCAGGCAGTCCCTTCACCCGAAGTTCCACCCTTCCAGGGGTAGTCTGCAGATAATGACTGATCAAAGCATAAAGGATTGGAATACCCGGCCCAATGTGGGACATCTCTGACAGGCTAGAGCTCTCCATGGGGTCAGCGAAGGCTACCAGGCTGGGCCTGCATCATAGCTGGACTCCTCTGCCTAACCCTGCCTCTCCCAACTCTCTCTCGCACAGGTTTGACCCCAACGGGACCCCCTAATGCACACCCTTAACAATGAACACTGTCTCAAGAGTGTGCATCCCTGAAAACCAAACATGCAACACCAGTAAAGAAATGTCATTGATATTATTGGTAAACCCTAGCAAAGTGACTCCTCAAATAAGAATCTTCTGAAAAAAGAATTCTGTTATTTAGGTTTAAACTCTTCACGCATAGGCAAAGTCAGGCTCGAGTTTTAAGGTTAGACAAGATCTCTGCTAAGCTCCCAAGGGACAAAAACATGAATGATAACAATATTAATACTAATCCAGCCTTCTGCTTTCATTTCTTCACAGTTGAATGGAAGTAAAACCAAGATGGACTCATGGAATTGGAAAGGTGTTTCTTCTCCCTCAGCAACTTTACCCTTCTCTGCAATCCCATTAGACACAGTCCTGTATTACCTCCAGTGCCTAGTGCCTTCCTGCTTTCTCACTCCTTCTTTCATATCAATGGGAAAATAAAATGCTGTCAAAAGCCTGTAACTGCCTTGGACATACACTTGAAATTATGTTTGTTAGACTGATTACATCAGTGGACTCTGTGCAAAGCACTCAGATCCCCCTTCAGGGCTGAATGGCTTATCCTCCATTGGGTAATAGTGTTACTGGCAAGTGGTCCTCATGAGTCAGTCTTCTCTAGGAACTGACTTCAGCTGAAGGCAGATGCATCACCCATGAACAAAGTCCCATCAAATGACTGGCCAGTACATGAGTTTAATGGCTCTCTTCCTCCAACACAACTGGGAAGGGCCAGCCGGGCTTCTGAGCATCCTCTGAGTTGGCTGAGGCTGTGTGGAGACTAGAGCAGAGCCCAACTTCTCTCTTGCCCCATACTTCTCCCTTGCCTTCCCCCAAAAAATGTTGGCCACAAAATCACTCCCTAATAAGTTTCCTGCATTCTAATCTCTGTCCCAAAGAGCCAGCTTCAGTTGATACCAGTAGTCTTCTGAAAAAGCACATACTATAATAAGATCTTGTTGTTTGAATATTCTCTGGCTGACAGGCAATGAGAAGTCCATCACTAGTGGTGGACCCCAGATAACTCCAGGTCCTCTATACCCATTCCCCACCTACCCAACATGTGCCACAAGGAGCCAGAATAATATGTATGAAACTGGATTCTATGGAAGCTAGATCAAAGTAGACGATGCAATTGCTACTTTCACCACTGGTGAACTGGGATGACATACCAATGGAAATAAATGCACCAGCAAGTACAATGTATCAGGACTTAGAGAATTTGAGGAAATATAAATATTAAGAAAAACATAATTAGATGGTAGTTTCTGGGGACAATTTATGCTCTGGAGAAAAAGAGAAGGAAAGTCTAATGGTCATAAATTATTGAAAGCTAAGTGTGAGGTAAAATTGGAGGGCCCACTATCCAATTTTAAAACTTACTAAAAAGTAAGTTTTCAAGCCAGGGTAATGAAAACAGGGTAGTATTAGCTTTAAAAAAATACATATAGATCATTGGAGTCCAGAAATAAGTCCATGCATTTATAGCCAGTTGGCTTTTGACAGTGGTGCCAAAGTCCTTTCAATAGGAAAAGAAATCTCTTCAATGAGTGGTACTAGAACAATGAAATATTCACATGCAAAAGAATAAAGGTGAACTCCTAAATGACACTATAGACTAAAATCAACACAAAAATCAATCAAATACTTAAACTTAAGGGCTAAAACTTTTGAAAGTCTTAGAAAAAATTATAGGGGCAAATCTTCATGACCTTGGATTTGCCAATGGTTTCTTAAATGTCCAAAAGCACAGGCAATAAAAGATAAATAGATAAATCAAAATTCATTATAAAGTGCACTCTCAAGAGAATGAAAAGGCAACCCACCAAATGGGAGAAAATACTTCCAAATCACTTATCTAATACAGGTTTAATCTCTAAAGAACACCTACAACACAATGACAAAAAGACAACCCACATTTTTTTTAAAGCAAAGGACTCGAATAGACATTTCTCAAAGAAGATACAGAAATGAATTCGAGGTAAGTTACGAAGTGGCCATGGTGGCAAAGATGTAAACTATGAAGGTCCCAATAGGATAACTGCCACCCCCCATGACTTACCTACCTATTGGCACTGTAGAATGTGCAACCTTCCACCAGTACTGAACCTCATTCCTCAAAGAAACCAACTTTTGATAGCATTTGATAACAAGTTGGCTATATTGAAGGAGCAGTAATTTATCTTGACTGGAACAGACATAATAGGAGTATGGGTTTGACTGCCCTGCCCACAGGACATCAGCTACTACTAGCATATGAAAATCTTCCAAGTATTTGAGCCCTCCCATCCTCAACATAGAATCCGACATAAATTACAGCAGACCAAGAGACTTATTTTATAGCAAATGAGGTGTGGCAGTGGAATCCATCATACCACCACTCAGAAGAAGCCAGCCTAATAAAGTAACCAAACAAGCTGTTAAAGTTACAGCTGAGCTTCCAGTTCAGAGACCCTTCAAGGACAGCGTGTCATCTTTGAGGACATTTCAAATCAGCGACTATCATATGGTACTGGTCTCCAAAATGAAAAACCCACAGGTCTCGAACCAAAGGGATGAAGCAGATATGTCTCTACTTATTCCTATGTCCAGTGACCCATTTAAAGAATTTGCACTTGCTATCATGGCAGCTCTGGTTTCTGTCAATTTAGAGGTCCTGGCTCCCAAAAGAGACTCAGCAATTTTCAATCTATGATTGATGCTCAAGGATTTTCGCTTCGTTTGCCAAGAAAGGAAGCAAGCAGTTATCACCCTGTCAAGAATTATTGACGCCGACCACCAGGAGGAGTTAGAGCATTGAGGAATCTATTTGGCATCCAGGTGATCCACTTGGTCATTTCTGAGTATTTTTTGCCCAAATATTAAGGTAAACTGATGAATGCAGCAGCCATAGCCTGAAATGGTGACCAGGGACTCAAATATCTCGGAAATGAAGGTCTGGGTACCTAAAGGATAAAATGTAGACCAGAAGAGATGCAAGCTGGCAATGAGGGGGACATAAAATGAATAAAGAGGAAGAAGTTGATGACTATCGATTGCTACTTAAGCCCAGCTTAGTACTAGGGACCATAGTTTCTACCATTACTGCTTCTTATGAGGACACAGAAAGTGGTCTAGAACGGGTGCCTGGGTATCTCAGTCATTTAAGCATCTGACTTTGGCTAAGGTCATGATCTCATGGTTCGAGCCCAATATCGGGCTCTGTGCTGACAGCTCAGAGTCTAGAGCCTGCTTTGGGTGTCATGTCTCCTTCTTTCTCTGGCTCTCCCCCGCTTGCTCGTGTGTGCTCTCTCTCTCTCTCTCTCTCTCTCTCATAAATAAACATTAAAAAAATTTTTAAATAAGAAAGTAGTCTAGGAGATTCCTGGAGGACTCACTCCCATAAGTTATATGAAAAATCAGATTTGAGTAGCAAAAGGAGTAAACTGAAGTAGAAGCTATGATATGGAGTCAAGTCTCTTCAGGACTGAAGATTTATCTCCCCCACTACAGAAGTATTGTCAGCTAATAGCCCTGAATTGTCAGAACTTTCTAGAAACTACCCTAAGCTAAAGAGAGCCTCCTCACCCAAGGTCACATCCTCTCACCAGGGGCTGCTTGCATTGGTGACAGATCAACATAGAGTTAAAGCAGCTGGCCCATCACATCAAGGTAGGACAGCTCTGAGGGCACCCTCACTGTGGAGGTAGTAGTGGCCTTTTTGAGAATGTATCAGAGTGTAACAGCTCTTTTTGCCTAATCTTGACTCCTCCTCTTTCCTCATAGGTGTTGATCCCAGAGCACTCCCCCCAATAAACTTCCTGTTTCCAAATTTCTTTCTCAGGGCTTGCTCTCTGGGCAACATGATCTGTGATATTTATAATTATGCAATAATGGAAATAAATCTCAGAAAACACTGCATTTTAAGCTTATCTATAAATTAATGTTCTTTCAGCTCATCTCTTAATTCTATCTTTTAATCATTCCTGATTAACTTATTATCAAACATTCCCAAAGAAAGTTCGATAACTTTTCCTTTTTCAAGTCTCTAAAAGGGTACTCATACTATCTTTAGTCTCATTAAATGATTTTACTTCACTGAAATAAAGACTAAACATTATTTCCCTTCATCTCATCCTTCCCAATCCTAAATTTCTTTGTGTGCTCACACATTCTTTTTCCTTCCTTTCTCAGAAAACCAAGCGTCTCTTTTGTATCAAGGTTAATTTTTACAACTTAGTTCTTTATGGTATGATTTTGTGACTTCTCCAAAACAGTAATTCTTTCATCAAAGTCTTTAATCTCTCCATCTGAAAGTTTCCTTTGAGTTTATTAATATCCAAAACATTATTCCATCAAAGTCTTTAATCTCTCCATACAAAAGTTTCTTTCCTCTTCATCTATAAATACCATTGCTTACTTAAAAGACAAAAATTAAATCTCAAAGTGTATGTTTTTCTTTAATGTGTCACCTTGTTCCTCTCCTATTCTTCACCAACAAACAAGGTGGAGAAGTACATAATCACCATATGTATTCCATTTTGTATATTGAGTCTATACTTCAATAAACTACAAACTACTCCATCCATAACTCTCTACTCAAACACCTCTCTGAAAAGTCACCAGTAACTTCCTAATACTGAAATCGAATGACTTTTCCTTATTTTTTTTCTTTTTCAACCATCCTATGGTGTTTTACATCATTTGGTCTTGTCTTATTCTTAAAATGTTTTCCTCATTACATTTTCCAAGAAGCTGTACTGTCCAGGTTCTCAAACTCTTTAACCACATGTTATCAACCCACCTGGTACCAGAACTCCCTAAGTTCTGTTCTTGATTCTTTTCTCTTCCAACTCTGATCCTGCTCTCTTTAGTGACACCATTTCCCCTCACCTTGAACTATGAAAACTATGATTCTGGAAATGAAATCACCAGGAGAGGTTGAAAGATGGCAGAGTAGGAGGATCCTAAGCTCATCTCACCCCATGGACACATCTAAATAACAGCCATGTCTGTGCAACTAATCCAAAACATGACCTGAAAACTGGCAGAACAGACTTCCCAGTTAATTGTAGAGAGGAGGCCACACCAAATAGGGTAGGACTTGATCAGACAGGAACCAAGTTCCATAAACAGGAAGGGCACCATAAGCACAGAGAAGGGAGAACAGATCCCACACGAGGCACCCCAGACACAGGAACCTGCACTGGGAAGACAAGTCCCTGGAACATTTGGACTTGAAAACCACTGGGGTTTAACTGTATGAGTTTTTACAACCAGAAGGACTTAACTCCAGGTATTTTAAAAATAAGAGGGCTTATCCCTGGGAGAGCCAGAGGGCAATGGGAAACTGAATCCCTCCTCTTAAAGAGACAGCATAATAAGCAACCTGGCATAGAAGCAGCAGTTTGCAAAATGCCTCATGTACACATGAAGATTTATTTACTAATCTCATAACAGATGCTGGAGGGGCAGGGATCTTTAGGAGACTTCTCCAAGAACAAAAGATGTGGTGGCCTCCATTTCTCTCCCTCACTCCACTCTAGATCGTAGAAGAGCGGGAACCAGTGTGAGCACTCTCCACATACTTGCTCACACTACACACCCCACCTCCGCAATCTCCTGCAGATCCACCCCATCCAATTCATTCCACTTGGCAGGAGTCCCTCCAAAGTGGTTCATGCCATATCTTACCCTGCAAGCAGGGAATGTCATCACTCCCAAGTGACCCCTGACCTGGGGAGAGGAGAAGATAACAACACACCCAAGTTTGACTACAGTCCCAGCAGCTAAAGCTTAGAAGTGGCAGTGCAGAGAGAGTGCCCTGCCAATCTGCAGTTCCAGCAGACAGATTGAGGGAAGGCATCTTATCTGTCAGCCCCGTCCACCAATAAAAACTTCTCAGGGAGCAGCACAAGGAGAGAGCCTTGCAGTTTGGGATCACCACAGCCCCGACAAATGGGTTGGGGGCAGGCATATAGTCTGACTGCTGACATCACCCAACTACAAGCCCACAACAGCCCTAGGCTGTGCTCTTAACAGCACAAGGACCATTAGGGCCAACTAGACTAACGGCAAATGAGGTTCAGCCACAACAGTAGGGCTCACACAACCCACATAGGAGACACCACTGAAGCATGAGGTTCTGGTGAACAGGGGACATTACACTACAGGGTATTTATTACAGGGCCTCTTCATAAAGCCACTATTTCAAAATCAAGAGACAGAGTAGACTTTTCTAACATAGAGAAAGAAAGAGAGTTACACAAAATGAAGAGACAGGAATATGTCCCAAATGAAAGAAATCACAGCAAAAGAGCTAAATGAAATGAAAAGCAACATGCCTGACTGACCGTTCAAAGAGTCATAAAGATAGTTACTGGACTTGAGTAAAGAATAGAGGATCTCAGTAAGACTTTCAACAAAGAGACAGAATATACAAAAAGAATCAATCATGGATGAAGAACACAATAACTAAATTTAAAAATACATTAGGGGCACCTGGGTGACTCACTCACTTAAGCATCTGACTTTTGATTTTGGCTCAGGTTACAATCTCACAATTTGTAAGTTCAAGCCCTGCATTGGGCTCTATGATGACAGTGCAGAGCCTGCTTGGGATTCTCCGTCTCCCTCTCTCCCTGCCCGTCTTTCACTTGTTCTGGCTTGGTCTCTCTCTGTCTCTCTCTCTCTCTCTCTCAAAAATAAATAAATAAACTTGAAAAAATACATTAGAAGAAATCAGTAATAGAATAAAGGAAGCAAAAAGAAAGGATCAGCAAGCTGGAAGGCAGAGTAATGGAAAGCAACAGAGCTGAACAGCAACCAAGAAAAATAATAATTATAAATCAGAATAGACTAAGGGAACTCAGCAATATCAACAAGCATTTTGTAGCAGAAACTCTGCAGGCCAGAAGGGAGTGACATGATACATTCACAGTGCTGAAAGGAAAAATCCTTCAATTAAGAACACTCTATTCACCAAAGCTATCATTCAGAATAAAAGAGATAAAGGGTTTCCCAACCAAACAAAAGTCAAAGACGTTTATCAACACTAACTCAGAAAGGTAATTCTTTAAGTAGAAGTAAAAGGACATCAGGTGTAAGAAAATAAAGAAAAGAAAAAATTTCTGAGATAAATACAAATAAAAGTAACAGATCAAGCACTTGTAAAACCAGTACAGAGGTTAAAGCACAAAAAAAGTAAAATCAATTATATCTACAAAAATCGGTCAAGGAATCCACAAAATAAATGGATATAATGTATGACATCATCTACATAAAATGGGAGGGAGAGAGTAAAACTTCAGTGCTTTTAGAATGGGTTCAAATTTAAGCAACTGTCAACTTAATACAGACTGTGTATGTTGAAGGTGTTACACATGAACCTAATGGTAACCACAAATCATATACAGTAAAACCCTGAATTGTGAGTAATTTGTTCTGTGAGTGTTCTGCAAGACGAGCAAATATTTCTAATACATTTTAACTTGGTAAGCGAGAGATGTCTTGCAATACGAGTAGTACATGATGCTTAACATCACATGATCACCACAGAGCCAATGTTCCTTCTCTCTCTCTCTCTCTCTCTCTCACTCACTGTTGGATTGTGGGTAATCATCTCCCATGCTCAGATGCTCAGTCTCAGGCCACAGTGTTTGGCAGAAATCAGTGATTTTTCAGAATGTTGAAAGGTGCCCACAACTGGCACTAGTGTATTTTTTGTCACTTCAAAGCACCTATGGACAGTCCTTTGCTTTTCAATACAAAAGTAAGCTTAGGAATGCTTTGCTTCATTCTAGGTCATTGGATAGGTTCCTTGTTAAATATTGCACAAAAAGAAAGATATTCCATTGAGCCAATAGATAGCACTGAGTCCATTAGTGATAGTAAAAGTCATCCTACACAGTAACCCTCCTCTCTCTTATCTCCCTCACATCAGCCACAAAGGTTTTCAGAAGTAAGCGCAGGTTAATTGGTTTTGCCTTATATTTTGTATTTTCTTTATTATTTTATATTATATTACAATATTGTAATCATTTTCATATGAATATTTTTGGGTTGTGGAATGAGTCACCTGAGTTTCCATTACTTTTTATGGGAAAGTTCACTTTGATATACAAGTGCTTTGGATTACAAGCATGTTTCCAGAATGAATTATGCATGCAAACCAAGGTTTTACTGTACTTGTAAAAATAAAGGAAAAATAGAGCAAAAAATAAAGAGAAAGGAATCCAACCATATCACTAAGGAAAGCCATCTAACCACAAGGGAATAGAGCAAGAAGAGAAAGAAACAGAGAAATACTACAAAAACAACCATAAAGCAAGTAACAAAATGGCAATAAATATATGCCTATCAATAATTACTTTGAATGTAAAAGGACTACATGCTCCAATCAAAAGACACAGAGTTAATGGATAAAAAAGTAAGACCTATCCATATGCTTTCTACATGACAGTCACTTTAGACCTAAAGACACATGAAGACTGAAAGGGAAGGGATGGAAAAACATTTATCATGCAAACAGAAGTGAAAAGAAAGCTGAGGTAGCAATACTTATATTGGAACAAAACAGACTTTAAAACAGACATGGTAACAAGACACAAACAGACATGGTAACAAGACACAAAGAAGGACACTACATAATGATAAAGGGAACATGACAAATGAGGATCTAACAATTGTAAATATTTATGCACCCAACATGAAAACCTCTCAATACATTAAGCAACTATAACTGACATAAAGGAAGAAACTGACAGTAATACAATAATAGTAGGGAACTTTAACACTCCCCTTATATCAATGGCTAGATCATCCAAACAGAAAATCAACAAGGAAACAGTGGTTTTGAATAACACACATTAGACCAGATGGACTTAACAGACATATTCAAAACATTCCAACCAAAAACAGCAGAATACACATTCAAGTGCACATGAAACATTCCCCAAAATAGATCATATACTATGCCACCAAACAAATCTCAATAAATGCAAAATGACTGAAATCCTATCATGCATCTCTCTCAACCACAACAGTATGGGGCTAGAAATCAACCACAAGAAAAAATCTGGAAAAAGCACAAAAACATGAAGGCTAAATAATACACTATCAAGCAATGGATGGGTCAACCAAGAAGTCAAAGAGGAAGTCAAAAAACACACAGAGACATTAAAAAGGGGGTGGGGGGGGGATGGCGCCTGAGTGGCTCAGTCAGTTAAGCCTCTGACTTCGGCTCAGGTCATGATCTCATGGTTTGTGGGTTCAAGCCCCATATCGGGCTCTGTGCTGACTGCCAGCTCAGAGCCTGGAAATTGTTTCAGATTCTGTATCTCCCTCTCTCTCTGACCCTCCCCTGCTCATGTATGCGTGCTCTCTCTCTCTCACTCTCGCTCTCTTTCTCTCTCTCAGAAATAAATAAAACATTAAAGAAAAACACACACATGGAGACAAATGAAAATGAGAACACAATGGTCCAAAATCTTTGGGCTGCAGCAAAAGTGGTTTTAAGTATAGCAATACAGATCCAACCAAAGAATCAAGAAATATCTCAAACAATCCAACCTTACACCAAGTGTAACTAGAAAAAGAAGAACAAAGTCTAAGTCCAGAAGAAAAACAGAAATAATAAAGATGAGATCAGAAATAAATGAAACATGGGCACCTGGCTGTCTCAGTCAGTAGAGCAAGCGATTCTTCATTTCTGGTTCATGAGTTTAAATCCCATGTTGGATGTGGAGCCTACTCAAAAAAAAAAAAAAAAAAAACTCTTTGTGAATTTGTAATAGCTGCAAAAGAATGAGGTAGAGTAGCACATCAAGAATAAAAATAACTGATTGGTGTCTAAATTGGAGAAGTTCAAAAACAACATGTTAATCCTGTTGATGGAATCCAAGTTAAAATATTATATTCCTTTAAAAAAAGACATAAAAGAGAGTTAAGAAACTGAACAGATCAATGAACCCAGGAACTGGTTCTTTGAAAAGATGAACAAAATTGATACACCTCTAGCCAGACTCATCAAGAGAAGGAGACAGAACTCAAATAAAATCACAAATTAAGGAGAAGGAATAACAACTGACATTGGAGAAATATAAAGGATTATAAGAGAATATAATGAAAAATTACATGCCACCAAATTGCAAACCTAGAAGAAATGAATAAATTCATAGAGATACATATCCTCCCCAAAACTGAACCAGGGAGGAATAGAAAATTTGAAAAGACTGATTACTAGCAGTAGAATTTAATTGGAATCAAACCACTCCCAACAAACAGGTCTAGGACCAGATAGCTTCACAACTGGATTCTACCAAGCATTGAAAGAAGATTTAGTATCTATTCTTCTTAAACAATTTCAAAAAACAGAAGGAAAGCTTCCAAATCTATTCTACAAGACTAGAACTACCCTGATACCAAAAATAAGGACACTAAAAAACTCCCCAAAAACTACAGACCAATATCTGTCAACACAGATACAAGAATTCTCAACAAAATATTAGCATACTAAATGTTAGCAAACTAAAATACATTTAAAAAATTATTCACCACAATCAAGTGGGATCTGTTCCAGGGATTCAAGGTAAATTCCATATTTATAAAATCAATCAACATGATACATTGTAATAACAAGAAAAAGGATAAAAACCATATGATCCTTTCAATAGATGCAGAAAAAGGATTTGACAAAGTACAGCATCCATTCATGACAAAAACTCTCAACAAAGTAGGTTTAGAGGAAACATAACTCAACCAAACATAACTCAACCATATATGCAAAACCCACAATGAACATCATCCACAGTAGTGAAAAATTGATAGCCTTTCTTCTAAGATCAGGACCAAGACAAGGATGTCTACTCTCACTGTTTTTATTCAACATAGTACTGTAGGTCCTAGCGAAAGAAGAAAGTGAAAAGAAAGAAAAGAAAAGAAAAGAAAAGAAAAGAAAAGAAAAGAAAAGAAAAGAAAAGAAAAGGAGAAAAGAAAGAAAAGAAAAGAAAAGAAAAGAAAAAAAGAAAGAAAGAAAAGGAAAGAAAGAAAGAAAGAAAGAAAGAAAGAAAGAAAGAAAGAAAGAAAGAAAGAAAGAAAGAAAGAAAGAAAGAAAAGGCATCCAACTTGGTAAGGAAGAAGCAAAACTGTCACTTTTTGCAGATGTCTTGATACTGTATATAGAAAACCCTAAAGACTCCACCAAGAAACTACTAGAACTGATCAATGAGTTCAGTAAAGTCACAGGATACAAAATTAATACACAAAAATCTGTTGCATTTCTAACAATGAAGTAGCAGAAAGAGAAATTAAGAAAACAATCCCATTTATAATTGAACCATATATAATAAATTATTTAGGAATAAACTTAACCTGTAGGTGAAAGACCTGTGCTCTGAAAACTATAATACACTGATGAAATAAATTAAAGATGACACACAGAAAGTAGAAAGATATTCCATGCACACGGATTGAAAGAACAAACACTGTTAAGGTGCCCATACTACCCAAAGCAATCTACAGATTTAACGCAATTCCTATCAAAATACCAACAGTATTTTTCACAGAACTATAATAATCTTAAAATTTGTATGGAACCACAAAAGATTGTGAACAGCCAAAGCAATCCTGAAAAAGAACAAAACTGCAGGTATCACAATTACAGATTTCAAAATATACTACAAAGCTGTAGTAACCAAACTAGTATGGTACTGGGACAAAAACAGACACACAGATCAAGAGAACAGAGTAGAGAGCCCAGAAATAAACCCACATTTATATAATCAGTTAATCTGTGACTAAGGAAGCAAGAATATAAAACCAAAAAGGCAGCCTCTTCAACAAATGGTTCTGGGAAAATTGGACAGCCACAGCAAAAGAATAAAACTAGACTACTTTATTACACCATACACAAAAATAAACTGAAAATGGATTAAATAACCTCAATGTGAGACATAAAACCATAAAATTCCTACAAGAAAGCATTAGGCAGCAATTTCTTTCACATTGGCCATAGAAACATTTTTCTAGATATATCTTCTAAGGTAAGGGGAACCAAAGCAAATTTAAACTATTAGGACTACACCAAAATAAAAAACTTTGTCACAGTGAACGATATAATCAACAAAATGAAAAGGCAATCTACTGAAGAAGAGATTTGTATATGATATATCCAATAAGAGGTTAAGAACAAAAATATCTAAAGAACTTACACAACCTCAAAAATAATTTTAAAAAATAATAATCCAATTAAAATTTGGGCAGAAGCCCTGAATACGCATTTTTTTTTCAAAGAAGACATATAGGTAGCCAACAGACACATGAAAAAGATGCTTAACATGCATAATCACCAGGAAAATGCAAATTAAAGCCACAAAGAGATGTCACATTACACCTGTCAGAATGGCTAGTATCAAAAACATGAGAAATAGCAAGCATTGGCAAGGATGTGGAGAAGAAGGAACCCTCATGCATTGCTGATAGGAATGCAAATTGGAACAACTGTGGAAAACAGTATGGAGGTTTCTCTAAAAATAGAACTGCCATATCATCCAGTAATTCCACTACTGGGTATGTACCTAAAGAAGACCTCTGTGTTTACTGTAGCATTATTTTCAATAGTCATGACATGGAAGCAACCCAAATGTTCACAGATGGATAAAAAGAGGTGGTATATTCATACAATGGAGTATTACTCAACCACAAAAAAAGAACAAGATCTTGCCATTTGCAGCAACATGGATGAAACGAGAGAGCATAAAAAATGTTAAGTGAAATAAGTCAAAGGAAGACAAATGTCATATTATTACACTCCTGTAAAATTTAAGAAACAACTGAACAAAGATACAAACCAAAAACAGATTCTTAAATAAGAAGGTGGTTGCCAGAGTGGGGGCGATAGGTGAGGGGAGTGGATGAAACAGATTAAGGGGATTAAGAATACACTTATCTTCACGAACACTGAGAAATGTATATAATTGTTGAGTCATTATATTGTACACCTGAAACTAATAAAACACTGTAAACTACACTTCAACTTTTAAGGAATCATCAATTTGACACTTTCTTTTCAGCTCTAAACCCAAGTTTTTACAATGAAACAGTATGTTATTTATTTCATTGTAACAATAATTTATTGTGTTGTGAATGCTTCTATTCCCAGTACTAAGCATTTATGCCAAAGGTGTGAATATAATCAATACTTTTTCAGGATCTATGGAGATGATCATACAGATTGTATCCTTTGATTTACTATACTATAAATTAGATTCCCTTAAAGTCAACTATCTTTATGTTCCTGAATTAAGTCCTCCTTTAAAATGTTGTTTTTCTAATATACTGCTTGATAGTATTTGGTTCAAGATTCCTAAATTAATATGTACAAATTAGACTGAGACACAAATTTCATTGAAGCAAACTTCATTGGGTTTTATATAACAATCATTACTGTCCTATGCTTTGGGAATTTTTATAAAATTTGAGGAGTTATCAATTCCCAGTTTCAAGTACTCACCCATAAAATTTTCTGAGTCTAGAACTCATTTTTTAAGGTAGTTCTTTAAAACTTTATATTTCTTGAATGGTTTCTCATCTATTCAGATTTGTTACTTCTTCCATGTCAACTTTAGTTAGATAAAATGCAAATAATCTTTTAAAATACATGCATGATTTATGGGATGCCTGATGGCTCAGTAAATTAAGCATCCGACTCTTGATCTTAGCTCAGGTCTTAATCTCAGGGCTGTGAGTTCAAGCCCACACTGGACTCTGTTCTGGGCATGAAGTTTACTTGAAAAAAATAAAAATAAAGAAATAAAATACTTGACTGAGTTAAACCAAATAAAAAAATCCTAAGAGCCCAAAATTCATATGAAAGTTGGAATCCAGCTAGATTATTACTCCCTGGTAGCCTGGAGCTTAGATTTTAGTGGGATTCACACACAGGTGAAAGGACACAAGGCCTGGATTCTTTACAGAGTTGAGAATTAGGTCAAAGAATCCTGCACAAAAGGATACATGAGAAAAGTAGGGGAAGAGCATTACAGGGAGATGTAATAGGTATATTCCTAGCACCTTGGCTCTGAGAGAAGGAGAATGGAAATTCTCCCTGGAGAACCCATAATTTTAGGCCTTCCTTTGGGTTGGATCACTAATGAAATTCATATTGTCTGTCATTGGAAAAAGTCCAAATGAAAATGAGTCCTAGGTATGACCTTAAAGTAGTCCTAGGCAGTAGTGCCCTCAGGTACTGGCAAAAGTAAACACATGTTATCTCTGGAGAAATACATTTAAACCCACTTCTCAAGTAATTTCCAAAACTAACACTCCAGGTTTAGGAGCTTAACAATGAAAACAAACAAAAAAGGAGAAACATGTGACTAGGAGCACAAATCAGCAAGATCAAGAAGATAAGGAATCACCATGCAACAACTAGCTATATTAAAATAATCAGAATCTGAATAATTATACAATAAGAATATAAGGGGCACCTAGGTGGCTCAGTCCATTAGACATCTGACTCTTGACTGCAGCTCAGGTTATGATCTCATGGTTTGTGAGTTCGAGCCCCGAGTTGGGCTCTGCACTGACAGTCCAGACCCTACTTGGGATTCTTTCCCTCTCTCTCTGCCCCTCCCCCACTTGTGCGCTTGCTCTCTCAAAATAATAAAAAGCTTTTTAAAAAGAACACAAATGATAAGTATAAATAACATATTGATATAATATATAAAAATAGTGTACTGAAAGTATAAATGAAGAAGACACTATTAAAATGTAACCATGCACATTTGAAGATAGAATCAGATAAAACTTCTAAATATAAAAGTATAATTGAAATTAGAAACTTAATGTTGGTTTAAATACATAGAAGTTTAAGAGAAAACTAGAGGTAGAAAATATTTTTCAATAAGTTATTCAAAAGAAACTTCTCAATATGAAAAAATGATTAAGAAACTAAGAAAACAGAATGAAAGAATAAATAGACTGCATCACAAAAAGACCATAAGGTGGAAAATAAAAGAGTTGACGAAGTAGAGTAAATAAGATAATATAATTAAAGTTTCAAGAGAACTAGAGAGAACAGGAAAAGCAATATTTAAAGAGATAAGAGCGGAGAGTTTTCCATAATTTATTTTTTAAGTAAAGAAAAATTATATAAATCCTCACAATTAAGAGGCAACAAACCCAACAGAAAAGTAAACTAATGGAAATCCACAAACACACTGTTGTGAAATTACAGAAAACTAGACAAAAAGATCTTACAAACCACCAGAGAGAAAAAACAGATTCCCTACAACAGAATGGCACACTGATGACTCCCCTTTCAAAAGCATCAATGGAAGCTAGAAAAAATGTGGAGTATCTTCAAAATAGTAAGAGAGTGATTTTTAGAATTGTATTCTCATCAACACTCTTTCCAGAATAAAGTTTACATTTACAAAACAATATAAATTCAAAAAATTACCAACAGTCATCACCAGAGAAATGTGTCAAATACTTCATAAAAAATAACTAAATTCCTAGGGAAATACTAAGATGTAAGAAATGCCAGCAACCAAAGAAAATGGTAAACATTAAATGAATCTGAATAAGTGTTGCATAAATCAATAACATCATCAAATGTGGCAGTTAAAATATTAAAATAGAACTGAAACACTGATCAAAATCTGAACATTCTGTCTTTATGTTGTCCAGGAAGAGAATAACTGCAAAAAGACTTAGGTGTATCTACCCTTTTTAGAATGGGGAAAATAAGAATAAAGTAAAGCAACTTAGAGTAGACAAGAACAGAGAAGAAATAAAGTAAAAAAACAAGCTAATAAAAAGTCCAAAATAAGATGATAAAAATTAATTCAAATAGAGTAGTAATTATAGTAAATGTAAATAGAATTAGCTATTCTATTAAAAGACAAAATCAGCCATTTACTGTGCACGTGAAATATTTTAATATATAATACAAATATTATTTGTGATTAGTTTATGGGATTAACACTTAATTGAGAAATAAAATCCAACACAAACTAGAATATAACTTGAAAGAACGCTGAAGAAAAACATGAATGATCCTGCAACCAATTAATGGCATTCAATCAGGGGCTCCTAGGTGGCTCAGCTGGTTAAGTCACGAATTTTGGTTCAAGTCAGGATCTCAAGGCTAGTGAGTTCAAGCCCCACATTGGGCTGTGTGCTGACAGCTCAGAGCCTGAAGTATGCTTTAGATTCTGTGTTTCCCTCTCTCTGCCCCTCCCCTGCTCATGTTCTCTCTATCCTTCAAAAGTAAACTTTTTTAAACTTCTTTTTTTAACATTTATTTATTATTGAGAGACAGAGCATAAGCAGGGGAGGGGCAGAGAAGGGGGAGAAACAGAATTTGAGCAGGCTCCAGGCTCTGAGCTGTCAGCACACAGCCCCACGTGGAGGTCCAACTCACCAATGGGGAAATCATGACCAAAGTCCAACGCCTAAAAGACTGAGTCACACAGGCATCCCAATAAATAAACATTAAAAAAAAGAAAGCAATCAATAAAAAGAAGCAAGCATGTATCCCACATGTGTTGTATAATTACACCGCAGGATAACCAAATAATTGCCAAAGAAGTGTTCCTTTTTATAAAAGTATTCTAGTCTGTGAGCAGGAAATAATTTGAAATAAAAACTTACCAAAAAAAATTTTCCAGTCAAAAAACAAAAAAGCATTTATAGAATTAAAATGTCCCCATTTAAAACCATTAGAAATAATGAGTCTACTTGATCAGTGGTTATACAGTTGCATAGTGTAGTACACATGGACTGCATTGAAAAAAGTAGCATTTGTATAAAGACCCAGAAATGCTGAGGGAGTTGACCTTGTGGATGGAAGGGGAAAGGATATTCCAGGCAGAGGGAACTACCATGTGCCCTTCGGTGGGAGTCTGCCCAACAAAAGAAAGCCCAATGATTTCAATAATAAAAAATAAAATATGGGGCACTTGGGTGGCTCAGTCCACTGAGCATCCAAATTTGGCTCACGTTATGATATTGCAGTTGGTGAGTTCAAGCCCTGCATTGGGCTCCGTGCTGACAGCTCAGAACCTGGATCCTGCTTCAGATTCTGTGTCCCTCTCTCTCTGCCCCCCTCCCCCTGCTCTCGCTCTTTCAAAAATAAACATTTTTTTAATTAAAAATAAATAATATGAAAATCAAATAAATAGGGGGAAAAAATGAGGCTCTGGGAAACAATATACATACAGGAAAAAGAACACGAAATGGAACCAGAATGTAATTACAAGCAACAGGTAGGAGAGAAGTGATATCAATTGAATGGAGGAAGACTTGGTGAGATAGGTTTGTTGCATGACATCAGTTTCATCACATTCAATCACTTTACACATGTGAAGTTTAAGATGTTTACAGGGGCACCTGGGTGGTTCAGTCAGTTGGGCGTCTGACTTCCGCTCAGGTCGTGATCTCACACAGTCCATGGGTTCCAGCCCCATGTCGGGCTCTGTGCCAACAGCTCAGAGCCTGGAGCCTGCCGCAGATTCTCCATCTCTCTCTGCCCCTCCCCTACTTGCTCTCTGTCTCTGTCTCTCAAAAATAAAATTAAGACAGGGTGCCTGGATGGCTCAGTTGGTTAAGCATCAGACTTCTGCTCAGGTCATGATCTCATGGTTCATGGGTTCAAGCCCTGTGTTGGGCTCTGTGGTGACAGCCAGCTCAGAGCCTGGGGTCTGCTTTGGATTCTGTGTCTTCCTGTCTCTCTGACCCTCCCCTGCTCATGCTGTGTGTGTGTGTCTCTCTCTCTCAGAAATAAATAAAACATTTTTTTAAATTTGTAAATAAAGACATAAAAATTTTTTAAATGTTTATAGGACATCCACGTGAAGGTGTCATGTAGGCAAACAGATATATAAACCTGGAATTCTGGGCCAGTGACAAAAATGTGGGAACCATCAGTCTGTAGATGGGATTTACAGCCAGGTAACTACAAGGAGATCACTAAGGAAAGGAGACTTACAGAAAAATAAACACAACTAGGATTGAGTTTTGGAGAATGATCCAGGGAAAGACACCACTTCCTGCTTTATTATATACTATATAATTTATAACACATTATGTATATTTTTTATAAACTTGAAGAATATAAAATCCCATAAGAGGAGGAATTTTTATCTTTTCTGTTCTGTCCACTAATACACCACAAATAGAGTAGTGCCCTCCTTCATAGGCATTCAACAAACATTTATGGATGAGAATGTATGGATTATGATTTTTATGTCTGTTTTAGAAATTCTTCCATAAGTTGTGGCCATAAAGATAGTCTTTCTTTTTGTCAAGTATATTACATATTTGCCTCTTATGTTGACTCCCTAATCCATATAGAACTGAACAGTGTGGTGTAAGGATCTAATTTCATTTTTCACACATCTTCATTTCTACAGAATGAAGTCAAAAATTGTTAGCATCATACTGAAGGCACTTCGTGATCTAAATCCACATTATCTTTCCTGTGTTATCTTTCACTGCCACCCTACACGGTCTTAGTTCAACTATATGGATATGCTATACATACACATACACAGGGGGACACATGCCTGTTCACATAATTCTGAATATCGGAGCCCTGTAAGGACAATCTTGAGGCCACATACTGATAGACCATCTGCTTTTTGGGAACATCCGCAGAATAATCACTTGCATAGGCACCGCTACTTTCAATATATAAACTCTCTATTAAAATGTTTATAAAGCAATTCTCCATTTTGTTGCTAGTAAATGAAAACACTATATCTTCTATAAAAAATTCATTAAGAAATGCCATTCGTAAAAAGATTCTATTAAGTATATGAAACTTATCCCACTGTGACCTATATTGAGTTGTTCTATAAGACAATATAATCTTATTTTTGTTCTGAGCTCATCTCTGAGCAAAAAGATTGAATTTCATTAAGAAAAACAGCTATGCCCTTCCAATTAGAGTCCCAGAGGAATCTGACTGTGAACTTTCCAAGGCACAGGGTGGGAGAAAGAACATTCGTGCTATGTCTCTCTCTCCCTCCCTCCCTCCTTCCATCTCTCTCTCTCTCTCTCTCTCTCTCTCTCTCTCTCTCACACACACACACACACACACACACACACACACACACACACAGAGCATTCCTGTAATATCCCTTCCATTTAAACTGGCCAGAGTTAATTTTTTTTTTTTACTATAGGGAAAATACCACAACATTTATACATCTTTGACTAGAGACTCAGTAAAAGTCATTCCTCTAATCCAAGCTAACCATTCTCAGGGTTTATTTAAACAATCCCTCTGAAATTGTCCTTTCTTTTCTCTGAAGATTATAAATTCTTCATCTGCTTCTTGCAGGACATACTCACCCAGACCATCTAGCTAAACCTACCACTCTGTGCAGAAATCCCCACTACAGAATCAATAGATCATACTTTGCTTGAATAGCCTCAAATGATGGAAAACTAACTATTCTTGCGGCAAACTGAGTTGGGGGGCAGGGCAGCTCTAGCAGGAGTTTTCCCCTTTTATGGTCACAGTGAGTCTGGTAATGTTCACTTAAATGTCCCATGGATTATCAGACATGTCTACCTATACAGAGTAGTAATCATTAACCCCTATGTAGAGGACAGGCTTGCTCTTTCATTTATCTCATTGACCCAAACTTTTTACATGCCCCCATATTCTGTAAAACCTTCATCTTCAGTCATTAAAAAATAAATACAGCAAAAATTAGGGCACTGGCATTTGAGAAATTTTTTTAGCATCTATGATTTTTTTTCTTTGTCAGTCATGTTTAAGTGCTGATCTATAGACTGGTTTCATCAAAATTACTACAGAACAAACTTTTTTATTCCTAAAGATTATGACTCCAAAAATCTGGAAACTCAAATTAAAAGAACAAAAACAAACCAAAACAAAACAAAACACCTCCCAGAGATTCTGATAAACAGCTCCTTCAAGTGCAGGAACCACTGGTCTATATAACTTCTGAAGTCTCTGGAGTCTCTCTGCTATCCTACAAATCAGAATTTCCACTGTGTATAGTATTAACACCCACTGTGTACACTAACTGTTGCTACCACCCTACAACTATGAGAATAAGCCTTCCCAAATCCCTACAGTTGCAGGTTGGATTCCATGGGAAACAGAGTCTAAGTCAGAGATTAGCATTCAGGAAGTTGATTGGGGAGTGGTACCCACGAGTAAGGAAATGAAGCAGGATTGGCAGTGAGAAATCGGATGAAGCTACTATCTCAAGAAAGATGTTAGCTGATGCACAGGGAGCTCTGGGGCTGGAATAGCTCTTGAGAGTTGTTGTGACTTGGGATTAGGGACTTGGGTCTTTCTACCTGGTACCAACTTGTCATTGGATGCTATCCCCCGGAAGGGGTCATGAACTTTGTAAGGTGGCCCTCTTCCCCAGAGGGCAGCTAATGGCTGAATAGTTTCTCAGTTCTGAAGGAGTATCTGGGACATATCACCCATCCACTTCTCCTGCCTTCACACACACACACACACACACACACACACACACACACACACACACACACAGAGAGAGAAGAGAGAGAAAGAGAAGGGGAAGAGTTAAGTAAGAGCATTTCTCAGTAGACAACCAACCATTTTTAAGTTGAAAAAAAAAACCCACATTATTATCTCTCCCTCCATTTCAAGCACTGGATATTTATGGAATGATTCACCACTAAAATGAAGCATGAATTTTAATGTGGAATTATTTCTAGTCCTTTAAATAGCACTTCTTAGGACATCTTCATGTTTCTAGTTTTGAAAAGGCTTTGTACACACAGGCAAAGTCATCACACTCGTTCTAGAGTCCTCCATCACTTTCTTGCTCTGTACTATCTTCATAACTAGCACAGAAGCTAATTGAGGCAGGTATTGTCTTAAATCTGATCAGACACATGACGAATCTTACAAGCAATAATAAAAACAGCTACTTACTATCTGCCACATACTATGGCAAGCACTGTATATGCATTATTTAGTTTAATTCTTCCAACAACTCTATACGTGGGTTTTTATTATTCCCATCTTGCAAATGAAGAAATTGGATTTAGTGGGCTGTGAGACATTCCTACCCTCATACAGTGAGTAAAGGCAAAGCCTTTACAGCCCCTCACTCTGCTTCCCTTCCTCTTCTTGAAGCAGTCCAAAGAGGAGAGAAAGCATTTCCAAAATTCTCTGATATCATTTGTTCTTGAAAGCCATTCAAAAGAATGTAATTTTTAATTACTTGCCAATTGTTATTTATAACACTTTCAGTTTAGTCTGTAGAGATACCCTGTATTAAGTCTCTGGTGCAAATAACAAGGGTTTTCTTCACAGAGAATAGTTAAAGAAATATATCACTGCTCCACAGTCACTGATTGAGCAAGCAAAGTTAGGGTGAAGGTCACACAGGGATCAAAACTAACACCACCTATTACTCCCCTGAGCCAAACAGATGAGACACACCCCACTGATAGAAGATTAATAAAATAACATTCACAGAATAAAGATAAACCATTATCAACCCCACAGGGCTGGACTTTCAGCTAAACTACATTTTTCTGTAACACTTTTCAAGATCTTCTTCCAAAAAAATATACTTTGAAATGTAATTTTAAAAAGAATTGTAAGTTAGAAAAATATACATTTGGAATATAACAGAAGCATGCATTAATGCTTAGTAAAAATGTTCACATCTACTGTGCACAAGAATTAACAGGCATGATGGTTTATAATACAAAGTCCCTAAACTCCATCTCCAGAACTGCTGATTCATAGCCCTGAAAACAGAAATACGAAATTTGCATTTTTAACAAGCACCATGACTAGTTCTTGTGAAGGTAGGTCCAAATCATAGTTTGAGAAAAAGTGGTTAAAAGGTAATCTTAGGTCAGTCAGTGGACATATAACAAATATACTAAAATAAATATTGTCTATACAAGTTGTACTTTCAAGACAAGAATGAGGGAGAGAGAGGAGGTGAGTGGAAAAGAAATCTTCTAATTACAAAAAGAGGGACAGGCATTTTGGAATGGAGCTCCTAATCTCTTCCTGCTGAGAGAAGAAAATTATAGACTTTATAGTACAAAAAAGTAATTTCTGCATCAGGCTAAAAGGAAGAGAAGATACAAACGTTAGTCATAGTTATAAAGAGATGGCCACTGGGCATCAGTATGTCACCAACAGTCTGTCAATATATAACAGGAAACAGCTGCAAATTGCAGCAACTTTTTAAAAATATTTTATTTTTATGTAATCTCTACACCCAACATGGGTCTCGAACTCCCAATGCTGAGATCAAGAGTTGCACAGTCTTCTGACTGAGCCAGCCAGGCACACTTTTAAAAGATCTGGGAATTGATGCACAGGCCTAGGGATCTTCCACCATTAAAAAGCTTTCAAAACAGCAACTGTTATATGATTTCTGTTCAAAGCAGAGTAAGAACCATAATTAGACTAGGCTGAAAACAGTTGAAGATTTTAGGTGTTGTTCTCATTGTTACCTTTTAAATATAGTATGTCATCAATAATTAGTCAATATTAAATAAATTAGATTTATTTTAACATATAATCTAAGTATATTAGAATAAATAATGTTTATGCTTTATTAAATGTCTTCCATTCCTAAAAAAGCACAACCAGGGGCACCTGGGTGGCTGAGTCAGTTGAGCATCCAACTTGGGCTCAGGTCATGATCTCACGTTTTGTGAGTTTGAGCCCCGCATTAGGCTCTGTGCTGACAGCTCAGAGCCTGGAGCCTGCTTCAGAGTCTGTGTCTCCCTCTCTCCCTGATCTTGCCCCATTCTCTTTCTCTCTCTCTGAAAAATAAATACACATTTAAAAACAATTTTTAAAGCACAACTAGATAATACCATCTCTCCATTCTTTCTCAAACACTGACATTAGGGTAAAAGTCCAGCCAAATAATATAATCCAGGTACCACCCTTAACCTAATAGCTGCCAGAATTTCAGACATCATACAGAATATAAAGAAGACATCCTTGAAGACAACCTTGCATGTATTACCTAGAATCTTAGGAACATTATTTTTTTATTTTCATGTGAGAATAGAAATGACCAATGCTCTCTGGTATCAAAAAGAAGGGATCGGTAGAGTTCTAATTCAAGATGGTGACAAAGGAAAACTCTGAATTCACCTCCTCCACAGAGTATACCAAATTACACCTATTAATAGAACAACACCTAAAGAACTGAGAGCTGACTGAACAGCTACTGAGCAACAAAAGATAGAGAAAATGGCAAGAAAACAGCAAGAGATATGGAAACATAGTAAGAAAAGAAAGTCCCACCCCTGTGGCTGTGAGGACTGTGAGGTACCAGGAGCCTATCCCTCTGTACTTAGGCATAGAAAAAAAGCCAAAGTTTAAAACGGCAACTAACATATAAAAGAGACAACCCTAGAACTCTGCCAAGTGGCAGAGAAGCTGCAGAATAGCTCTCCAGGACAGAGAGACGAGAGAACAACATGGTTTATATTCCCACCCACCTTAAAAACCTGGACCAAAGCAGGGTCTATACATCATAACAGTCAGTTGAGTCATCTCCATGAGCTTGCAACTTTAGTGAGCCCCAGGTCCACAAGTCCACACCAGGACTACTCACATTGGGGCACAGAAAAAGAAGCTAGGGTTTAAAAGGGCCAAGGAACTGTGGGAACTCCCCCACTGCCTTAAAAGCCCAGACTGAAGCCAGGTCTGGCTTACAGTGAGCTCACAACCTTAGCAAGCAGAGAGTCCACAAGCCCATAACTGCCACACTGTGGTTGGTGCTGGGGCACAGAAGATAAGCCACAGTTTTGTGCTTTGGGGGTTCTGGGTTGTTTTGTTTTCTTTTTAAAATTTTGTCTTGTTTTTATTGTTTCTTTTTGGTTTTGTTCTTTTCTTCCTTATTTTTTTATTATTCATTTCTTTTTTTGTCTTTTCTTTACTTCTTCTCTTTTTCTTTTTTATTATTTTCCTCTTTTTTCCCTTCAATTATTTTTTTCTTAATCCTTTCTGTAAAATGCCACAGCTTAAAAGAGTAACTAGCATATACAGCCACAATTGCACCAGCAAAAGTCACCAAACACACAGAGTGTGCATAGAAGACACTACACGCAAGGATCACTTCTTCAACATTAGGGGAAGTGGCCATTTCACCTAATCCATAGAAACAGATACAGAAGCTCAAGCAAAATAGAAAACAAGGAAAAATAAACTCAGAGAAAGAATTAAATGAAACAGAGATACGCAATATGGCTGATAAAGAATTTAAAGTAATAATCATATGATTATTACCAGATATTCACCAGACTAGAAAAAAAAGAATGGAAGAATTCAGTGAGACTTTCATTAAAGAGAGAAAATATTAAAAAGAACCCATCAGAGTTGAAGAATACCATAACTCATAAAAAACAACACTAGAGGGAATCAACAGTAGGTTAGAGGATGCAGAAGAATGAATCAGTGATCTAAAAGACAGGGTGATGAAAAGCACACAGGCTGAACAGCAAAGAGAGAAAAGAATTTTTAAAAATGGGGACAGGTTAAGAAATCACTTGGACAACATCAAGCAAAAAACATTCACATTAAAAGGGTCCCATAAGAAGAGAGAGAAAGCTGTAGAAAACATATTTGAAGAAATAATAACTGAAAACTTCCCTAACCAAGGAAAGGAAAGAGATATACAAATCCAAGAGTTACAGGGAGTTCCAAACAAGATGGACCCAAGGAGATCCATACTATGGCACATAATAATTAAAATGTCAAAGGTTAAAGATAAAGAGAGAATCTTAAAAGCAGCAAGAGAGAAACAAAAAATTACCTACAAGGGAAAACTTATAAGACTATCAGTTGATTTTTCAGCAGATACTTTGCAAGCCAAAAAGGAGTGGCATGATATTCAAAGTACCAAAAGGAAACAACCTACAATCAAGAACACTCCATCCACCGAAATTGTCACTCAGATTTGAAGGAGAGCTAAAGAGTTTCCCAAACAAACAAAAGATAAAGGAGTTTATCACCACTGAACTCTTATAGGAAATGTTAAAGAGACTTCTTTAAGTAGAAAAGAAATGGCCATAATGAGACACGGGAAAATATGAATAAAAAGATGTAAAATATAACATATACATAAAATGTGGAGAAGAGAGAAAAAAAAGAGGAGAAAGGGAAAAAGGAAGAAAACTTTTTCTTTTTTCTGTTTTTGTTTTTTTAAAGAATGTGTTTGAACTCATACAACCATCAAATTAATATGGACTGCTATTTTCTTAGGATATTAGATATGAACATCATGGTACCCACAACCCAAATCCTATGATAGATACACAAAAAAATTAAAAAAGGGGTACCTGGGTAGCTCAGAAGGCTAAGTGTCCAACTCTTGATTTTGGCTCAAGTCATGATCCCAGGGTCATGAGACTGAACCTGCATAAGCCTCTGCACTGAGTGTGAAGCCTGCTTGGGATTCCCTCTCTCCCTCGGCCCCGCTCCTCCACTTGTGCTCTCTCTTTCTCTAAAATAAAAATAATTTAAAAAACAGAAACAAAGCCAAACAAAACATTATAGGTACTCACCAATCACAAAGAAAGCAAGAGAGAGAAAAAGGAAGGAACAAAAATAACTACAAAAACAACCAGAAAACTGCTTTTTTAATGGCAGTAAGTACATGCCTATCAATAATTACTTTAAATGCAAATGGAGAGACACCTGGGTCAGTTAAGCATCTGACTCTTAATTTCAGCTCAGGTCATGATCTCACAGTTCATGAGTTTGAGTCCTACATTTAACTCTGCACTGAAGAGTGTGGAGCCTACTTGGGATTCTCTCTCTTTCTCTCTGACCCTCTGGCACACACACTCTCTCTCTCTAAATTAATAAATTAACTTAAAAATAAAGATACAGAGTGGCAGAATGGATTTTAAAAAATGACCCATCTATATGCTGCCAAAAGAGACTCACCTTAGACCTAAAGATGGATACAGACCCCATACAGATGGTCACAAAAGACCCCAAATAGCCAAAGCAATCCTGAGAAAGAATAACAAGGCTGAAGATATCAAATTTCAGATTTTGAGATACACCATAGAACTATAGTACTCTGAACGATATGGTACAGGCACAAAACAGACACAAAGACCAACAGAACAGAATGGAGACCCCAGAAATAAACCCACATTTATAGAATTAATCAATTTATGACAAAGAAGACAAGAATGTACAATGAATAAATGGTGCTAGGAAAACTGGAAACTAGGAAAACTAGACAGCTATATGTAAAAGAATAAACTAGACCACTTTCTAACACTATCAACAAAAATAAACTCAAAGTGGATTAAAGACCTCAATGTGAGACCTAAACCGTAAAATCCTAAAAAGGAACATTGGAAATAATTTCTCTGATATCAGCCATAGCAACATTTTTCTAAATATGTTTCCTGGGCAAAGGAAACAAAAGCAAAAATAAACTACTGACACGATATCAAAACAAAAAGGTTTTGCACGGCAACAAATACTATCAACAACAAAAACCAGCCTAGTGAATAGAAGAAGATATTTGTAAATGGTATGTCTGATAAGAGGTTAATATCCAAAATATATAAGGAACTTATACCAACCAACACCCAAAAAACAAATAATTCAATTTAAAAAATGGGCAGAGGCCCTGAATAGACATTTTGCCAAAGAAAACGTATAGATGGCCAATGGACACATGAAAAGATGCCCAACATCACTAATCAATAGGGAAAATGCACATTAAAACCACAATGAGGGGGCGCCTGGGTGGCTTAGTCGGTTAAGCGTCCGACTTTCGCTTGGGTCATGATCTCGCGGTTCATGGGTTCAAGCCCCGCGTCGGGCTCTGTGCTGACTGCCAGCTCGGAGCCTGGAGCCTGTTTCAGAGTCTGTCACTCCCTCTCTCTCTGACCCTCCCCTGCTCACGCTGTCTCTCTCTCTCCTAGAAATAAATAAAACATTAAAAAAATAAATAAAATAAAATAAAATAAAACCACAATGAGGTTATCCGCTAATACCAGTTAGAATGGCTAGAATCAAAATAACAAGAAATAACCAGTGTTGGCAAGGATGCAGAGAAAAAGAACCCCCATACACCATTGGTGGAAATGTAAATTGATATGTCCACTGTGGAAAACAGTATAAAAGGTCCTCATGAATTAAAAACACCATATGATCTAATAATTCCACCACTGGGTATTTACCTAGAAAGAAACAAAAACACTAATTCAAAAACATATGTATTTACTGTAGTATTATTTACAACAGTCAGTTACAATTGTATATACTGGCATCAAGCAGAAAATTAAATTTTAAAAATAGCATTTAATAAGCATCAATTGCTTAGGAATAAATCTGAGTGATATGAAGCACTTATACTCTAAAATTACAAAATATTATTGGGAGATATATACCATACTCATGGATTGGAAGACTCAATGTTACAAAAATAACAAATCCTCCAAAATTGATCGACAGATTCAAGATAAACCCAATCAAAATTTAACCATAAATGTAACCAAATTGATAAACTGTTCCATATGAAAATTAACAATGTCTATTCATCAAAGACTTGATTAAGAAATAAAAAAGTAAAGCCCCTAGTGGAAGGTGTTTGCAATACATCTTATGGACAAAAGATCCAGAATCAAGAAAAACTTCTAAAAATCTGTAAGATAAAGAGAGGCAATCAAAAACTGGGCAAAAAACATGAGCTTTGCAAAGAGAATATGATATCCAAGGAGTCAATAAACATATCTAGAATTGCTCAACTTCTTTAGTTGAAACACAAATTAGTATCAACATGAGTTACTACCACTATCTGCAATATGGCTAAAAATAAAAATGACTGATAATACCAAGATTTGGAAAGGATGAGAAGCAAATGAAACAGAACTTTCATAAACCACTTTAGAAAAACTCTTGAGCAGGGGCTCCTGGCCAGCTCAGTCAATGGAGCATGTGACTCAGTCTTGGGGTTGTGAGTTCAAGCCCCATGCTGGGTGTACAGATTATTTAAAAACAAAATCTTAGGGGCACCAGGGTGGCTCAGTTGGTTGAGAATTTGGCTCAGGTCATGATCTTGTGGTTCATGAGTTCAAGCCCCGCACTGGGCTCTGTGCTGTGTCTGTCTCTCTCTTTCACTGCCCCTCCTCTGTTCTCTCTCTCTCTCTCCCCCAAAAATAAACATTTAAAAAAATTTTTTAATATTAAAAAAAAAGAAAACTACTGAACCATTTCCACGAAAAAAAAAAATACATGACCCAGGAGTTCCACTCGTAATTACATACAAAAAGAAATGTGCACCTCTGTTCCCTATATGAACACTTATAAAAATGTTCATAGCAGTACTGTTAGTAGTAGCCCAAAATTGTGGACTTTTCATACAAAGGAATACTACAGAGATCTGCAAATAAACAGGGCATTGTCATATGCGACAACAGGGATAAATCTCACTAATGTAACATTCAATCAACAAAGACGGGGAAAATTCATTCTTTATATTACTATAAATTTCAGAAACAAACAAAACTGTTCTACAGCTTAGAAGTCAGGGTGGTGGTTACATTTGGGACAATAGTGACCAGAGGAGCCTGTGAGGTTTTGGCAATAGTGTATTTCTCGTTCTCGGCGCAACTGGTTTTCCACTTTATGGAAATTGAGCTATGCATTATAATTTGTGCGCTTTCCTATATGTATGTTATACTTCAATAAAACATTTCTTCTTTTAATTCCCAAAGCATTTCGCAAAATAGCATGTTCATTCTTCTTTGCCCCTAACAAATGAAGGATCTCAAGAACTCCTAGCTCAGGTATGAAGCCAACTAAACCATGCCCATTCACAAATGACAGATGTCTCGGGCTGCAATTTTCCTAAGGCTAATTTATTTGCAAGATTCAGCTGCCCCACATAGGAGTATTTTCCCATTCTTGCTGGTCTTTCTCTTCTGCCATCCTCTTAATTCTGTTTTGTTTTTCCTCCCCTTACATGGCTCTGATATTGATGAGACCAGACTTTGCTGGATCTCAGAAATTCATTTTCCATTTCTTAATCACAATGGTAGCCATAACACAATTGCAGAAATGCAATTCGCCATCCAAATATACCAAGAAGACACAAAAATTAATTATTTAGATGCTAACCCATCTGTATTCTTTTAAAATTTTAGCATGGTTTTACTCTGGTTCCTACATTCTCATTTTAAATTCCTATTGATTTTCACTGTATAATTTAGCATTTTGGGAAGAGAACACAAATTTTCATTAATTCCTACTATAAATTGTAAGCATTGTGAGATATTTATCCCCTTATTCTTCAAACTCCATTTTCAAGGTCAAAACCAGCATTAATTCAACTTCACATTTTATTAAATGTTATGTTGATGTTCCAAATCCCCCGTGGCCCTAATTCTAATTTTTCCCCCACTTTTGATTAGTCTCTTCCATCAGAACCACAGCAACCAAAATTGCCTCAGAAGAAAGGAGAAAGAATTAGAATTTAGTTATTGACTTTTCCAAAGGGCATGGTAATGAATATATAAAACAATCAGGTGGGAAATAATCACTGGTGCAAAATGAGCAATGCAAATGACTTCCTATTTAGGGCTTTTAAGCTTTCTCTATGATTAAGCTATAGTAAAGAGCAGTGTTTAGCAATTATAATTTCTAATAACAAATCTGGCCTAACCAATTTTTTTATTACTTTCATTCAGCTATCCAGACTTAAGTCTCTATTTTTGATAGTTAATGCAATTAACTCATAAATGCAAATCTGAGTCATCTTCTTTTAAAGACTATGTAATTCTGAGACTTGTTATACCAAGATAAAAACTTATATAGAGAGAACAAAAACTAATAAGCCACAAGTTATCATTTCATTTAGAAAAAACTGTAAAAGAATATTTATAACTTAACATAATGATGAATACTGGATTCTCTCCCACTACCAAAAAATCTTACTGATAAAAATATGCATACTTGTAACGTCCTGAGAGCACAATAAAAGCATTATAAAATCATATGCAAAGAAAAAATAATAACAGCATGCCAACAACTGTTTTTATTACCACAATTGGGTAGGAAAAAACCCTGTGCAAGTCTGACCAGTCCTTTGGAAATGACAGTGACTCTAAAGTAACATTTTTCTTCCTCTACATGGAAGTGATTTCCATAGCAACTCTCCATCTGTTTCTCACTATTTTCACAGGCTTTTTAAAATTAAGCTTACATATGTCAATGTTCCAAGATAATCTCTGTGTTTGCATAAACCATATGCCTCCTTGACAAAGTTGGTTATTCCAGTAACATTAGAGAAATGTTTAAATGTCACATCTGTTTTAAGGGAAAAAAATGAGGGTAAAATGGGAATGAACTTGGGATAGGAACCACTATTTTTACAAACCCATTGGTAATCAATCCTTAAGCCAATGATTATAGACTTATCTTTAGTTCCTAAATCACAAAGTGACCTCAATTCTAGTAAGTGTTCTATATGAATTATAGAATATATAAAATATGCCTGAGTTTCTCCAATACTTAAAACCTATAGGAAATATACAAGCTTCCCAGTATAGCCTTTATATTAGCAGTCTTCATATATGAACTATATATATGTTATTAAGGATCATGTAAAAGATAAGGTATGACTTTAAAAAAAGATAAAACTTAGTAGGTGGGAACTATCAATCAAATTAATTCGGAACTTCTTTCACTACCAAATCCTTCCCCTGGTGTTACTAGAAGAATGCTTCAGAAATAATTAGATCCCTGAGAAGCAACTAGAATGCCTTTAAAATTAAAAAAAAAAAGTTAAGCTTTCACCTGAGATTTATGCTTCAATCATATGTGACAGATAAACCTCTGGCCACAAGCTCTTACAGAGAAGAAAAACCAACAGAACTTCTTAACTCTTAATCACTAAAATGGTGGTCCAAAGGCAATTTTGCTGATGGATACATTTACTACCAAAAATAATAATTTTAAAGGAACCTTCTTGAAGGTATGAGATAACATTATTAAAAGGCTATTTCCCTTTTTTGTTTGTCTTTCAGTAGTCTGGAAGATAGGAGGCTGTCTTACATGCGGGAAGTGTGTGTGTCCTGTGACCTAAAAGGGCTGAGAGGACCTGTCCTGTCACAGTTAGCCAGCACTCTAATATGCCCTGTACCCCAAATCTCCACTACTTGCTTTCTTCGGCTTCCATCATGAAATTCCCCGTGGAAATATTCATATCCAAGAAAGGCAAACCATTACATCTGCACTCGGTTCATTTTCATTTCCCTAGCAAAGAGCAGTGCTCTGAGAAAATGGGACAAGCATGTTCTCAAAGGATACAATGGTAGTGCCTCTATTAGGGCTCTATCCAGGAAGGACCAACTATGGAGGATGACTTTTAAAAGTGGGGGCAAGGAGAGGATTGTTATGAGCACATTAATTATCTGGAGTAACACAAACATGGAAGACAAAGGCAAATTTAACTTATCCCAAGTTTGTTTAGCATTAGGCTTGACCCAATGCAGGCTCTTAATTTTGTCTGGATAGCAAACCCCTTTGAGAAAATGATATAAAGCTACAAACTTCTTCCCCCAAATTGTCGCTTAAAACATGGTTATAATCCATGTTGCAGCACATGTCAGGATTCCTTTTCTTTGGTAAATAATATTGTATATATATTTGTGTGTGTGTCTCACACCTTTATCTATTCATCCATCAATGGACGTGTAGGTTGTTTTCACTTCTTGGTTACTGAGAACACTGAAATAAACACAGAAGGGAAAATCTCTCTTTGAGATCCTGACTTCAATTCTTTTGAATAATCAGAAGTGGGATAGCTGGATCATATGGTAGCTCTATTTCTAATTTTTTGAGAAATCTCCATACCATTTTCCATTGCCGCAAACATTATGTTCAGTGAAATAATCCAGTTACAGAAGGACAAACAATGCAGGATTCCACTTAGACGAGTTATCCAAAGCAGTCAAACTCCTAGAAACTGACAGTAGAATAGTAGTTGGCAGGAACTGCGAAGAGAAGGAAATGGGTAGTTGCTGTTCAAGTGGGTATAGAGTTTCAGTCATGAAAGATGAAAAAGTTCGAAAGATTTGCTTTGCAACATTGAGCTTATAGTTGACGATACTGTACCATATACTTAAAATTTTAAGAGTGTAAATATTTTTTTTTTTACTGCGATAAAAAAGGTTTAAAAAACCACACCCCTAGCTATAATTTTGTGGAGTCCAAGTCCCTTCTGATACACTAGGTCAAGTCTCTAATCTAGCAGATCCTCAGAACCCAAGGAGGTACCCTGTCCTTTGATGACTCAGGAAGTTGGGGCTTACCTGAGAAGACAGACCTTTCCAAAAAAGTCAAGACAGTAGTGTCAATCCTCCAATGTAACCAATGGCATTCCATCTACAACAACTCAGAATAGCTACTGCATTTTTTAATAAGACAAAAAATGAGCCTATCTGTAATCTTGCCATTCTGAGTCCTACACTATGGGATAGAAGGTATTTATAACAACTCTTTAGAATTATTTAAAATGACTGACTTCAGAAAGAAGTCTTACTTACTGACATGAAAGAGAAGCTAAATAAAGTCCAAGAGATGGAGAAAAGAAAGGACAAAGAGTTAACTCCCTAGAATCTGTACTATTTATGACTGATAGATCTATGTGTGTGTGTGTGTGTGTGTGTGTGTGTGTGTGTATACACACACTATGTATAATATATGTACAATAACAGTCCATGTTCACTGACTTATAACTATAAACCAGCTATTTTACATACATTGTTTTACTTACATCACATAACAATACTAGAAATTAAGTATAATTATTCTAACCTTACAAATAGATAACTAAAGCTCAATGGTATTAAATAAGCTGATTAACCTCATCTCAAATTAGGGTACAAATTAAAAGAAACCTTTTTTAAGGGGATGGTTCCTACATCATCTTGCACAGAACCAGGGAAAGCATAAATATTTAGATATTATAAAATCAATAAATCAATCAATAAATAAAATTCTAGCTTAGAAGTCAAATAAATTCTGAAAAGGCTCTTTTAACTGATTCTGTCTTGGCATTAAAATACATGTCAGGATCACTATTTTTTTTTAAGATAGTCCCACAATATTAAAGTGCTGTGAATCTATTAGCGTTTTGTCCATCATGACCAGGCTGATGATCATGACCAAAGTCAATCAAAGTCTTCAAAGTACCACCAGCCACCACCTCCGCCTCAGTATATGAGACTGTGCTGAGTGCACTTCTGGGACCCAGTAAATGTCAAATAACAGCTTTAGAGCAGCATCATTAAATCCCTTCTGAAGCTCTTCATTCAGTTATGTGGGAGCACAGTAATTACATTGACAGGTAGCTTAATCCATCTGTCATATTTCAGAATTGTCTAGAATCCATTAGTATCAACCAAGAGGACTTCAGAGCATCCTAAATCAACATACTTCTGGGGAATCCCTGCTCCACTATTTACTAGCTATGTAACTAGATTAACTGTATTTTCTTATTTTTCTGTATCCTTGATGCTCCAGCAACTAGGGCCTCAGTAAAAGGAGAGACTACCCCTCCCAAGAATAGCCCAATTTAAGTGCACCTTTCATATGAAAACCAACTAATCTGGAGTCCATACTGGTAATTAATCTTTCTATCTGGCTTTTACACTGCAAGGGGTAATATTCCTCTGCCCTAATCATCTCATGGCCAGGTACCAGAAAACTAGACAAAGTCCCTATGCACCACAGCTCATGGAAATTATTCAAACCACTTAATTCTAAAGCTGCTTACCCTGCCTCTCCCATTCCTTTCCACAGACACAATAAAGGCTCTTGCCCATGTTTTCCCCCAGCTCTTCCTGTACCCTAATGGACCCTGCTACTTCCCCATGTGACCCTGGATGATGCACTATGCCTCCTATTTCTAAGAACATGTCAATAAAAACTTCTTCCTCATGACAATCATTTCCATGTCTGTACTTCTTCTCATATAAGATTAAAACAAATCCTGGGTACATTTTAAAACTGTGACCTTTAAAAAGTTTCTAAACCTCCCTATAATTCAAATTCCCTGTATACAATGAAGTAATATTACCTGCCTCAAAAAACTGTTATGAAATTTAAGTAATTAATAGACAGAAAACATTAAGACCAGGACTCAGTGTATAGGGCACATTAAATAGCTGTTAGCTATTATGATTGTGAGTAATGCTAAGCCATAAAAATAACTTATTCTAGGGGCACCTGGGTGGCTCAGTCAGTTAAGTGTCCTACTCTTGATTTTGGCTCAGGTCATGATCTCATGGTTCATGAGTTCAAGCCCTGCATCTGTGCTGACAATGTGGAGCCTGCTTAGGATTCTCTCTCTCCCTTTCTCCATCTGTCCCTCCCCAACTTGTGCTTTCTCTCAAAATAAATAAATAAACTTAAAAAAATTTTAAGTAACTTATTCTAAAATTAGCATTCTATACCAGCATACTTTGTAAACTCTGTGTTACTTTCAGTTTTGACATTCAAGGATTTAACATCCATGGATTTAACTGTATGGGAAAAACACAGAATCTTCATAACATCTTAGTAATGTCTAATTTTGCAAAGGAAGAATTAAATGCAAGGTGAATATTTTAATAACTGGCCCTAGACAATGGCCCCAAATCTACAGTTCAACATGGCTTCCTAGGTCTACGCTCTGGAATTATTCTTATTAAGTAATAAACATTTCTTTGATTCTCTGTGGAAAATGCCTTCCCATTTGCCCTGCCTCAGCTTCTTAAAAAAAAAAAAAAAAAAGGTTGGCTGATGATGATGATGTAAAAGAAAATAAAGTAAATGATTCTAAGGAAAAAAAGAAATGGTTAAAAGTCAGAGAATATAAGTTTTGGGTAAACTAACGGGTGAAATGTTGAATTCAGCAATAGCCAGGGTATATAATAATATAAAGTTCTCAATATACTGTATACATAAACAAAAAAGCTAAAAGAAAAAAAAAGCAATTCTTTAAACTATTTCAAGGAGTTTTCCAAGTGCAAAAAAATGCTTATATAGGAGAAATCAAATTATACTAAAAATAAGGGGATCAACTTATATAATGAAGAGATGCATTATTAAAAAGAAAACAAAAACAGATGACTATTGAAATAAATGTGATTAGAGGAAAAAGTCAGAAGTCTTTAAAGAAAATACATACATACATACATACATAAAAGAGTTCCAATGAAGCAGTAGCAAACACAGGCACTATAGTGACCTTTGCTATGAATAAAGGTGGATTCAAAGTGTTAACAAAGCATGTTCCCCCAGAATATTAAGTAGGCATGAGATACAGCATTAACTGAACATGTTGCTATGGAAGCATTTTCCCCAGTGCCAAAGAACACACTGGGTTACATATTGCCACAAATACTCATTATAGACCAAAAAAAAAAAAAAGAAGAAGAAGAAGAAAAAATTAAAAAAAAAACAGCCTTACAACCTTATAGTCTTAGAGGATGATAGTGGTATTCCAGTTCCACATGTTAAGGAGTTTGGAAGTTGTCACTGTGTTGTTACAACAAGTAAAAAGCTGAACAGACTGAAAAATCAAAAACTCTTGGGGCGCCTGGGTGGCTTAGTCGGTTAACCATTCGACTTTTGCTTAGGTCATGATCTCGCGGTTCATGGGTTCGAGCCCCGCATCGGGCTCTGTGCTGACTGCCAGCTTGGAGCCTGGAGCCTGTTTCAGAGTCTGTCACTCCCTCTCTCTCTGACCCTCCCCTGCTCACGCTGTCTCTCTCTCCCCTAGAAATAAATAAAAAAAAAAAAAAATTAAAAAAAAGAAAAATCAAAAACTCTTTTTGGATCCATCAGAGGACGACACAGGGTAACCCTGTGTTCTAATACTGGAGAGAAAGGCATGCAAACACAGGGAGTCATGCCTTACCAAAGTAGAGACTCACTCGTACAAACCACCATGGGATCCAGGGTGGTATTAGAGAATCTGAATATACTTGATCAACTGGTGGAGGAGCAGTGTGGACAAGTCTACCTTAAAAACTTCAGGGAGACTCAATCACAGGGTGGCCCCCATAACACTATAAAATATACCAGAGGCCCTTAACCAGAGCCCCACAATAAATATGAAAAAAATCTCCTGCTTCTAGCAGAGGGAAGGGAAAAGGAAACATTCTTAAATACACAAGAGCGCTCTGTTCTTAACAAGGCCTGCCCTCAGGGGAATCTAGTTAACCACTGCCTCACCTCCTGAGATATTAGCAGAATATAACTGACTTGGAGAGGAAAATATCCAACTCCAGCTGACTCTAACTTCCACATGGGAAAAGGGAAATACCCAACTCCACCGACTCTAACCATTCTGTCCCACCAAGGCGGGGGAGGGGGGTACTGAGAAACACTTGCTAAGTTCACAGTGGAGAGGCAAACCCTCACTAAAAGACTGGGACCCCCTCCTCCCACAGCGTGTAACCACATTACTAAAAACCTATTCACAATAGTTCTTTTTACCCGGTACCTCACATCCAGCCATCAAGAGAAAAATTACAAGACATGCCAAAAGGCAAAAAACCTAATCTGAAAAGACAGAGCAAACATCATAACCAGATATATAAGAAATACCGTAATTTCAGACTGGGAATTTAAAACACCTATGATTAATATGCTAAGGGTTCTTATGTATAAAGTAGACAGTATGCAAGAACAGATAGGCAATATAAGAGATAGAAATCTCAAGAAAGAACCTAAAAGTAATGTTAGAGATTAAAAAAAACAAAACCCACTGTAAAAGAAATACTTCGATGGGCTAATTAGTAAACTGGACACAGCTTAGGAAAGACTCTCTGAGCTAGAGGATCAAAAAAGAAAACCTATTTTTCTTACTCTTAACTGATCTAACAGATAACCATTTGTTCAAAATAATAATAGTAATGATGTATTCAAAAAGCAAAGAGAGCAAAGACAAAAAAAAAAAAAATGAGAGAGAGAACAGAATATCCAAGGACTGTGGGACAACTATAAAAGGTTTAACATGCACATGATGGAAATACCAGAAAGAGGAAAAAAAAAGAGATAAAGGAACAGAAGAAATATTGGAAACAATGACTTAGATTTTCCCCAAATTAATGTCAGACACCAAACCACATATCCAGGAAGCTCAGAGAACATCGGGAGTGGGAGAAACGCCTAAGAAAGTTATACTGAGCTGTGTAATTTTCAAATCACAGAAAATCAAGAAATATAAGAAAACTGTACAAGATCTGGGGCGCCTGGGTGGCTCAGTTGGTTAAGCGTCCGACTTTCGCTTAGGTCATGATCTCGCGGTTCAGGGGTTCAAGCCCCACGTCGGGCTCTCTGCTGACTGCCAGCTCGGAGCCTGGAGCCTGTTTCAGTCGGTGACTCCCTCTCTCTCTGACCCTCCCCTGCTCACGCTGTCTCTCTCTCTCTCTCCCAGAAATAAATAAAACATTTTTAAAAATTAAAAAAAACTATACAAGAGCTATATGAGAAAAACTACAAAATGCTGATGAATAAAATCGAAGAAAACTAAATAAATGGAGAGAATTCCCATGTTCCTAAATAGGGAAACTCAATACTGTCCCAATATCAGTTCTACCCAACTTCAGTTATAGTCAATGCAATCCCAAATCAAAATCCCTGCAAGTTATTTTATAGATATTGATCAAAGTGATTCCAAAGTTTAAATAGAAAGGCAAAAGATTCAGAACAGCCAACACAATATTGAAGGAAAAGAACAAAATTGGACGACTAGGGCTGCCTGATTTCAAGACTTACAGTAAAGTTACAGTAATTGTGACAGTGTGGTATTGAGAAAAGAAAAGACAAATAGATCAATGGAACAGAACTGAAGGCCTAGAAAAAGATCTTCATTAATAGAGTCAACTGATCTTTGACAGAGTAATAAAGGCTGTACAGTGGAAGGAAAGTCTCTTCAATAGATGGTACTGGAACAAGAGGACTTCCACATACAAAAAAGTCCATCTGGACCCAGACCTTATACCTTTCACAAAAATTAATTCAAAATGGATCATATGCCTAAATGTAAAATGCAAAACTATCAAATTCTAGAAGATGATATAGCAGAAAATTTAGATGACCTTGGGTATGGTGTCGTCTTTTTATTTATTTTTTTAATGTTTATTATTGAGATACAGAGAGAGACAGAGCACAAATGGGGGAGGAGCAGAGAGAGAGAGGGAGACATGGAATCTGAAGCAGGCTCCAGACTCTGAGATGTCAGCACAGAGCCTCACATGAGGCTCAAACTCATGAACTGTGAGATCACAACCTGAGCTGAAGCCGGACACTTAATCTACTGAGCCACCCAGGTGCCCCTGGTGATGTCTTTTTAGATATAACACCAAACATATAACACCAAAGATACCTTTTATTATTTTTTGTAATGTTTGTTTGTTTTTGAGAGAGCAAGAGACAGAGCACAAGCAGGGGAGGGGCAGAAAGAGGAAGATACAGAATCTGAAGCAGGCTCCAGGCTCCAAGCTGACAGCACAGAAGCCAATGTGGGACTCAAACCCACAAACCACGAGATCATGACATGAGTTGAAGTTGGAAGCTTAACTGACTGAGCCACCCAGGTACTCCCAAAGATGTCTTTTAGATACAACACCAATTCTAACAAGTTGGACCTCAATAAAATTAAAACTTCTATCCTGTGAAAGATATGGTCAAGAGAATTAAGGCAAACAACGGACTGGGAAAAAATATTTGCAAAATACATATCTGATGAAAGAACGGCTTTCCGGTAAAATATACAAAGAACTCTTAAAGCTCAACAATAAGAAAACAAATTGATTTAAAAGGGGGGCTAAAGAGCTTACTAATACCTCACCAAAGAAAATATACAGATAACAAGTAGGCATATGACAAGAATGCTTCGTCAGGATACATCCCATCATGTATCATCAGGGAAATGTGAACTAAAACATCATTGAGATACCACTAAACACCTATTAAAATGACCAAAATCCAAAACACTGACAGCACCAAATCCTGACAAAGATGTGGAGCAACAAGAATTCTCATCCATTGCCACTGGGAATGTAAAATAGTACACCCACTTTGGAAGACAGGTTGGCGGTTTCCTACAAAATTAAACATACTCCTACCATATGAGCTGGCAATCACATGCTTGTTATTTACCCAAAGGAGCTGAAAACACATGTCCACACAAAAATCCTGACATGAATGTTAAAGCAGCTTTCTTCATAACTGACAAAACTTGGAAGCAACCAAGAGGTCTCTCAGCAGGTGAATGGATATATAAACTGTGGTACATCCAAGCAATGGAATAAAAAGAAACAAGCTATCAAGCCATGAAACCACACAGAGGAATCTCAAGTGCCTTTATTAGGGGAAAGAAGCCAATCTGCAAAGGCTACATATGGTTAAGATTCCAACTATGTGACATTCTGGAAAAGGCAAAACTATAGAGATAAAAAATCAGTGGTTGCCAGAGGTGGAGGGGTAAGAGAGGTGAACAGGCAGAGTACAGAGAATTTCTACAGCAGTGAAAATACTCTGTATGATATTATAATGATGGATACATGTCACTGATTATCCCTTTCTGCAAACCCATAGAAGGTAAAACACCAAGAGCAAACCCTAAGGTAAACTATGGGCTCTGGGGTAATTATGATATGTCAATGTAGGTTCATTCTTTGTAAAGAATGTACATCTTAGTAATGTTGATAATGGGGGAGGCTATGCATGTGTAAGGGCATGGAATAAATGGAAAATCTCTGCACCTATCTCGCAGTTTTGTTGTAAACCTAAAACTGCTTTAAGAAAGATACTTTAGGGGAGCCCGGGCAGCTCACTCCGTTAGGTGTCTGATTGTTGATTTCAGCTCATGTCACGATCTCACGGTTTGTGAGATCGAGCCCCACACGGGCTCTACACTGACAGCACAGAGCCTGCTATGGATCCTCTCTCTCCCTCTCTCTACCTCTCCCCAACTCAGGGTCAAGCTCCCTCTCTTCCTCAAAATATATTTTTAAAATACTTAAAAGAGGATAATAATTTTATATATAAATCTAATGTATTTTCACACCAATAATAGCTAGTTCCCAGTTTTCTCAAGGCCTTCCCTATTACTAAATCAATGGTATTAGTGGGGCACCTGAGTGGTTTCAACCCAGTTCACAATCTCATGGTTCATAAGTTCAAGCCCCACATCGGGCTCTGTGCAGACAGTGTGGAGCCTGCTTGGGATTCTCTGTCTCCTTCTCTCTCTGCCTCTTCTTTGCTCTCACTCACCCTCACTCTCTCTCTCTCTCTCTCTCTCAAAAATAAATCAACATTAAAATATATATGCATTTAAATCAATGGTATTATTTACTTAAAAGTAGTCAACTTTAAATCAACTTTTAGATTATATATATATATATATATTTTTTTTTTTATTTCTAGGAGAGAGAGAGAGAGAGAGAGTGAGCAGGGGAGGGTCAGAGAGAGAGGGAGTCACAGACTGAAACAGGTTCCAGGCTCCGAGCCGGCAGTCAGCACAGAGCCCGACGCGGGGCTCGAACCCACGAACCACGAGATCATGACCCAAGCGAAAGCCGGACGCTTAACCGACTAAGCCGCCCAGGCGCCCCAGATTATATTTAAATATAACTAAGATAATTTGTTTTGATGACATTTTTAAATCTTAAAATCTTTCTTTTCCTATTAACACACTTTTAATTCCTGAATACAGACCTTTCTGCCTTTTACATAAGGCAGAAAGAATGCAGGTTATGACATCAAAACAGCTTTCTTATGCATGAAAATCAAAGTTCAAGTAGCCAGGGACAGGTAGAAAAAATCGGAAGGAAACATGCTGTCTGGGACCCCAAGAAAGAAATCAGGGCCCATATACCACCCTCCTGGGTCACAACCTAATAGGAATCCTGGGGGAAAAGATAGTGGAAGAAAAGTCTCAGAAGACCCACACTGCCACTCCCATGCCATGCATGTCCCACTAGTTAAATGGGCCAAAGACAGAACTTCCGGTTGCCCACAATTAGTTGTGTATGGCATTCAGGGGGTCTAGAACTTGTATATGCAACCATGGGCAGCATGGAAATGTTGGGAAGAACAGCAAACTTGTTAAAGGGCAAATTCACTGTTTTGAAAGCATAATAATGACTCTCATACAAATATAAAATCAACATTCAAAGGCTATATCTAATTCATTAATTAATGAGGAAACCAGTAAGATGGTACCATTGCCCCAAAGGAGAATTCAAATTTTATATGTGAACATATAAAATACATATCACACACACACACACACACACACACACACGGCATAGCAACGAGGTCATATAACATGCCATGCTGTGGATTTTATTTAATGTGGCACAGTCTGTTTGGACAGCTTTATAAATGACTTTAATCTGCTATTTATACCAGCACTGGAGATCTATGAAGGTCACTGACACTGTGTTTTAATTTATTGAATTCTGTAAGGGAAACGATACTATCTAGTTGTATTTCTCAACTTGAGATTTACAGAAAGGTTTGGAATACATCCTCTTCAAATGCTAGAAAATAATTTCCATATATATTATGAGTTTTTTTAAGTGCTACTCTTTCCCTCCAGGGGATAAAGCCATCACAGGCATCAGGCCAGGCCCCCCAGACACAGCAAATTGGAGCAATGAAACAATTACTTAAACTGCAAGTAAAGATTTCACATCAATTTAAAATTACCCTCATCTGTCGGTTCAAGTTTCTGTTTTTTTCAAGTTTCAAGAAACTATTTTGATGAGCAATTCTTGAAAAATTTTTTTTCAATATATCTAGAAGCTAGCACTGTGTACACTAAAGGAAATGCCCAGAGAAAAGACTGATAGAAGGGGCCTAAGCCAAGTGAAAACAAGTGAGGCCAACTTCTGCCTCTTGCTGAAGAAAGGACCTCTTAGCTTCATGCCACCCAAAGCAAAACTTCACATTGGAAACAAGCATGTGCATGGTCAGTGCCAGGGTCAAAAAAGAGAGCCTCTGAATATATATCAGGCAGCAAGATCAAAGCATCCCCAAGTCACTTTCTTGTCCCATTTCATTATTTATTCATTCATTTAACAATGACTATGTTGTTTTGACGATGTACCTGACAGAAGAACTCTGTGCAGTATACCTGCGTTGGCTCCAAACTCCGACAGTTCCCAGGTGAAATTTGAAATCGATCCCAGTACACAGAAAGCAAGGAAAAGTCTAAGAGGCAGGCCACTCCAGACTGGTAGGTGGCAGATTTAATAAGCAAGGGAACACACACAGCTTGTCTTGGGTGACCACAAAATGAGTAGGTCTCTGCACCTGCCCACCATAATCTTCAGAGTTAATACACGTAGGGGTCCCTGGGTGGTTCACTCGGCTGAGCAATTTCGGCTCAGGTCATGATCTTGTGGTTGGTGAATTCAAGCTCTGGGTCAGGCTCTGTGCCGACAGCTCAGAGTCTTGATCCTGCTTTGCATTCTGCGGCTCCCTCTCTCTCTGCCCCTCCCCCACTTGTGTTCTGTCTCTCTAAAATAAACATTAGGGGCACCTGGGTGGCTCAGTTGGTTAAGCGCCCATTGTCTGCTCAGGTCATGATCTCACAGCTTGCCAGTTTGAGCCCTGCTTTGGGCTCTGTGCTGACAGCTCAGAGCCTGGAGCCTGCTTCGGATTCTGGGTCTCCCTCTCTCTCTCTCTGTTCATTCCCCACTCACGCTCTGTCTCTCTCTCCTTCAAAAATAAACATTAAAAATTTTTTTAAATAAATAAACATTAAAAAATCTTTTTAAGAGTTAATACATGTATACATTACAGATGGCCTCAGTGACCCCTTACTCTCTCAAGACTGTGACCTTGAAATGGATCCTACTGTGGGAACAGTGGGCAGAAGATGAATTCCAAGGGCAGGGGAGGGGCTAAGGAGCCTCTGATTGCCTGGGTCCAGCTCTAGGGTCAACTAACAGTCACATCCTCTTAATGACCTCCTTCACAACTGGGCATGTAATAAGAGTGAAAAAGAGAGTCCACATTCTAAAGGTTACTTAAGGTTTCATGAGGCTAAAACCTAAGTGATAAGTACAAGGCTTTTCCTAAATGGTTTGGGTGGAGAAGGGGAGTCAGAGGCTTTTCTGGAAGAGCGATACTAAATGGGTATCTGAGGAATAAAGTTTTCACCCAGTGATCACTAGATAAAAACCCATGAACTTTGACTTGAATAAAGGTATACCCATGCAAAAGTGTCTGGTGTAGAAACAGTGCTATGCTAACCTTCACAAGAAAAAAGAAAACACACACACACACATACAAAAACTGCATTTCCAAATTTAGTCAACTAGGGACATTGAGTCAGGTCACTTAAAACAGGCACAAAGTTTAATCATTCCAAGGAGTTGAGTATTGTGCCTCTTATCTCCTAATCTAAAATTAAATTTCCCATTTTGCTTTGACATAAAGACTATTTATAGACATTTAAAAAAAATAAGAAAACTAAAAAGCTTAAGTGCTGGGTGGACTTCCTAAACCAAAATGAGAAGAAAGCGACATCTAATGGTTCAAAACATCTCCAGTTGCTCTTCAAAACTCAAGGGACTAGAAAAGACAGACTTTGACATAAACCATCAGACGAAGACAGCCTAAAAAGTCATCCTAAAAAGTCAAAAAAGTCATCCAACCATCTGGGAAATGAGCAAATGCATTCAATCTAATGTCGTGCTGAGCTGTGGAAAGTTTAACCAAAAGGCATTCCAAAGATTAACCATAAACAGTTTAAATGCTTTTAGACTCTTTGTAGGATTTTTCCTCTTCTGAAAAAAATATTAACACTCTATAGTGCAAACATGTACCAGACCCTCCTCAAAGTGTCTCATATATACGTATCAAGTCATTAAAAGATTGTTTTTATACAACCCACATTTATGCAAACGAATGAGCCATAAATTCTGCCCGAACTCTTAAGGTCAAAATAGGAATAAATTAATGTTGTGCAAAGATAACAATATTAAATGGATTTAATTACTTCTTAGAACAAAACCGCAAAGGAACTTGAGACATCAAAGTTTATATTTTGGTCCTCAGGAGTTATTGAAAAATCTATCCCATGAGAGGAAATGCAGCATTTTTACTTATTTTTACTTAATTCTTTCTATCCTGCTCTTTGCTTTCTTATCTTGCTCATCTGTGGAAACTATTTTTCCCCTAACTTCCTTATTCCATCATTGAATTTTACCAGTACTTACAGTCTTACAAATATAATCCCAAATGGTTTATCTTTCTAAACACTGAGAAAGAGCCACAAGGTGAATGGTGGTGCCCGGCTTAAAACTGGTAGGTCAAAAGGCCAGGCCAAAACCAAGAAGGGACATTGAGTCACAATATATGTTTCTTCTTTAGAAAAATGTCTTCATTTAAAAATTAGATTATAACTATTGTTCTGTTACCTACTGAGGGATTATTTTTTTTTTTTTGAGAGAGAGAGAGAGAGAGAAAGAAAGAGAGAGAGAGTAATGTGCAGAAGAAGAAGAGAGAGACTCTTAAGCAGGCTCCATGCCAAGTGCAGAATATGAGGCAGGGCTTGATCTCATGACTCTGGGATCATGACCTGAGCCAAAAATCAAGAGTCAGATGCTCAACCAACTGAGCCACCAGGAAACCCCTGAGGGAAGATTTTTTAAATGTTGTGTGTTGGGGCGCCTGTGTGTTGGTGGATCAGTCGATGAAGCGTCCAACTTCAGCTCAGGTCATGATCTCACATGTCAGCTGTCTGCGCTGACAGTTCAGAGCCTGGAGCCTGCTTTGGATTCTGTGTCTTCCTCCCTCTCTCTGCTCCTCCCCCACTTATGCTCTTTCTCTCTCAACAAACAAGCAAATATTTTTTAAAAATATTGCGTGTTAATCACCTTAACTAGGTAAATATCAACCAATAAATATAGACTTCTCCTAAATCCAAATGTCTTTTTATTTCTTATTAAATGGTGGAAATCATACTTGTTCTCACCTTCAATTTTATCAGTCAATGAATTACATGTGGTCTCTCACCGATACATAAATTCAGCCTGAGAGATAGTCTCAGGATATAACCTCATTACTGGACATATTTGGCAATAACCATTCCTTTACAACTAATAAAAGAGACTATCTCCTAAGGACTCATAATTTTATCTGAACCATCTTTTTGTTGTCATATAGACCATCCTCATGTTTGAAGACTGGACAAGTAGAAGTGGGGTTGACTGGTCTCCTGATTTTGAAATGCATCTTTGCTACACGTGGAAGCTTTTTCTCTCTTTTGCAGTGGTCAGAACAGAAAAGTATAGATTATATGACTTTACCAAAATGCACAAAAGCATAGATTACATAGCTTCACCAAATTGCACTCCTTTGCTTACCTTTTTCCAATCAAGAAAGGGTTCTTTTAGGAACCAAAATGCTGCATGCTCAACTGTCTTTCCTTAAAAATTAAGTATTTTATGCATAGAGTATTTTGCACAAAATACATAAAGATTATCCATTAGCCAACCTGGTAACCCTCTGTTCCTTCCAAATCTCTTAAAGGAGGTGGTGATTTCATAGACCTCAGAACAAAAGTAGTACACATTTTAGACATATAGTTCAGAAGAGGCATGGAGAATTCAATCAGTCCCCTGCTGAATAGATAAAGCTCTGATCCACATTACTTATTAGTGACTTCCAAGAGCATGAGCAGTAATATTTTAAAAATTGCGGAAGAAAAAAATCAATATATTTTCTTACTACACCAACTAAGAGGAAGAAATGTTTCAGCGAAGCTTCTGGCTCTGAAAAAAATGACATGTTCCTGGCAAAAAATTCAGTGATGAACCCCCCTCAAAATTCCCCTTGCCCAGAATCCCCAAACTTCTTCCCAATTCCAGACCCTGAAATATGCATCATTCAAGTTCTTTCCCAACAAGGTCCTTTTCAACCTTGCTCAGGGACCTCCATCTCCTCGTCTTCACTCCAAGCACTGTCCCAGGACCTAAAACACTGCCTTGCATATAAATGCTTTTTGACTGTTTCTTGAGCTAATTATAAGCACAGTTGTACGCTTCTTCCCAAATTCTTCCACAAGCCAATCTCTCTGGCCACCGCCAGCCTGTAAATGCAGTCACTTCCATTTCAGTTATATTTCTGGAGGCATGGAGAAAAGCAGCACTGGTGAACCCAACTAACAACTGAGCCAGGCCTTGCATCAGGGAACAGGGGAATCAGAGTGTATAAGGCGATTTCCCCTAAGACGCCATATAATGAAGTCTAAAGAAGATTAAACACATTTAGTGGCTTACCTAAACCCAGGATACTACCTTGCAGTTCTGGAAGTCAGATGTTCATATGTCATCTCAATGGACTGAAATCAAGGTGCTGCCAGGGCTGTATTCCTTTTGGAGGAGAATCCATGTCCTTGACTTCTCCCGTTTCTAGAGACCATCAGAATTCCTTGGTTTATGGCCCCTTTCTTTCATCCTCAAGACTGTCAAGACTAAGTTGAGTCTTTCTCACAGTGAATCACACTGACCTCCTTTGCTGCTTCCCTCTTACATTTTAAATTTTTTTAAATGTTTATTTATTGAGAGAGAGAGAGACAGAGACAGAGCGTGAGTTGGGGAGGGGCAGAAAGAGAGGGAGACAGAGAATGTGAACCAGGCTCCAGTCTCTGAGCTGTTAGCACATAGCCCAATGCAGGGCTTGAACTCACAAATTGGGGGATCATGACCTGAGCTAAAGTAGGGCATTTAACTGACTGGGCCACCCAGGAGCTCCCTTCTTGCACTTTAAATGGTCATTTTGATTATAATGCATCCACTCCAATAAACTCCTTACTTTAAGATCCTGTAGCTGATTAGCCCTCTGAATTCTATCTACAACATTAATTCCCCTTTGCCCTATAAAGTAGCATCTTCAAAGGTTCCTGGGATGAAGGCATGGACATCTTTGGAGGGGCCACTGTTCTGCTTACCACACAGAACTACAAGAAAAGCTGCCCTTCGTTCCAGAAGGAGACAAAATCTCTGCCATCCAAGGGTGTTAGCTATACAGATATCTTTGAAAAGATGGTCCAGAACGAGGTACAGTCAGAGCTTTCCTTCACAAGACACGCAGAAACGTGAGACACTCATGAAAAATTATCCTCCAAGACTCACCATCATCTGCTACCTTTATATATTTGCAAAGATTTTTCATTGCTTTAAATTATATGTTTTCCCTAACACTATTTTACAGATATGAAAACCAAAACCTCTGACGACCCATCAAGTTGCCATTTTTATTTTGTTTTATTCTTAACATGTCACTGACACAATCTGGATCGCAAGACTGTATTCATTATATGGTTCAAATGGCTAGATAATTCCACATATGTGTAGAAAGAGAAATTTAACTAGATCTTTTTAGCAGAATTTTCCTGGTTTAATCAAGGACTGAGTATACAATCAACTTTCATCAACTTGAAGAGATCAATGAATGCTTACAAAAAACAAAGCAGTTTATATAACTCCACAAAGTTGGTCTGGTGGCTAGTTTTAGGGGGAGGGTTTTGGATATTTCATTCCAGTGCTCAAGAATTTTCTATGTTAGGAAGTTCTTCATACTTAACCTTAAATATTGCTATTTGCAGCTTGAACCCATCTCCTCTTAAATTGTCCGCAGGGATCTCTCTTTCACATGATCCTTTGTGCCTTCCAGAAGGAACAAAAATAAGACTCTCATGATACTCCTCCTTAATAAACTACACTGAAAGAATTATGCCCTGTTCCTGCAAGCAAATCTATAAAGAAGATTTTTTGGTAAATGTTGGTTTTCCAGTGAAGATGAGTTCGCTCAATGCCAAGTTATTCTCACTGAAGTAAAATGAAAGGTGTTGATCACCTCTGAAGAAATATTTACATTTTTTATTCATATAATAGAAAGTTAAAGTAGAAATTCCAATTGAAGTACCAAGATACCAAATGAAAAAAGTGGTAGGATACTACAGGCAAAATTTACAAAAAATTATTACATGACTCTTGAAATTCCTTATGAACATTAAGATTATAAAAGGTCAGACAACAGAGTGCCTGGCTGGCTCAGTTGCTAGAGCATGTGACTCTTGATCTCAGGGTTATAGGTTCAAGCTCCACGTTGGGCCTAGAGCTCACTTTCAAAAAAAGTCATACAGTTAGATATTGGTGAGATTTTGTGAAGAAGATTCCTATGGAGATAGCTGTTGTTCCTCTGTGAAACCCAATCTTCAGTGTCCCACTGGGCTTGTCGAGTGGCTGACCCTCCCTTCATGGCAAGAAAGAGCTTCAAGAAGCCTATTCTTGAAAATCCTAACTGATTTGGCAGCAGGGCAAAGAAGAGTTTGCTGCTGTGTTGGAATCAGTCTTCATTTCCAGATTTAAGCAAAGAATATTTCCATATGTGAGCCTAGAGCCTCCATGGATAGTGTGCAGGTTATGTGCTGTCAAGGGTACATCATCATCTACTGGGTGGGGGAGGGGATGCTGGGAGGAATGCATGTATATACAGGACTACTTCTATTCTGGCACACGGCGACAGAGGGTCTTGTTCCAATAAAACCAAAATCACAGTTTCCCAACAGGTAGAAACTAAGTGCCTTGAGAAATGTGCACTCCTTTCTGATAAACACAAAAGCACGTCGGGGGCAAACAATGGGACTATGTGGGCTCTGGATGTACATGAGAGGGAGGGACACCAGCACAGGGATTCCAGACGGCCACTGGCAGAGGTTCAGCAGATCTCAGCAAACAGAAGCCACAGGTGGACCACCCAAATAGTGAGAGTCTGGCAGAGGGCACGAGCAAGAGCCTTCAACCGGAACCTGAGAACTACAGATGAGGAACCCCCAATCATGAGGCAACATGGGTGTCCACAAAAGAAATCACTGCAGGCGAGAAAGAGTTCATTCTGATTATTGGCAAATCCCTTTCTCTAAGATGTTGACCACGAACTTCCTTGCCCCTTCCCCCATCTCTCTTCCCTCCTTCCTGTTTCAATAGCCAGAGTCAGTAACATTGGTTGGCAAGATGGACAGAGCAAAGGAAGCACATACGTGATGTGCTACCACAGGGTGACTGTGAAGACCTAGAGAAATGCTGGTCTTCAAACTCTTCTCTCACAGCTTCAGACCCCCTATGCTTAAATGACTTCGGCAGTCTCCAATCTATTTCACACACAGAAATCACAAGTTATGTTGTTCCTTCAATCTCTAAAATTTGGCATAAAAAATTGACATTGTTTATAGTTTTTATCTTTGCTAGCATTTAGAAAAACCATGAACTAGAACAAATTAAAACCTCAGAAGGAAATGTGAAAAGCGATTAAGCCTACAAGAGCAAAGACGACAAAAGAGTAAATAGGAATAAAGCAGGATACTAGAAACAGACTGAAGCAAAGGAGCCAGATTTCAAAGTAGGACAACAAAGTACTTTTTAATTCAACGGAAACCTCATGAAAGCAAGATGACTGACAAGTAGATGGAAGTCACCACCTCCAGGATCTATCTAGCACCCCCTGAGGTGCTTTTCTGGAATGTTTAGAACAAAAGATCAAGCTGTCAGGTTACAAAGCTAGGAAGCCAAGGAAACTACTGACACAGGAGACATGAAAAAGAAGATCAGCAAAACAGTCAGACCCAGGATAGACACTGAATCCAAAGATCAGAGTGAGGCCATGGGCCTAAATTAATACAGGCCAGGAAAAAGAGCAGAAACCAGAGGTCTGATAAAATTGCAACATCCAAACCAGGTCAGCCACCAAGATATCTGAGAGAAACAGGTCACTATAAAGACAGACAGCAGTCTTCCAAGGGAGGCACTCTGGCCCTATGTGAAGAGTTTAGAATGGGCATGAGGTCACAGATAGTTGTAAAGGAATCGGTTTGCAGATCCTCTGCTCTTACAGGCACCCCTCCTACAACTGGTCTGAGTGCACTCCTCTCCCCAAAGTCACTTTTCTCCCTATTTACAAAAGAAAAGGCTACTTCTCACCCATATCAAAGCTTAAAATGGTCCAGGGGCGCCTGGGTGGCTTAGTCGGTTGGGCGTCCGACTTTCGCTTAGGTCATGATCTCGCGATTCGTGGGTTTGAGCCCCACGTCGGGCTCTGTGCTGACTGCCAGCTCAGAGCCTGGAGCCTATTTCGGAGTCTGTGTCTCCCTCTCTCTCTGACCCTCCCCTGCTCACGCTGTCTCTCTCTCTCTCCTAGAAATAAATAAAAATTTTAAAAAAGCTTAAAATGGTCCAGAACCGAAAAGAATTTGGTAATTCCTTTTTAAAAAGCCTCATAAACAGTTTCAAATATATACTCCTCCATCAGTCTAATTAAAAGATGCATTTCTCATCTATTTTCACATTAAAAAAAATAATAATCAAAGGGGTACATGGGTGGCTCAGTCATTTAAGCATCCAACTTCAGCTCAGGTCTTGATCTTTTTTTTTTTTTTTTTTTTTNTTTTTTTTTAAGTGTTTTTCTTTCTTTTTGAGACAGAGAGAGGCCGAGCATGAGCAGGAAAAGGGCAGAGAGAGAGAGAGAGAGAGGGAGACACAGAATTGGAAGCAGGCTCCAGGCTCTGAGCCGTCAGCCCAGAGCCCGATTTGGGGCTTAGACTCATGGACTGTGAGATCATGACCTGAGCCGAAGTTGGACACTTAGCTGACTGAGCCACCCAGGCGCCCCAGCTCGGGTCCTGATCTTGCAGTCCATGACGTGGAGCCCCACACTGGGCTCTGTGCTGACAGCTCAGAGCCTGGAGCCTGCTTCAGATTCAATGTCTCCCTCTCTCTCTGCCCCTCCTGCTTGCACTCTGTCTCTGTCTCTCTCAAAAACAAATAATTAAAAAATTAAATAAAAATAACAAGTATTTTAATATAGCTGTACAATTTTGAGCATCTGTAGACCATTAATAATCATAGTGAAAATTCAATGCAACAGAAACATTTTTAAAAAAGAAATATTCTAACATAATAACCTTAAGGTCAAAGAAAATATATGCAATTTTTAACTACGATTTACTTAGTTTTTGTTGCTATTGCCATTAAGTTTACTAAGGTGAATGTATCGGCGAGGGTTCTTAAGAGAAACTGGACCAAGAGGAGATAGAATAAAGAACTGGCTAGTGGCAGAGGCTGGCCAGTTTGAAATCTCTTTAGGGGTTACAGGAGCAAAATTTGAAAACTGGATCTTGGGCAATAAAGTGTAGTCGTTTAAACTAAGGCCTCAGATTATACTGTAGACACGTATTAGCTGTGTGAACTTAGGACAATTACTTAAATGGAATTCCTTGGTCTTAGGGTTGTTGCTATTGCTTTAAGAGGTTATATTAAGCACTTCTATCACCCAGTTTAGGACAAGATTAACTGAGATAATATTTGCAAACCACTCAGCATAGTTCCTGACACACAGTAACTCTTCAACAAACATTATTAATATTACACAGCAGGTATCATTTGCAGACCGTAACCCACCAAGACCCATAAAGCAGAAGAAACTCCCCAAATCTGTCTTACCTGCCAGAGTTCTCACCTTCCTCTAATCCTCCTTTCAGGTCATTCCCCGGGGTTCTGCGGGTAGGCACAAAAATACTGATTCTTAATTCCAGCCTCAGCTCATAATGGACAGCACCTCCAATTATCCTCTAGAAAGTGCCGGGGCACTGGAACCCCTACATTCCTGAAGCATACATTAGACATTAGTTCTCTCTCTTCTCTGGGACACATATCGCAGCCAAGCCTCTTCCTAATGGCTGCTCCCGTTCCGTAAAAGAGCTCTAATGAGGGGTGCCTGGGTGGCTTAGTCAGTTAAGCTTCCAACTTCAGCTCAGGTCATGATCTCCCCGTTTGTGAGTATGAGCCCCACATCTGTCAGTACAGAGCTTGCTTCAGATCCTCTGTCTCCCTCCCTCTCTGTCCCTCCCCTGCTCATGCTCGCTTTCTCAAAAATAAACAAGCATTAAAAAAAAAAAAAGTATCTCTAATGAACATGGATCTCAAAGTTCCTTTGCTGATCTACTCAAATTATGAGATAGCTTTCACGGTTTAAAGGCAATTTTCATCCAGCTCAGATTATCTTGTCTGGTTAGAGGAGCCATTAATGCTTTCAGGTAGCATAGGATAAATAATCACTTTGTTTACACCATAATCTTTGCAGACCAGGCATGCTTACTTTGCTGATTCCTTTGTAGGACTTACCTGGCCTTTAGCACATGTGCTATTCTTTTCCAAACTCTCCTGCTTCTTAGCCAAAATGCAGTTCTCTGAAATTTCTGAAGCTGCTTCTCCTCCACAAACCAAATTATCCCTCTTTCACCTTCTACGTATAAAAGTCAGAAATATTGAACCCTCCAACTATTTTCCACAATTTTGCCTATTCATCCTAATGGTCAGTTTTAATCATATTAAATTATTTCTCCTAATGTAAGCTTTTGCGTTTTGTCAAGTCAAGCCTAAGAAATAGGACCCTTCAAAGAGAAAACACAAAATATCATGTTACTCTTTTAACATAATTTTTATTTGATCAAAGATTTCCTTCCATTTCATCTTCACAAAGCATGCATTTTCCAGCTCAACCTTGCTTATTCCATTTAAATTTAAAAATCCTTTTTTAAAAAAAATCATTTAAGTAATAATGGACTTTGAAGACACTTCAGAGAAGAGAACAAAGAAGAAAAAATACCACATTTCAATCATCCAAAGACAACCACTGTTGACATTTTGGGATCTTTTCTCTGAGCCCAAAAAAAAAAAAAAAAAAAAAAAAAGTCCTCCTTTCCCATTAAACACACACACACACACACACACACACACACACACACTTTTATTTTATGGGGGTGGAGGGGGGGAGATATGAAGTGATTTTCTGACTTTCAATCTTTTGCAGCCATTTGTACTAATTCCCCAACAACCTTCACCAGATAGAACAAGAGGATTTCTGAGCAGGCAGAGTTTGTCTCAGCCACTCCCACTGCCTAAGAAATTTCCAATCTCTACTCCCTCAGTTTTGCAAAGACAGGCTTCCTACCGCTTCTGTCCTTTAGATGGCAGCATAATCTCTAACACTTCACCACCTTTTCCCGAGGCCCACAGTTTTCTCAGACCAAAGGAATTTTAAGGTTGAATTATCTGAGGCAGTGCTGAGGATTAGTTGAGAGGGGAGAGAAGAGTCACGGAGGATGAACGAGTGGAAAATGGAGAAGCCAGAAGTTGTCCGCAGAATCTCCTGGTTCCAGCCACATCTCTGCCAAAGACCGTACACGTGTGTACGTCATCGACACAGCCCAGCCCGTCACCTGCAAGATTCTGAACAACAAAACGTGTCAGTTACTCCTTCATTCCGTCATACACACTTACAGACTTCCTACTGTGTGGCAGAAAAGTATGGTGGTGGCCAGGAATGGACAGGAGCACTGTCTCCTAGCAGCGTGGCAGACAGCAGACTGGGACAGGGACAAATAAGACATCATGGATTCTGTCCTCACTGATCTTATATTCTAGTGTAGGAGACGGATGAATAAAAAGCAAGCAAGTATAACTATATATTGAGGTAGTGATAAGGACTATGAGGAAAAATAGAACAGGGCAAAGGAGTTAGGGTGTAGGGAGTGGCCCCTTTACACAGGATTGTTGAGGAAGGTTTCTCTCGGGGGTGATATTTGAGCAGAGACCCGATGAAGCAAGCAAGGGAGTGAGTCACCCAGATCCTGGGAGAAAGGAAGGCTAAAGCCATGTCACACAGTCTGTTCAAGAAAAAGGTGAAAGAAGCCAGCCTGACTGGAAGAGGGTAAACAAACCACGGAGCAACCAGAGAGAGAGGCCTTCCAGGGCCTTCCAGGCCAAGGGAAAAGGTACCAGGATTTATCATAAAGGTTAAGGAAAACCATTTGGAGGCTTTTGAAGAGAAGAGCAACATGGTCTAATTTCAGTTTTCAACCTAGATCAGTCCAGCCACTGTACAGAGTATATGCCGGGTTTGGGCTGAGGAGAGGAGATAGTAGAAGCAGAGAGGCCAGCCAGGTGGCTGCTGCAAAGCCAGTGGGATGGGGGTGGCGGCCTGAGACGCAGGAGGGATGGAGAGCAGAAGACAGGGGGGCAGTTTGCTAGGAGGGTGAGGGAGGGGCCGATAGGTCTGTTTGGGGCAGCTGGATCTGAATTCCTGTTAGTTGCTCTATTACAGATGTCAATAGGCAAACAGATACACAAATCTAAAACTCAATGGGAAGGTCAGAAGTGGAGAAAAGTTGAAAGCCCTGTGTATTTATAATATTTATAACCAGTCAGCTGAAGAAGATCACCTAGGAGCAAGTGCAGATAAACACCCAGGTCCGAGGCTCTGGGCCATGCCAACACGGGAAGAAAACCACAGCAGCGAGGTGTTTCGGAAGTTGGTGTTTTGGTAAGAAACAGCAGCTTCTGAGAGTTCAAGTAAATGGGTGTAAGAACCGGCCGTCAGGCTGAGCAAGGGGAGTCACTGCCGATGCTGGGAAGTGCACTCCTGGCACAAGGCAGGGAGAGGCTGGTTAGAACAAAACAGAACATGGGGGAGATGGGGGAGATGGGGGAGGGCCCTGAGCCCAGAATGCCTGCTGAGCGTTGCTACAAAGACAAGAAGAAAAATGAGGCAGAAACTAGAGGGAAATGGGATTCTAGAAGAGTTCTATGGGGACAGTTTGTGCTTCGGCACATTCAGGTGCTGACAGAAATGACCTAGGAGAGAGAAGGAAACGGTGATATGGGACAAAATGGGAAAACAGTTGCAAGTGCAGAAGCAAGTGAGCAGGAAAGCCATCGCACAAGTGAAGGAGAGGCCTCAGAGAGAAGCAGGGACGGCCCCTCCAGAAACAGACGCCCAGCAGACAGACCAGAGACTCAGCCCTGCCTGGATGTGGTGTGGAGAAGATGAGGCTCCCTTCAGATCATTTCCATTTTCTCAGTGAAACGAGGAGCAAACTCATCTGTCAAGAGGAAGGAGATGTGGGCCGTGTTGAAGATTTAATGTGAAAGGAGAAAGTGCAGAATGCTCCTCTTCAGAATGGGGAAGGCGACTCTGTTAGGGAGAATAGTAATCTTGGAAAGTTCCACAGGCTTCCCTGAGGTCTGAAGTCACAAACTGAAAAATGGTGCCTATCAGCACATGCCTGGATGTCTTTTTCCCTCCAACCACATCCTAGAAAGCACAATGGTGCAGGAAACACCCCCTCCCCCGTTCTCTCCAGGCCTTCTATCACTCCTCTGGCTTCTTCACTGTGTCAACCTTCTCTTCTCTCCCCACTAGCAAAAGAGCCAAAATGTAGTGTTTAACGGCTCTTTCTCTGCCGCTCTCTTTTATCTCTCTGCACTTCCCTTCTCCATGATCTCATTCACTCCCTGACTCCAGCCACCTTCTCCCAAATCTAGAGCCCAATGTCTACCTTGTCTTCAGACCGAAATGTTCATCTTCTGGATCTCCATCTGGATCTTCCTCTTAATGTGATGTTCTGCTTCACCTACTATCATCCACGCAATCTCAACGGCAAGAGACCTTAGAATTATCTTCAATACGTTTCTTAGCTTCCTTTTGTTCCTCTGTATCTGAGAAGTTGCCAAGAATTCCTATCAACTCAACTTTCATACTGTCATTTACATTTAACTTTAGAATGACTACTCTCATTTATGCTCTTGTTTCTCCTTAAATCTACCATTTTCTACAATTAACTCTTACTTTAAGAAGGGACTGATATTAGTCTCTGCTCTAAAACTTTAAGTTGAGAGCCAAGTGTTCTTGCATCTCTCTTCTCCCTTGCCAATCACCTTGGAGAGCTCATATCCCAAATGGTGAAGAAAGATTGCCTGACCCATATCAGACTTCATGTGAGTGAGAAGTAAACACACTTTGTTACGCCATTAGGACTTGGGATTCACCTAACGAAGTAGTTAATATTTATCTCAGTGTTCTACTTTTGTTTACATGCTCAAATCCTTTTTTCTCTTCTCATCCATGATTTCTGGCTATTGAAGTCTTCTCCTCCTTAATGGTAATATTTCCCACACTTGGTAGGTAGATTGTCTGCTCCATGATGAAACTGTACTTAAGTCAAGGAGAAGAGAAAAAAAATGACAATGTGATGAGATTCCATAAAAGCACATATGGTGAATTTATCCTTGGGCAGGAATACATCCTTTCATCTTTAAGTGCCTTCTTTTATAAAATGATGGCAACATTAGATGACAGAACCACCCTCCCAGTATTTAGCAAAATAAAGTCTGGCATCTGTATTTTGCTTCCAATGGTGTTCTCTAGATGTTATCACTTTATAATATTCCCAAGTCTGGCAACCATTGCTTTAAAGCATAACTCAACTGGCACCTTGGCCAAGAAGCCTTCTATTATCTGCCCAGATCCAAAGTGACCTCTGATGTTATTTATGTTGCTTTGAGCCCCTGGCCTTTGAGCAGATTTCTCTCTCCTCCTGGAGACAAAATTCCTTCAGGCAAATGGTCCTTTCTTATTATCTATATACCAAGAAGCTCAGAAAATATATTCTTACACATATGAGAAAACTGAGATCTATAGAAATCAAATTACCTGTAAATTATAATCTCTAACATTTACTGAGCACTTACTATGTGCCAGACATTTTTCTAAGCATTTCAAATACACTTATTCATTTTGCCCTTACAACAAGCCTATAAGGTAGGCTACTATTATCATATCCATTTTGCAGAAGGGTTCTGCAAAGTGCTCAAGGTCACACAGGAAGGAACCTGTCACTCTAAAGTGAGAGTCCTAGGAGCCTGTCTCCAGAGCCCATAAACTTAACACTACACTATGGGAGAAAAGGGACGTGACTTTTGAAAATACAAACAGAGTCCCCTAGTTCTTGGCTGGAATTCTTTCCTAGAAGGCTATGGTTGCAAAATCATCTCTTCTTCAACATATTTTTTTAAAGTATTTATAATTTCAAGTAAATTTATCAAGAGAGTCAATCCCTTTTACAACATCCAATCAGTATTTCAGTATAATTATCTCAGATTTCCCATCCCACATTCTAATTGTCTGGATACATCTGCTTAAACGTAAGGTCTTGCTATTTCTGTGTGAATTTCTTGTCCACCTGTCCCCCCGAAAGAAGTAAATTAAATTAAGTCATCGAACATTGTTCAGGCAACTGTGACAGAAACTCAATAAGGTAGGAAATGAGCCAATAACATCAAGGGTCCTTCCATTAAGATTTTCAATACCTATTTGGTCCATCTTAAATAAAGCAGCTTCATCTACCCCAGATTTTAAATGCAGTGTGTACCCCTACAGGTACAGTCCTTTGGATGGCAGGAATGGCATTTCATACGTTGAGAATCCTGGACTTAAAATACTAGGAAAATATCAATGGTACCAAAAAATCAAGGACAGAGTAGCTGTCCTGTTTAAGAGGCCCATGTGATTTTAATTTAAGGGAGTTTCATATTTCATTTGGCTGAGAAACTGCTCTTAGAAATCACAGAAAAAATTCATCACTGGATGGCCCCAATAGTACATTTTCCTACATAATGATCGCAATACTAATATATACCAAAAATATATTTTAGTAGAAGAATTAACAAATGTTTACACAAGTCCAAATTTACCTAAATGTACTCATCTTCTCAATGTCAATGTGGCAAATATCCCTATTCCCCCATATCAGTGACAATCCCAAAATGAAAAGGCTCTTTTCACAACAGAAAGTACCCCATACACTCTGCCCGAAGACTTCCGCCAAAAAACATGCTCCAAGTTCTCCTTCCAAGGACTCATTTTGCAGTACCAATGACTCACCCCAGGGACAGCAAGAGATGCCTCAGACGTCTTCTATTCTCCATCCAGGAGTACAACCTTGACCACTATTAAGCCCACCACCTTAACAGTGAGGTAGGTCTCTCTTGAGACCTTTTAGCTCTGTTCATTTATCAGCTGTCCCTAAATGCCAGAGACTCCCATGGAAGTTGGGACCTAGGGTTGCCTCCCACAGGACACATGACTTCTCCTCTGAAAAACTCCCCTTGCCCCCAACAAGAGATGATCCAAAGTATTCATAATGTGCAGAGTGGATAAAAGACCTCATCGCAGCCCAAGTAGCCCTCCTTCCTCTCAATGAAATTGTTGAACATCTCATAAGAAATATGTTCTTAGACTCCCTAGGGAGTTGGGGCAGGCCATCACATATTTTTTTTTTAATGTTTTATTTATTTCTAGGAGAGAGAGACAGCGTGAGCAGGGGAGGGTCAGAGAGAGAGGGAGCCACAGACTGAAACAGGATGCAGGCTCTGAGCTGGCAGTCAGCACAGAGCCCGACGTGGGGCTCGAACCCACGAACCGCGAGATCATGACCTAAGCGAAAGTCGGACGCTTAACCGACTAAGCCACCCAGGCGCCCCAGGCCATCACATATTTTTACAGAAAGAGAAACTATATTGCCATAACGTGATATTCCACTAATATATATAAGTGTTGCAAATTTTTAAGAAGTCTTTTTACTTTGTTTAAATTTAGTCACAACCTACGTTGAGGTTAACCTAGCATGTAAACAAATAAAGCAAAGATTCATGGAAATTTACGGAGAAACCCCTAGAAATATATACATAAGTATCCCACATGAACACACAGTAAATATAACTGTATTTACCAAAAACAGAATACTCATCATTTTTCAAGTCATCAGAAAGTATTTTACAAAATTCAACTATTTAGTTTGAGATTTTTCATAAGCTCATGAGATACTTCTGTAATTTAAAAAGTACAATAAAAATGTGTGTGTGTGTGTGTGTGTGTGATTTAACTATATAGTCAGTGAAAAAGAAAAGCTCATAAAGTACAAAATCCAACAAATAATCCAGGCCACAGTTGTTAACCATAATACAATAAAAATAAAATTAAGTATAAGCAAAAAAGTATTGTCAATTGAAAAGCATTTATACAAATAACTTCCAGGTGATAATGTTCTGTTTTGGTTTTTTTTTGGGTTTTTTATTTTAGATAAACGAGACAGCGCACGCCCACACATGAGCAGGGGAGGGGCAGAGAGAGAGGGAGAATCTTAAACAGGCTCCATGCTCAGCCCAGAGCCCAATCTGGCCCCAATCCCTATGAGGTCATGATCTGAGTCAAAATCAAGAGTCAGATGCTTAACCGATTGAGCCACCCAGTTGCCCCCAGGTAACAATGTTTTTAATTATAACCTCAGAAAAGGGCTTGGGTGTGTGTTTTGGAGGTTAAAGCCTACATTTCTGATGTAAACTTTTAATGCCAACATTACTTACTGTTTACATACAAGTGTCACTATTCCTAGCCATAGACCTTTCTAGGGTTTAATTATTTTTGCTAAATTAGTTTGGTTTCCATAGAAATCTCAAACAGCTGACCCTTCAGAAAAGCCTGTGGAGGACACATTATTGCAGACCTTCAGGTGCATCCAGGAGGAGTCTAAAATATAAAAATCAGACCCTGTGGTAAGTTCTTTTACAAACTTACGACCTCTTTAAAGTGTGTGTTTAAAAGACAATGAGTCCCCCCAAGTAACTTCATACTAACTCAAACCATTTCTCCCAAATGACATTTAAGATAAAAAAAAAAAAAAAAAAAAAAATGCAGACTTGCCTCTAACTTATTCTAATTTCCCCAAAGCATCTTCTTCTAGAAGCCAAGAAACTCATTTAGGCTGTTAATTAAATCTGTCCCCCAAAGATGAAACAAAGAACATGAAGTTACAATTCTAAATATACTCCTGAGGTACTGCCCAACACCTACAATATTTTAACATTTGTAAAAGACATATCTACATAGAATCAACTAAAAATACCAAAGTATACCTTATTCTTACTCTGAACAGGCCTCCAGAATTAAACATAAGACCCTAAGAGGAAACAGGACACACCATAAAGAAGGGAAAAAAACTGTATGATTTAAGAGTCAAATAAAATTATGCCATGGGACTTAAAAACTCAGGCATATTCAAGAGGCTAAGAGATTGTTTTCTATAAAGGGAAACGTATGTATTATGTATACAAATCTTTTCATTAAACCCCAAAGTCTCATCTATTTGCTGGTTATAAAAATTCTACATATGGAAAGAAAGTTTAAATTCACTGAACTTGACATTCAATGTATGTGCATATAGACACTGTGCATAATTTCCTGGATGTATATCTTTTAAGCCGCCTGTAAAATGCCTTTGTGACTCTTGCTGTGTTTTACTTTTTTTAGTGTTAAGTGATACTGAGTCTCAGAGCAACAGTTTCATGCCTGGGTGTATACTCTAACAGGATTTCTTATTTTCTGTGGCCACACACAGTTAGAGGAAATTAAATTTGGCCCTAAGAGTTCACACATGAAGCACTAGGTGCTCTATTCCCCTCTCAAATAAACTGTACCACCAAAACTTTAAACATTTCTTGATTCTTCTATATCAAGAGACTGGGTCCCTTAACAGGTTATGTGGTAGAGGGAAAAGGTTCACAGGACTTGAAATCAAGAAGCTCCACCATTTAGCAAGCAGCTCTGTGATGATGATATCCAATGATATTAAAGAAGAGTATGTATTAAAGGAGAATATTAAAGACGAGTATTAAAGGAGAGTAAAGATTTCTTCCCTGTTTACCCTACAAGTCTGTTGCAGAAGATGGGAGAAAATGAATGTTCAACACTCAACAAGCATAGGACCTCTGTTAGGCACTGGGGAAGCAATGATGAGTAGGACACGGGCCTACCTTCTAGGTCTGTAAGGAGCTTCCCAAACTACAAAGAGCACTGCACATGAAGGGCATCCTCAGAGACCAATTGCCTCCAGGACCAGGGTAATGTTCCTGCCCTCACAACAATCAGAATTTGATTCACTCTTTGGATCACTTGTTCTGAAAGGCTTTTCTCCAGAACTCTCCAGGGCTCACTGCCTCGTCCCCCCCAACCCCCACCAGTCTCATCTCCACCCTCACCCCCAGCCCATCAGGTCTCCACTTTGACAAGCCCCTTCTCAGCAAAGCCATCCCTGACACTCAATTATTTTGTTCATTTTGAACATAATTTTATAGAAGATCTTGACATAAGCTTAATAATTTATTCAGTCTTTAAATTTTTTTATGTTTATTTATTCTTTGAGAGAGAAAGAACATGAGCAGGGGAGGAGCAGAGAGACGGAGACACAGAATCTGAAGCAGACTCCAGGCTCCGAGCTGTCAGCACAGAGCCCAACTCGAGGCTCGAACTCACAAACTGTGAGGTCATGCGTGACCTGAGCTGAAGTTAGATGCTTAACTGAGCCACCCAGACACCCCACAAGCTTAATAATTTAAATAATTACTTTGTTAACTATTTTTGTAACTGCAGATTTAGGGGTTCAGGTCTATGTTTTCAATGAGATTATTTTTTTTTAATGTTTATTTGTTCTTTGAGAGAAACAGAGAGCACAAACAGGAGAGGGACAGAAAAAGAGGGAGAGAGAAAATCCCAAGCAGCCTCTGAGCTGTCAGCACAGAGCCGAATCTGGGCCTCAAACCACAAACCTCAAGATCATGACCTGAGCCAAAGTGGGAGGCTGAACAAACTGAGCCACCCAGGTGCCCCACAGGTCCACCATTTTCACAATGGAATCCGATTCTTTGAATTTAGTACATGTTTAAGATGTTGTGATTTATTTATTTATTTACTTATTTATTTATTTATTTTACTTTCTGTTGTGGAGACTTTCGAACAAACATAGAGTGAAAAGGTTAATGAACCCCTACATACTGGTCACGGTGCTTCAACACTCAGTACATATCTTCCTTGTTCCACCGAAATCTCCTTTCTGATTGATGCCCACTGCCCAATTCTGGATTATTTTAAAGCAAATATCAAGTCCTTTTTTCCATCATAATACCTCAGTATACTTCATCATAATATGTCTGTATACATCTCCAAATGATAAAGCTCCTTTTTTTCCCCCAACAAAATCACAATTACATCATCACACCTAAACCTAACATTTTATTTAAAATTATAAATCCACCAGGGGTGCCTCGGCAGCTCAGTCAAACATCCAACTCTTGGTTTTGGCCCAGGTCATGATCTCATGGCCATGAGAAGTCATGAGACAAAGCCCTGCATCGGGCTCTGCACTGACAGTGTGGAGCCTGCTTGGGCTCCTCTCTCTCCGTGTCCCTTCCCTGCTTGCACTCTCTCTCAAATAAACATTAAAAAAATAAAAATAAAAATAAATAAAATATCTCCCAGTACTTTCTCTTTCCCTATTCTCTATTACTTTAATTGGTATCTGACTTACTATATATTTCACCTATTTATTCATTGTCTATCTCACCCACTAGAACGTAAGCACCTTGAAGGCAGGTATTTTTGTCCATTTTGTTCCCTACTGTATTCCTAGTAACTAGAATTGTTCTAAACATTAAAGTCACTGAATCATTTGTTTCTGAGTAAAAGAACCCATTGAAGTCATAAGAACAGACTGGATTCATATGATGTGCTCAGGGCAAAGCCCTATCCTGGCCTTAAATTCCAATTGGTTCTTTCCAAAAAAAAGTGAAGTCCTGTATTCCTGTATTCCTATATAATTGCTCGAGTGTCCTCAAGTGTACTCAAGACAGAACTTGTTAAAGGAAACAAGGGACCTAAAAATTATTACGACATTGACAGAAAGCGATTTTACTTCTGCACAAAAGTTCTTAGTCCTTGAAAACACTGAGGAGCAGAACATTATTTCTGCAACCCGAGTTTGTACATCCTGTTTATTAATGGCCTAGGAACATGCACACACTTACAGTAAAGTCTCCAGGTTCTATTCTGAATTAACATAATAATAATAGCTAACATCTGTAGACCACTTATTATGCACTAAACACTTTGAGTGTTTTACTCACATTAATTCATTTTATCATCATAATGACTCTACGATATAAGAACAATCATTACCTCGTGTATAGATGAGGTTGAATGAGACACACAGTAAGAACTCTACATAGCAGAGCAGAGCAGAGCACGGTCAACATCCCCCAGCTGGGAAGTGCGAGCTTAGGATCTCAGCCAAGGAGGTCTTGGTCCAGGGCCTGCACTCTGAACCACTGTGTTATCCCCAAATATCACACATTAGTGCCTGCCATGCTGCATTCTCCATGAGGAATCCAGTAGTGCCGCAGCTAAGAGCAAAATCGTATCAATTTGACATGGATTAGTATCTGAGCTCTACTTGTCATATGACCCTTAGTAAATTAACTTGAGACTCAGTTTCTTCATTTCTAAACTAGGAATTGTAACAAAACATACTTCACATAATTAAATGGTTAAATTAAACAGTAAAGTATTCAGTACAATTCCTGGCATTTTGATGTCAATGCTACAGGGTGATTAAGAGCAATCTGTGGAGTCAGACTGCCTGACTGCATCCCAGGAATGCCATTCACTCTGTACCCTTGGGTACGTTATTTAACCTCTGTTTTCTCATCTATAAAATGGGGGAAATACTAGTACCTACCTCACAGAGTTATGACAGTTAAGAGCATTATTCCGTGTAATGGGCTTACAACAGCACCTAACATCTTATAAATTCTCAATAAATGTTCACTATTGTTTTACTGTAACTATCTCTGTTATTCTTCCCTCTTCACAACATTTTTCCAAGCTGGCTTTCCATATCCCACACCCCCAGATGTTTGTTATACACTTAACAGAAAATCAAAAGTAACATTTAAACAGAGATTCCGCAAAATAACAACTGAAAAACTTCAAAGAGAGGTGCCAGCGGATCATGTCCAAAATGTACAAATGCAAAGTCTCAGACCTGGTTTCCCACAAGGAAGAGAGCCAGCTTTAAACAGCTGTCAGGCCTGGAGAGAGGGAAGCTATCCCATCACAAAAAGCCCTTACCCTCTAATGGGGTCAAAACAGCATCTAAGGGAGTGGAGGAAGATGGAGAGTAACAGAAGAACCTGACCTTGCTTTCCCTTCAGACACCACTGGCTCCCTCCCACTTGCTCCAGATGAGGCTACAATGGACATAGGAGCTCATGGGAGACCCTGGCTATAGGGTAGATGAAGAAGAGTTGTACTGAATGAAGTCTGATGTGGTATTTTACCAATTAAATAAATTACACAGGCTCAGTGGGAGACAAAAATAAATGGTGACTTGTTGACATATATTTTGCTCATGCAACATATCTTCAGGTAGCAGTTGCCTCCTGTGTCTCAACTCCCTCCTGCTTCCAGTTTAGGAGTGCTCCAGTGACACCCACCCTATCTCCACGCTCTCAACCTCCCATCTCCAACTAACCCCAGCAGATCTTAGACTCACTTAGGGCCCATCCACCATAAAGCTGTAGCCACCTGGGGCCACCTGGGGGCACCTGGGTGGCTCAGTCAGTTAAGCATCTGATTTTGGCTCAGGTCATGATCTCACTGTTCATGAGTGTAAGCCCCCACCCCACTCCCTCTCCCCGACCTTGTAGCCAGGCTGTGTGCTGACAGTTCAGAGCCTGGAGCCTGCTTCAGATTCTGTGTCTCCCTCTCTCTCTGCCTCCCCTGCCCCCCCCCCCGCCACCGTCTCAAAAATAAACATTAAAAAAATTAAAAAACAAAAAAGCTCTAGCCACCCAAACCTCCCTACTGGTCGAGCACAGGTCATGTGCACAAACTCCACTGTCTTTCCACTGTTTTTTGTGCATATCCACCCCCTCTGCTTGTGATGCTCCTCCCCCTCTCCTGCACCTGATGAACATCAACAGTGGCATCATCCTACTAGACACTTTCTCAATCTTCTTTAGATATTCACCCCTGTCTGCCAGGGGCACCCACTGTATGTGCCCCCATTCCATACTTTTTATACTGTACTGGGCTGAAGAATCCATCATGACAGGATAATCTTCAACTAGGTAGGCTCATTAACTGGCACTGAAAAGACTCAATGTATGTTTACTGAACTCAAGGCATTTTGTTTTACTCATAACATTTGTGTGGTTCTTCTCATAGTCTTGCCAGGCAATCCTCTACCTTTAAATTTTCATAGTATATAAATCAAGTATTTCCAAGTACAATATCCTAACAATTGAATTCTTGGTGAAAAACAAAATCTCCTAAAAATGAAAGGTCTTTGTACAAGAGACAGGTAACAGCGAAGAGTTCCAGTTCAGAAGACTATACAATCCATCTGTTCTCTCATGACCGGGGAGGAGCTCTACCAATGAGGAGCACTTGCCACCAAGAGCCTGACACGATGGTCCTGTCCATTTGGAAGGCACCACATGCTTCCCCTTCCTCTCAGAGCTTTGCCCAGATGCAACAAAGCAGATTGCTTTAGATACAAAAACTTTTCTATAGCTTGTGCTGTGGTTCACTGCACGACTTACCTTTCATCTGCCTTCAGAGCATTTTCTTGTCTGGCCTTAAAAACCCCTGGAGATACTTCATAAGATTCAACAGACACAGGCAAGGTCAGCACATTCCAACCCGACTGAAGGAAGAAAACAGATGATATGCACATTTTTCAAGGCCACATGTACCTTTTCTCTGCTTAAGGGGTTGTCAATAAGGGAAAGTTGGGCCTTTACTAAAAGTGGAGGGCTTCCATACATCCTGCTAATAGTCAACTGATTAACTCCTACTTTGTATGGAACTCAAGAAGCTAGCTACATGCTATTTACACTGATGTCATTGTAGGCAAAAATCATGTTTCACTAAGGACAGCTGTACTGGAGAAACAAATACCATTTCAAAAGGATATTCAATACAACTAAGCAGCTTCTATGTTCTTAGCATGACTTATAACATTTTCTTTTACATTTTCAGTCTGGTTCTATTAATTTCATAGGAGGCAAATTCCCTCTGGAGCTCAGAGTTAAGTAACTAAATTCACTCCTTTCCCATGGCTACTATCTTATTATGCCAGTGGTATCTGACCGGGCACTGACTGCTCTGTAGACAGAAACTTGAGGTTGGGGGATGAAAGGAAGCCAGAAGATGGAGGAAGGGGACTGCCCAGCTGCAGATGTTGTTGCATGGTCAAGACTCAGTAAATCCTTTCTGAATCTATGTTCTATCTGCAGACTGAACAATATGGTGGTGAGTGATCTTAATTATTACAGAATACTAAAGCCCAGCAGATTTATTATTGTCAGATACATCAAAATGCTGCATAAATGACTATAAACATAAGTTGGAAGAAAATTAATACTACATCATTTACTGACCCACATACTGCCCCCAAAGCCAGGGCTTTGGACACTGATAGTCATTTCTAAGCCCCTGATTAAGTAAGGCAAACTTACCAGAAGTTGCAACATGACTGAATGGCATGGCCCCTTCTGCTAGTTATCAAAAGTAGCAGCACTACGACTCTTAGTTTAATCCAGTATTCAGAGATATTCATGTTTTCTCTGCAATTCCCAAGACTCAACAGGGTTGCAGGGAGAAGGGAGAAAATAGACTTCTGTGCTGACGTTACCTGGTTTTCTACTCTAATGAGGAGAACACAGTTTCCACAAACCACCCTCATGCTGGTAAAAAGGAGTAAGTATGAGGGTATTACCCAGATGGTCCATTCGAGAACAAGCAGTGACACATCGCTACCTAAGACATCCTGGTGATTCATCACACAAAGCCCTCAGTCCTTCTCCACCTGGACAAATTCACCACAAATGCCCTAACGACATCTTCCATGAAAGCTCCAGCACCCAGAAGTACAAAAGTAAACTGAACCTAGGACTCAAATTTCCTTTTCCCTACCAAAGGCACAAAATATATAATCAGAGTTATGAATTCAGTAGAATGGGGGTGCACATAAGCTTTGCTTCACTTCTAGAGCAAATTCTCAGCAAGGTGGTTTCTATTACAAATTCCATGGGGCAGTAAGGAGTTTTTCTGACCCTTACAAATGTAACTGCATTTCTCTTGTCCCCAACCACTTTCTCCCTTACTCCTAATAATTTCTCACGACCCCTCCATAGCTATGGCCACTTCAGAACATGCTACAAACTCACCATAGCACCGAATAACACATAAACCAACCCCCATCTCCAGGGCAAAGCACCCTTATCCCTTCACTTATGGAAGGAAATCCCCTTCCAGAGCAGATGCCTTCCATTATGGCTGGCAAAGGCAAGGACAATTGCCTTATAAGATGCTTTGAATGTTACATTAATGTGATTTCAATGATCTGTATTAACAGATCATTAGAAATTGATCTGTATAATTTATAATTTACTATTCTGGGAGAGTGAGCACATTTTATGCAATGCCTGAATAGAATTCCAATCCATTAGCTTTAGACTAAATCCAGTTGGGAAGCCAGGTGAGAAAACACAGAGGCAGAGACTTTGGACATAACTTTTCAGCAAGAAGTTCTATTTCTTCTCCCTTCACCTCCCAGTAGTTAAAGACAGAGAATAGAAATGGAAGGAAGGAAGGGAAGGAAGGGAAAGAAGGGAAGGAAAGGAAGGAAAGGAAAGAAAGGAAGGAAAGGAAGGAAAGGAAGGAATGGAAGGAATGGAAGGAATGGAAGGAAGGAAGGAGAGAAGTATGGAGAAAGAGAAGATATAAACACAAAGAGCGGAGAAATAATAGAAAAGGAAAGAGAAGCTCTCTCTATACTGTTGAGGGAGGTGGGAAAACTCTGTGGTCATAGATGAGCTCTTGGATGCTGAAGGCTTGGTTGGCAGGAGGAGATGGTAAGATGACTCCTTATGGAACATAAGAAATGGTCTCTGGAGCTACCCTACCTTGCCATGACTTGTTCAACTGTGTGACTCTGTGATGTGGGTAACAAATGCTACTGAGATGCTCTGACATCCTGAATCAGCTGACAGCACCTCAGCTCCAGGTAAGGTGAGGACACCTAGTTGCCACTGCTGCACTCTGAGCATCTCTTTTGATAGGTGCATACTATTTACTGTTCCAGTTAATGGTCCTCTAGGCAGTTTCTCAGCACCCTAACTATTCTTCCATGTTTAGGCATTTCTAACAAAAGCCCTTCCCATATTTATCTTAAAGGTTTGCAAATGTCAGATTATACTATATTCCTTAAACACATACTATTTCTAGAAATGTCTTCCTGCTTCATGATCTTACTATACAGTGGTCAATATTATGAAGTCCCTTCAAAACAAAGGTAAAGTCATTACATGGTTTGGTGAATAGAAGAGAGAAGGCTGCAGTGATTACCCTTCTTCATTACATTACAAAAAAGCCCCGTATATTGAAGACCTTGCAATAAATGCCTTTATGTTCTTAAAGGCAGAAACATTTACATTTCTCCTTGAGAAATTGAATTGCTTTTATCTAATAGACCCTGTGAATGGTGTATGATCAAGTTTCCCTCTTTGCATTTTAATTTGATAAAAAGCATAGAGCCTCAAGAGAATAAGAAGACAAGTCACAGGGAGAAAATATTTGCAAAAGACATACCTGATAAAGAATTGTTATCCAAAATATATAAAGAACTCTTTAATTTGGGTAAGCACATGCCCTGCCACAGATGAAGCCCAATTCTCTGTCTGTCTCTTTCTCTCTCTCTCTCTGCCCCTCGTGAAATTCTCTCTCTCTCTGCCCCTCACTCGCGCCCTCTCAAAAAAAAAAAAAAAGACCTCTTTAAATTCAATGACAATAAGTAAATGAACAACTGAATTTAAAAATGGTGAGAAGATCTGAACAGACAATTCACCAAAGAAGATATACAAATGGCAAATAAACATATGTCAAAAACTATTCAACACCACGGGGTGCCTGGGTGGCTTAGTCGGTTGAGCGTCCGACTTTCACTTAGGTCATGATCTCACGATTCGTGGGTTCGAGCCCCAAGTCGGGCTCTGTGCTGACTGCCAGCTCAGAGCCTGGAGCCTACTTCAGAGTCTGTATCTCCCTCTCTCTCTGACCCTCCCCTGCTCACGCTGTCTCTCTCTCTCTCCTAGAAATAAATAAAAATATTTTAAAAAATATATTCAACACCACAGATTAGGGAATTGAAAATTAAAACAAGACATCACCACATAACAATTAGAATGGTTAAAGTCTGAAACACTGACAACACCAAATGCTGGTAAGGAGGTGGACAGACTGTCAAGCACTCTCATTCATTGCTGCTGGGAAAACAAAATCATACAGCCACTTTGAGAGTCACTTTGACAATTTCTTACAAAAGTAAACCTACACTCCCAATATGACCTAGCAATCATGTTCCTTGATATTTGCTCAGAGGAGTTGAAAACCTATGCCTACCCAAACCTGCACCCTGATGTATAGCAGCTTAATTGAGAATTACCAAAACTTGGAAGCAATCAAGATGTTCTTCAGCAGGTGGATGATAAACTGCAGTACATCCAGACAACTGCATGCTATTGAGCCAAAAAGGAAAAACAAAAACAAAAAACAAAAAAACAAGCTAACAAGCCACGAAATGACGTGAAGAAAACTGAAGTGCCTCTGTCACCAAGGGAAAGAAGCCAACCTGAAAAGCCACATACTGTATGATGACATTCTGAAAAAGGCAAAACAATGAAGATAACAGAAAGATCAATGGTTACCAGAGATTAGAGGAGAAGGGAGGGTCAATAAAATAAAAATCATTTATTTATTGAAATAAAATTTATTTTAGTTTGATCAACATCTCTTTAACATAAGAAAACCAAATGACAAGTGAAACACATCAGAAATCCTAAATCATACACCAAATAAAGCCCTTCCCTAGCTTTCTGTATTCTAATCATATGGACCTAGCTCATCTTACTATATCCTGTGTAGTGACCACCTCTCCTGAATGTGGAGCCATGAGATGATGTGATAATCAGATCCCCTATCTCAACTTTATCTGAAACAAGTGAAGCTTTTACTTCCTCCTTGACTGACTGTACCATTCCTTCACCGACCAAGGTTGATGAGGAAGTACCCTCCATGACAGATCCACTCTGCCCATGACCCTGGGACCACACATGTCACAGGGCTCTGGCCACAACATGTTGAAGGCCTGTTTACTCTGACCTGTGTTACACTGGTTTTATATATATATATATAATTCTAATATAATTTCAAACTTACAAAAAGGTGCAAGAAATTCTATATGACTTTCAATCACATTCCACAATTACTATCATTTGCTTTTTTATCTCTATATATGTGTGTATTTGTGCATTTCATGTATCATTTGAGAATAAGCTGAGCCATCATGCACCTTTACTCCTAAATATTTCACGGTATTATTTTCTAGTAACAAAAATTTTGCCTTTCATAACTTCAGTATAATTATCAAAATCAGGATTTTAACACTGACTCGACATTAGCACACTATACATATTTGAAAGACAGAGAACATGCACCTTGTCCAGAGGTGCTAATCACAAATTGCTATTAGCTGTTATGACTCTTTAGTATTCTTTAATATGGAACGGGTCTACAATCCTCCTTTGTCCTTCCTGACCTTCATATTTTTGAAGAATACAAGCCAATTATTACGTAGAATGTGACTCAATTAGAGTTTGTCTGATATTGGGTAATCATGATGTTTCTTCATAATTGGATTTGGGTTGTGCATTTAAGAAATGAAAACAGAAGTGATACTGGTTCTCCTCAGAGCATCATATCAAGAGACACAGGATACTATTTGTCCAGTTTTGGTAAGGGTAACTTTGATTCCATGTTTCTCCACTGTAAGATTAACATTTTCCCCTTTGTAATTAGTAATTTTTAAAAACATAATTTGGGGGGCACCTGGGTGGCTCAGTTGGTTAAGTGTCCAACTCCTGATTTTGTCTCAGGTCATGATCTCATGGTTCAGGAGTTCGAGCCCTGTGTCAGGCTCTGCACAGACAGTGTGGATCCTGCTTGGGATTCTCTCTCTCCCTCTCTCTTTGCCCCTTCTCCATACTTGTTCTCTCTTTCCCTCTCTCTCAAAAAATATTTAAAAAAAAATAAAAATATAGGGGCACCTGGGACACTCAGTCATTTAAGCATTCAACTTTGGCTCAGGTCATATCTCACGGTTGGTGGGTTTGAACCCCACATTGGGCTCTGTGCTGACAGTTCAGAGCCTGGAGCCTGCTTCTGATTCTGTGTCTCCCTCTCTCTCTCTCTCTCTCTGCCCCTCCACTGCTTGTGCTTTGTTTCTATCTCTCAAAAATTAATAAATGTTTAAAAAAAATTTTTAGTAAATAAAAATAGAAACATACTTTAAGACTATGTAAATAACCAATGCCTCAGGGCACCTGAGTAGCTCAGTCAGTTAAGCGACCGACTTTGGCTCAGGTCATGGTCTCACAGTTCGTGGGTTTGAGCCCCACGTTGGGCTCTGTGCTGACAGCTAGCTCAGAGCCTGGAGTCTGTTTCAGATTCTGTGTCTCCCTCTCTCTCTGACCCTCCCCTGCTCATGCTGTCTCTCTCTCTCTCTCTCTCAGAAATAAAAGAAAAATTAAAAAAAAAATAACCAATGCCTCATTAAACTTCCATCATTAGTTTTAGCATACATTGATGAGTTTTGCCTCACCTAATTATTACAATGATGGTTGCCATCCTCCTTCATATATTAGTTAGAAAACTATTATAAGGAAAACTTTTTCCTTCTTACTCATTTATTTATATCAATATTGCTCACAGAATTTTATCTTATTTAATGAACTATACCTGTTATTATCATGATTTATTTTAATGCTAAGATTGTCCCCAGTTTGACTAATAGAAGTTATTCAAGTTGGGCGCCATATTTTCCTGACATGTTTCCATCATTGTTTTAGCACTTCCTTACTTACACACACAGGATATTCCAAGTCCAAACAACCCAGAAGAATTGGATAAATTCTTAGAAATAAAGAACATATCGAGACTGAATCATAAAGAAATAGAAAATCCGAATAGAACAACTGTTAGTAAAGAGATTGAATCAGTAATCAAAAACCTCCAAAAAAATCAAAGTCCGGGACCAGATGGCTTCACCGGTAAATTCTACCAAACACTTAAAAGAATATGAATTCTTCTTAAACTCTTACAAAAAACAGAGGAAGAGGAAACACTTCCAAACTCATATTATGAAGCCAGCATTACCCTAAGAGCAAAACCACCACAAGATAATTACAGGACAATATCCCTGATGAACAGAGATGCAAAAATCCTCAGCAACATATTAGCAAACCAAACTCAACAATACATTAAAAGGATCATACACCATCATCAAGTGGGATTTATTCCAGGGATGCAAGGATATTTCAACATCTGCAAATCAATGTGATACAACACATTAACAAAATGAAATATAAAAATCATCTCAAAATACACAGAAGAAACATTTGTGAAAATTCAATATCCATTTCTGATAAAAACTCTCAACAAAGTAGGTACAGAGAGAATGCATCTCATGATAATAAAGACCATGCATATGTGACAAGCCCACAGCTAACAAACCCAATGGCGAAAAGCTGAAGCTTTTCCCTCTAATATCAAAAGACAGGGCGCCTGGGTGGCTTAGTCGGTTAAGCGTCCGACTTTCGCTTAGGTCATGATCTCGCGGTTCGTGGGTTCGAGCCCCGCGTCGGGTTCTGTGCTGACTGCCAGCTCAGAGCCTGGAGCCTGTTTCAGTCTGTGACTCCCTCTCTCTCTGGCCCTCCCCTGCTCACGCTGTCTCTCTCTGTCTCTCTCCTAGAAATAAATAAAACATTTAAAAAATTTAAAAAAAAAAAGCAAGACAAGAATGTCTATTCTTGCCACTTTTATTCAACAAAGTATTAGAAATCCTTTTTTTTAATGTTTTATTTATTTCTAGGAGAGAGAGAGAGAGAGACAGCGTGAGCAGGGAAGGGTCAGAGAGAGAGGGAGTCACAGACTGAAACAGGCTCCAGGCTCTGAGCTGGCAGTCAGCACAGAGCCGACGCGGGGCTCGAACCCACGAACCACGAGATCATGACCTAAGCGAAAGTCGGACGTTTAAGCGACTAAGACACCCAGGCACCCCTAGAAATCCTAACTACAGCGATTACTCAAGAAAACAAAAGACATCCAAGTCAGAAAAGATATAAAACTCATTATCTGGAGAAAACCCTAAAGATTCCACCAAAAAACTGTTACAACTAATAAATCCAGTAAAGATGCAAGATACAAAATCAGCATGTGAAAATCTGTTGTTTCTATACACTAATAATAAACTATCAAAAAGGGAAATTAAGAAAATAATCCTATTTACAATTGCATCAAAAAGAATAAAATACCTGGGGTGCCTGGGTGGCTCAGTCGGTTAAACACCCAACTTCACTTCAGGCCACGATCTCATGGTTTGCAGGTTTGAGCCCTGCATCACGCTCTGTACTGACAGCTTGGGGCCTGGAGCCCTCTTCATATTCTGTGTCTCCCTCTCTTTCCACCCCTCCCCCACTTGTGTGTGCTTTCTACCTTGCTCTCTCTCAAAAATAAATGGGTAAACATTAAAAAAAGAATGAATAAAATACCTAGGGATAAATTTAACCAAGAAGGTGAAACACCTGTATGCAGAAAACTGTAAGACTTTGATGAAAGAAACTGAAGATACAAATAAAGACATTCCATATTTATGGACTAGAAGAACTAATATTGTAGTATTATTATTAATTAATTAGTATTGCACCAATTAGTTCAATTAGTATGGGCGTACTACTCAAAAAAATCTATAGATGTAATGCAATCCCTATCAAAATTCTAATGGCATTTTTCACAGAAATAGAACAAACAATCCTAAAATTTGTATACAACCACAAAAGGCTTCAATAGCCAAAGAAACCTTGACAAGGAAGAAAAAGCTGGAGGCGTCACACTTCCTGATTTCAAACTATATTACAAAGCTACAGAAATCAAAACAGTATGGTACTGGCATAAAATCAGACACATCGATTAGAAGAACAAAACAGAGAGCCCAGGAATAAACCCACATCATCAGGGAAATGCAAATCAAAACCACAATAAGATAGCAACTCACCTCCTACAATGGCTATTATCAAAAAGATAAATAAAAAATATTGGTGAGGATGTGGAGGAAAAGGAACTCCTACACACTGTTGTTGGGAATGTAAATTGGTACAGCCGCTGTGGAAAAACGGTGTGGAGGTTCCTCAAAACGTTAAAAATAGAACTACCACACAATCCAGGAATTCCACTTCTGGGCATTTACCTTAAGGAAACAAACTCTAATTCTAAAAAGATATCGGCACCTCCATGTTCACAGCAGCATTATTTACAATAGCCAAGATACGGAAACAACCTAAGTGTCCAGTGATGGGCGAATGGATTTTTAAAAACGTGGGGTATTTAATAAAATATTATTCAGCCATTAAAAAAAAGAAGTTTTGCCATTTGAAACAACATGGATGGACTTTGAGAGCATTATACTATGTGAAGGAAGTAAAAGAAAGACAAATACTGTATGCTTTCACTTACATGTGGAATCTTAAAAAAAAAAAAAAAAAGAACTCACAGATACTGAGAACATATTGGTGGTAGCCAGAGGCAGAGAGAGGTTGAGGGTGGGAAAAATAGATCAAGGGAGTCAAGATACAACTTTCCAGTTATAAAATTAAGTCCCAGAGAGGTAATATGCAGCACAGTGACTATAGCTAATTATACTATATTATATATATATATTTTTTTAATATTTTTTATTTATTTCTAGGAGAGAGAGAGACAGTGTGAGCAGGGGAGGGTCAGAGAGAGAGGGAGATACAGACTCTGAAATAGGCTCCAGGCTCTGAGCTGGCAGTCAGCACAGAGCCCAACGCGGGGCTTGAACCCACGAACCGCGAGATCATGACCTAAGCAAAAGTCGGACGCTTAACCGACTAAGCCACCCAGGCGCCCCTATACTATATTATATATTAAAAGTTGCTAAGAGGGGTACCTGGGTGGCTCACTAGGTTAAGTGTTTGACTTTTGATTGAGGCTCAGGTCATGATCTCACAGTTTGTGAGATCAAGCCTTGTGTGGGGCTCTGCACTGACAGCACAGAGCCTGCTAAGGATTCTCTCTCTCCCTCTCTCTGCGTGTGCATGCATGTGTACTCTCTCAAAATAAACATTTTTTTTAAGTTGCTAAGGAAGGAAATCTTAAAAGTTCTCATCACAGGAAACAGGAATTGTTAACTGTGCAATGACGGATGATATTAACTAGATTTACTGCAGTGATTTCAGAATATATACAAATGTCAAATTATTATTGTACACCTGAAATATAATGCTATATATCAATTATATCTCAAAAAAATAGAAATCTAAAAAATGTTTTAAATAAAAATAAGAGTTGTTTTGTTAAGAAAAATAATTTTCTCAAAGGAAGGAATACCAGATTCAAAGTGTTGCCCTATGTATTGGGCCAGGTTCAATTCTAAACATCAAACACAAATACCTTTGTGCTTCTTTTCATTTCACTATCTGCCCAAGTTTAAACTAGGCCTAAGACTTTTCTATTCTTTGTCAGATTCTCAAGGATGTAAAAAGTCACTTTTAGATATTAGGTAGAGCAAATTTTAAATAAAGTGGTATTACTTTTATCTTTACTCCCTTTTTGCTGCACACTTGTCCAAGAGTTTAATTCTTTGGTGCTTAGGACCACACTTCATATTCTGTAACTAAAAGGACGCTCTGTATTCGTAAACTAACTGGGGCATTCAATCCAGATTTGCAGCAAATCTTCACCCATATTGCAAACCAGATGGAGAACTTAACTATTTTACAGCAACTAGCATCTGTCTTCTTTTGGTGTTTATATGCCTGGAGTCAAAATCCATAGCCTGCTGTATGTCCCTAGTGAAGAAAGAGGCTTAAAAATGAGATTTTTCTAAGTTTTCCTCTGTGTCCCTTCTAAAATATTTTTAGAACATTAACCAGCTTGATGGTACCCCAAATAAGGAAACAGAAGGAAATCCCTTCCAAATGCAGCCTAACGGCCATACAGGAATTACCTTCCTTTTACCACATGGTGTATTTACAAATGTTTTTCTATATAGTCTGTACAAAGATCAGAAATAAAGATCAATGAACTGCCCTCCTATATATCTTACTGCTCAATAGAAGGTCATCATAAAAAAAATCTGGCAACTAACTCTTACTGGCCAGAAAGACCTGCATATGGTTCATCTCTTTCTGGTATACACTAAATCATAGCCTTAAAGAGAAATAAGTAGGGAAGTTCAATTCAATGCTCTCATTACCCGAGACAAATGGTAAAACAGATGGTAGAATATAAAGCAATTCCAGCTCTTTATCACTTTGGTTCTTCCAGATTTAAACATTTAGACCACAGTGATTTTGAAATATATCCATGAAAAAGGAGGAAAAACAGAAAAGGCATGCAAATTTTCCTGGAATGCAAGCGAGAGTCATGGAGATGGAATTCATCTGGGCCTCAATAAAATGAGAGAGTATGGAGACTGATCTTTTAATACAAAATTAACATAGAACCCAAAGATCACTGGTGCTTTCTGGCACTCAAATGGAAACTCTTTTAGCAAATAAGGTATTTTTTTTAAGGCTGACTGAACCCTCGGCTGGATGGCAATCTTGAATTCACGTCATATACTTGACCAAGCTTTTTTAATGCTCATTTTGATAGCAACAGCCAAGAGCAGCTGTAGATTAAACAGACTGTGAAACCCTCAGATTCGATTTCACTGTGAAATTTCACTGTGAAGAGTAGTCAGAGATCCATCTGCAGAAAGACATTAACCAGTATGACTCCAGTCTCAGCCTAAAGACTCACCCAGGGTAGAGAAAAGGACAATGGAGGGGACGGAGAGAATGAGTGGGTGAAGGTAGGGCAGCAAAGAAATACTTGAATCTTGGGTGCCCTAAATCATTACGGTGAATGAGCCTGATAACATACTCCTGGCAAGAACAGAAGCAAAATATCAATGCAAACTGTACCAGGCTGGCATTCCTACACAGTTCCTGCTTCAATATAATTAACGTGGTGGTAAATTGTTTCTCTCTTTAAGCAAGAGCAACATCAAGCGATTACAAAAGTGAAGAGATTTCAAATAAAATGGAAAATCCCACCACACTCTTAAGGACCTGAAAAGTCCAACACACCAGCAATGGCAAATTTAAGCCCAATGTCCCAGCACTATCAGTTCCAAGGATGCCTATGCAGTGGCTCCAATCCATGAAGAACGGTATCCGCTCAAAACACCACACTGGACAAGGATGCTCAGCCTTTCTGACATCATGCTGCCCAATCTTACTGTCTCAGAACGGATTGGAGATTCTGAGACACACAAATTTGTAGGCAGTTGGAATGCTCTCCCTAGAGAGCTCCGGAACAATTCAGAGATCATAATATCCTGAAGGAAACAAAGGTTTTGTTTTTATTACGCTCTTAGGGACAAACTAAGATGAATCATGGAATAGGAAAAGCTTATATTCTAGGCCCTGATGCTTTTGTTTCCTTTTAACAAAGCAAAACAGAGAGGCTCTTGGGTATGAAACAAAGTGCTGTATTTTGAGACAGATACACTTAACTCTGCCACTTCATCCACATAGTTACTTAATCTCCTCACTATGTTATTAAGTTATAATTCAAGAAAAGATATAAACTTCACTGATTCTGACCTTGACCTCTAACCAGTGCCATACTAGACACTGAAGTCCAAAGAGACCATCTTGCTTAACTATGGGGTTTGGGATGGGTGCACGTGTCCACGTCTGCAGCAAAGACATGTTTTTCAACAGAGCAAGGGAGCAAGTATATGGCAATAGGGAAACATATGTGAAAAGCAAACAATATGCTCTATAGTAAAATTTTAGAAAATTTAGAGCTTGGGTAAGACACGTTTAGCAAGAGCAAAGCCAAGGGTTCTTAGCTAGAAAGTGAGGCATCTCCCATCCCAGAGACCTTACCTCTCCCTATGGCCTAGTCAGTTTCAACTCATAGTGCTGCTCCCAGCAAGGGGCCAATTCTCCTCCCTTAGGTGTCAGCAAAGTTTTTAAGATGTTCTTTCCTTGGTGTTCACCCACAAGTAGTCAAAGTCTGGAATGTTAACAGATCACTCTTGAAGTCTAAAAAGCTACTACATATACCTCGAAAGAATGAATTTCTAAACATTACGTTCCAAGAAAGATCACAAAGCTTTGGGAGTTTGTGAGATTGGTGTACCTGTGTATTCAGAACACCTCTCATATCCATACCTTGTGGATAATTAGATTCCCTTAAGGAGCTGCTTTAGGCTGAAAATCTTCAAGGAAAGGGTGAATCTTTACAGCAACTGTTTATTTTTTCATTCGTTGATATCATTTGCCTAAATTATACATTCTTTTGTTTCCAAAAAGCCTAATACAGTGCCTTGCATATAGTTATGCGATTGACATAAAAATTCATTAACTTAAGTTTTGAGCCATAAGCTTTTCAAACCATTCAAGAAAACAATTTCTACTTCTAACTAATGAACTCAAGGTTGTGGCTTTGTGGATGCAACCCTGAGCTTCTATAGAGCCCTGCCAAGTTTTGTGAATGGGTCATTCATCAGTAGCTCAATCACTACCATTACAATTCTTGCTGCTTCCTGGAAGAGGAAGCGATCTTAAATCACAAGGTCAGATGTTATACTATAGTGGTTTAAAACAAATCTCAACTCTCTCTCGCTTTAGGGTTTTATGACCTATCCCTCTTTGCTAAACAACAGTTCCTCTAGCTATAAAACAGAATACACACTCATTTTCATGTGCACACTAAACTTTTCCTTGTTTACCACAGCCTACAGCTTCAGAATATCCTCTTATAATCCCTACGGCCTTTTTGGACTCTATTTCATTGAAGCACATACCCAAGAACTTACAAAGTGAAGCCACAATAGACTAACCTGGGAAATTAACCCAAGGAATCTCTGACTCACTTTTTAATGTACAATTTCTAATAGCAATTCCTATATTGGGAACTATATAATTGGAAATGATAAGATAAAATTCTTTCCAGGCACAAATCTAAACTGTTGGACTCAGGTGACAATACCTATATATAACTTCAAATTTTCTATTAACTAAAAATGTCTGTATCCTTGCCAAGGCTTCATAGTACATCTGGTAGGACAGAACAATTCATCTCTAAACAGAAGGGAATGGCCACCTGGCCCTCCAAGATAAATCCAAATAAGCCTGGGCAGGTGTCCTTGACCTAGGTTTGGTAATATGGAATCATGGCTTTGAAGCATTCTACAAAGTCCTATACTCTTAGACTCTATGCACATTGCAGCTGATAAGTATAGACTCTCCAGTTTTAAGTGCTGCTGAATAGCCATGGTCAACTCAAAAGATGACCCAACAAAAGAGACAGGGCCAGACCTGAGTCTAACTCCAAACTGGTGTTTCTGAGATGAAGGTGTCATTTGGAAATCACAATAGTGGTGCCCACCAGGAGTAACTGTTACTGTGAGCAACCCTCTGCCCTGGTCAGGAGATAGATAGCTAAAGAGAAGCTAAAAGCCAAAACAACCACCCCCATCAGTTATGCCATTACAACTGCAGAATGTCTTACAGTTTGAATAACACTTCCAGCTTCTCTCCCAAGCCTCACCTTCCTCTCATCTACCTTCACTTTAAGTAATAAAGCAATTCAACAATTTATACAAGCTTCTGACATCTCATCCTAAGAATCTGAGCCCAAATTTTAAGTAATGAAAATCATGCACTGATGAAAAGTCATTACAGAGTTATCTGTGTTTATCTTTGTAGGGTAAAGTTTGAGCAGATTTGCTTGCAGCCCACTAGGAAATACCAAGGCTCCTAAACTCTGCATTTTCAAAGCTAAGACTTCCTCAGCTGGAACAAAAACCCACTGTATACAAAATATCCATATGGGCTGCTCCCTGTCACCGTGGTGTGAATTGTGTGAATATAAAGTTCATATTGTTTGTTGTGCCATGATTAATAAAGGTTTTTGTCTCTGACCCAGGAATCTCATGTCTTCTTCCAACATCTATGAATCTGTGGCAAGCTAACTTGTAAGCTGGCAAGTAGGGCAAAATCTCAGACCCTTTGCATTTCTTGTGATAGATGTTGCTTTCCCACTTGTCATATCTTCTGGAAAAATAAACATGACTGAACAATATTGTCAGTTTCAGAAAATAAAAGCTCAAGACTACTACTGTTTTTAATAGAATGCAATGGCAAATACAGTCATGAAAAAAAGTGGTATATAGTGTATACTGGGTTGCAATGCACAGACTCCCCCATCAAAGCACCAACACAGTCATTCTGCCATGTGTCAGGACTCTTGCCTGTATCACTTTCTAGGAATTGCCCTCAGCAGAAGAAATCAGCCTTAACCAAACTTTCCCCCTCCCCTAGGGGTGGCCTGCATTCAATGATGGGGTACAAAGGCTTGAGCCTCTGCCTCAATTCGAGATATAACCAAATGGCCACTCTAAATCCACAGTTACCCACTGAATTATCAAGACCACCATTCAAATTCTCTCATACAAAATATATAAAGAACTTCATATAATACCAAAAAACCTCAAATAATCCAATTAAAAAATGGGCAGAAGACATGAACAGGCATTTCTTCAAAGAAGACATGTAGATAACCAAAAAAGACATATGAAAAGATGCTCAGTATCATTCATCATCAAGGAAATACAAGTCAAAACCACAATGGGATACCACCTCATACCTGTATGAATGGCTAAAATCAAAAACTCAAACAACAAACGTTGGAGAGGCTGTGGAGAAAAAGGAACCCTCATGCACTGTTGGCAGAAATGCAAACTGGTGCAGCATTTCTACTCTGGAAAAATTTTTTGTGGGCCTTATGGAGGGCCCACAAAAAATTAAAATTAGGGAGCTCATGGGTGGCTTAGTTGGTTAAGCATCCAATGCTTGATTTTGGTTCAGGTCATGATTTCACACTTGTGACAAGCACCACATCGAGCTCTGAGTTGACGGCATTGAGCCTGATTGGGATTCTCTCTTTCCCTCTCCACCCCCCACCCCCACTTGCATACACACACTCACATTCTCTTTCTCAAAATAAATAATTCAACTTTAAAAAAAATTAAAATTGGGGCGCCTGGGTGGCTTAGTCGGTTAAGCGTCCGACTTTCGCTTGGGTCATGATCTCGCAGTTCGTGGGTTCGGGCCCTACGTCGGGCTCTGTGCTGACTGCCAACTCAGAGCCTGGAGCCTGTTTCAGTCTGTGACTCCCTCTCTCTCTGACCCTCCCCTGCGCACGCTGTGTCTCTCTCTCTCTCTCCTAGAAATAAATAAAACATTTAAAAAAAATTAAAATTAGAGGTACCCTACAATCCAGGAATCATGCTACTAGATATTTGCCAAAAGAATATGAAAACACTAATTTGAAGGGATAGATGCACCCCATGTTTATTGCACCATTATTTATAATAACCACACTATGGAAGCAGCCTAAGTGTCCATCAATAGATGAATGGAAAAAGAAGAGGTGGTATGTATACACACACACACACACACACACACACACACACACACCCCAGTGGAATATTATTCAGCAATAAAAAGAATGAAATTTTGCCATTTGCAAATGCTAAACTAAATAAGTCAATCAGAGAAAGATAAATACAATATGATTACACTTATATGTGGAATTTACGAAGCAAAAGAAAGGGAGAAAAGAGAGACAAACCAAAAACGGATTCTTAACTATAGAGAACAAAGCAATGGTTACCAGAGGGGAGTGGGGGGGATGGGTGAAATAGATGATGGGGATTAAGGAGTGCACTTATCTTGATGAGTAGAATAATGTATGGAACTGCTGAATCATTATATTGTACATCTGAAACTAATACAACACTGTATATTAACTACGCTGAAATCAAAATTTGAAAGAAAGAAGGAAGGAAGGGAAGGATGGAAAGGAAAGGAAAAAAATAAACCTCTGCATCACATTTTTAAAAAATCTATTTTTTAAAAGAAATATAAAAATTAAAAAAAAAAACACTATCATAGTTGAATTCCTCTCTCTGCCATATCCTGCTTTCTTCACTTCCCTAAAGAGGCATTTATGAGAAAATCACCCAACAAACCTCCTGCAGAGAAATCTGAGAGTCTCAGAGTCTGTCCTCAGGAACCTGACCGGAGATGTGGAAATTCTTTGCTTCGGTGCCCACAGGATTCTCACCAGCACTTTGCAATGGAGTCTAGACCCAAGAGTCACGTGCTATTTACAACTTCCTTCCTCACTTCATTCCTGCATATCTCAAATTTCAGACTAATCCATTAATGATCATTCACCATTAGGAATTTTTTTATTTAAGTCACTAAAGGGCATATAAACAGTTACTTGAGATCAGTCTTTTGAAAGACTTCCTGGAAGGAGATGGAACATCACAGGATTTCAACTCAAGGCAGATTAAGTAACGATTTTGCATGAGTTTAAATTTCCTGAACTGTGTACATTTTCTAAAATGATGGTCTGCTTCTAAGAGAAGAGCAAATAAGGAGAGAAGGTGAAAAATGAGCAGTTCTGACCAACATAGCCAGAATAAACAGCAAATATAACTGGGCCTTGTTTTCATTTTTGTTTTCTCTGATATTGATATTTAAAAATAGAAATAGAACTCCTTTTCCTGAGAGACTTTAAATGCTGGGACTCTGGTCACTTCAGCTAAAATTATTAATTACCTGTGTGCTTTTTTAAATTCCAAAATGCTACAGATTGGACCCAAAAGACATTTTTAAAGAGTATAGAAAACAGTCATTTGTCAATGTTCATTTACTGAAGGATTTTGCTTTAATAAAACATGAATTAGAGCGCCTGGGTGGCACAGTCGGTTAAGCGCCGACTTCGGCTCAGGTCACGATATCATGGTTCGTGAGTTTGAGCCCACATCGGGCTCTGTGCTGACAGCTCAGAGCCTGGAGCCTGCTTCAGATTCTGTGTGTGTGTCTCTCTCTCTCTGTCCCTTCCCCGCTCATGCGATTTCTGTCTCAATAATAAATAAAAAAAATAAAAATAAAAAAAAAATAAAAACAACAGCAGCATTATTTAAAAAAAAAACAAAACAAAACATGAATTGGGTTTCTACCTTTCTATACCAGCTAACAGAGCTGGAAAATCAAAAGGCACTAGGGTAGTTATTTTCCTTAAAAAATAAAAGTAAAAGCACTAACTCTTCAATGTTAGAGCAAAAAAATCTGCGTACTATCAAAAACAAAAGTTCACCCAAAGGTAAATCAGAGTCAACTGCCGGTCTTTTCGGGCAGAAGAAAGAATATATCAGTCGCTGGCCTTGTTACAGCGCAGTGTTTATAAAACGTTTAATGCAGTGTTTCCTTGCCAATTAAAAGTGAGCAGAGGATTTACCTTTCAGTTTTAATATCTTTGCCTGACTTTTATACTAGTAATATGAGCCAACAGGATTAAGGAAACTATTGAATACAGATTTCTGCAAAACTGTCTTCTGTGGAAATTATCTTCAGGGTGAAAGGAAACAATGCTTCAGGCTGTGAAAGGCAGGATAGATGGAATTGCCATTAGATATAATTGGTACAACTTGAAATGTATTTGTATTTCCAATGTAAAAGCCTGATTATCCGGCCATCCCAGAGATTCCGTGAGCTACTTAATGCCCTTTAATAAAGCCCTTTCTGTTATAACTAGCAAGTGAGGATTCAAAGTAAGAACAGTAAGTCACAGAGTAACTGGTCAAAGAGCTTGCAGTCAACATGCCCTCAAAAAACAGAACAAAACAGGAAATCTTTGATTTTCTTCCTGGGTTGGCTTCGAAGGCAGTGAAGATTTCATGATTTTTAAAGGACTGGGGCAGAAGACCACTTACATGATCACCTGTCGTAACCTGGAATGCAGCACCTATTGTTAGCAATACTGCATCATACCTGCTTCCTCTCTCTCTCTCTCTCTCTCTCTCACACACACACACACACACACACACACACACACACCCCAAAAGAAAAGCTTAAAGAAAGACAATGCCAAGCTCAACATTTAAAATTCTTGGCTTCGGGCATAATCATCAAATCATCAAATAAAGAGTTACTACCCTAAAAAAGAGTCTCCTGTATCTTGCAGTTGACTGGCAAGTGTGACCTTGAGTTGGACAATTGCAAGGCAGGTTGATTTCACAGCCCGTCTCTTAAGTACACGTTAAGGAATCAACTGAGAAAAGAGTAAGGAAGGCCCTAAGAGCCAGCATGAAATCCACGGGTACCCCGCAAGCCTTCGAAAATGCTAATCCTCTCTTGCCAGTTTAAGCAGTTCTCTCTTCCATTAAGTCTGTTCCTTAACTACTACAGAGGCCTTGACTGTAAATACCCCACCTACAGTAGTTACTTCTCAAGGGGTGCTAATTCTCCCCATGTCCCCTTCTTTGTTGCTTCTACGCCTAAAAGTAGAGATATATTCCAGCATGCCCTTTGAGGTAAATTACAAAACCAAGCCATGAATCTACAATAAGAAAAATTACAGTAACTGGTTAATTTCTGTTGTTAGAAGTCTAGAGAATAATGTGAAATGAATTCTCGAGATGTTAGAGGGAGAAGAACTTAACTTTAGATCTACTCAGGTTATGAATATGGAAACAAATGCCAAAAATGCTGGATCCAATGTACTAGTTCTAGGCAATCCCAGTTGTTTCCAATTGTCTCCTTAGTTGCTTAACTCACCTGATGGTGGCCTATGCTAAATGAGGCTGAAACACCAGAATATATAATGTAGCAGAAAAGATACAAAGAGCCAGAGAGACAGGAATAATAAACTGAAAATTATTATATACATGTAACCATCCCAAATATGTCTCCCAAGAAAGCCACAGGTCTTGACCACAGCACTGATAAATATTTAAGTGGTGAGGTCTTTGAAAAGCGCTATATGGTTCAACCTTGTGAATCAAGATATGTGGGAAAGCCACCTTTGAAATAGGTCCCATTACTTCAATAAAGATACAGGATCCCAGAGTGGAAGTGGGCAAAAGAGTCACTTAATCACAAGAGACAGGACTGGCTCGCTAACCATAATAAGCAGTAATGGTAGAGTGGACAAGAATTTAATTTGCTTAGTACAGTTTACCCCAAAAACTATTTTATTAATGAAGGGTCATCAATGTCTATATAAGTCTGACTAAAATGTGTATTTTCATGTATACGAAGTCAAAACATCTATAGGGTGAAAATAGCTGTGAGATTAGAACACCAAGATCACTGTGAAGGAGTCAATCATCTGGAATATGAGACACAACACAGTGACTGTTTCCCCAAAGAAAAGCACTGCCCAATTGACTTGCCATGTCTACTGACCCAGAACTGTACTAGGACTATGTCAAGCACTTTTTAAAAAATTATCATTATTATAAATTATTTTTAGAATGATTCTCAGGAGAAAGTTTGAGTCAAGAGTCTCAAAAAAGACCTACAAATACACCCAAATCTTCCTTAAAAAAATTGTGGTGCCACTCTTTGGGTCAGAAATTGTCACTCCAGAAGGACCCTGCTGATTTCAAAATTACAGTTGTGTATTGTCTCAAAAATAATAAAAAGGAGACTACTGTATGTCAAAATCCATGGGCCACAGGAAAAGCAATACTCAAAGGCAAAATTATACCATCAAATGCCTTAATATATGTTAATATTAAAAACAGGTACTAAATGTAAGAAATTAAGAATATAACAACAAAAAATACCAAACTCAAGGAAATAATTTTAGAAATTAAAACTAAAATTTTATCAGAATGCAATAAGAAATATGTAAAACTATTGCTCTGCAAGTATTTTTTTCTACAAATATTTTTTAAAATACACAAACCTATTTAATGGAAAAAGAAAATGAGAATATATAACTTAATATAAAAAGGTGATAATCACAGATATTTTTATTTATTAAGGTTGTTTATTTATATTAAGAGAGAGAGAAAGAGAGTGGACACGGAGGGAGAGAGAATCTCAGCAGGCTCCACACCATCAGCACAGAGCCCAATATGGGGCTAGAACCCACAAATCATGAGATCATGCCCTCAGCCGAAATCAAGACGCTGATTGAGCCACCCAGGTGCCCCTTTCGATCTAGTTTTGATTGTTATGTAACTCCAGATTTTTTAAGTGATTTAAAACTCATAAAAATATATATATGCAAATCTATAGAAATTGTTTCAGACACATTTCAAGGGGTACTTCAGATTCTCAAGAATGTACCTGCCTCCTGGACTCCTCAACCACACAGGTGCCACTGCTGCGGCCACCAACACTTCATCTGCAGACACCCCTGACCTTCTCGTTCTCTCCTGGGCCGGGCTCTGAAAGCATGGCCCCCTCACACGTTCCCATCATGACAGAAACCACAGCAGCACAGGCCCCCTCGGCACCACTCAATGAGTTCCATGTAGGCTCTGACTCCTGCTACTGTGCTGGACTCCAATGACAGCTACAAAACATTGGCATTCCACAGGAATGGATCCAGCTTTCACAGCAAAGAGGCCAGGTGATGTAGTCTGGAAAGCCAGGGAGTAAACTCCCAACAGGGCAAACACTGGCCAATAAGAGAAAGGAGATGGGAGCTCTCTTGTAGATAAATCCACCTCTCTTCCTCTAACAGACTATTACAACATGTTTTCCATACAACCTGTCTGGAGATGCCCTTCACCCTTGAGGAAGCACTGGGAAGTTCGGTAATGCACCAACTTGCCTTTGCTTCCCATCCCTCCCTGGCTCCCTTTTCCCTTCTTTCAGTGTGACAGGATTGTGTCTCCCAGTAAAACGTTAGCACTAAAGCTTTGCTCCAGCCTCTGTGTTCTAGGGATCTGCAGCTAAGACAGCGATAAATGTGAAAATTTAGAGAAACACTGCTTTTCCACCAAAAATAAAAAAATACTACATTTGACCAAATAGTAGATAAAAAGTTCAAAGAGATTGATAATCACAGACCACAGTGAATGGCAAAGTAAAGGTCCTGTTTCTAGGAAGACACTAGACCTAGACAATATAACAGCTGAACTACACATAACTTTTTTTAATTTTTTAAACTTTTATTTATTTTTGAGAGACAGAGCATGAATGGGGGAGGCACAGCGAGAGAGGGAGATACAGAATCTGAAGTGGGCTCCAGGCTCTGAGCTGTCAGCACAGAGTCTGATGCAGGGCTTGAACCCACAGACCGTGAGATCATGACCTGAGCCAAAGTCAGATGCTTAACCAACTGAGCCACCCAGGTGCCCCTACACCTAACTTTTAAGGTACAAACAATTCCTAATTTATCTATTCTCAACCAAAGAATAGATTACAATGCATTATTTATTTTATCCATTATCATGTTCTTATTAACATAATAAATATAATTCAGAAAAGTTTTCATTTATAAATAAGGATGCAAATATTTTTAAACATTAATAAATAAATTCTAGCAGTGCATTAAAAGAACAACTCATCATAACCAATTTTCAAATCATTAGCAGGTCATGTCAATGTCAACATGTATGAGGGAATTCAATAATTTTCCCAGTGTAACACAAAACTCTCCAAGATCTCTCCCTCCCTTCATCTCTCTCTCATTCTCTCTCTCTCTCTCTCTCTTTCTCTCTCTCTCTCTCTCTCACACACACACACACACACACACACATACACACACAGAAGCACACTATGACTATATGAATAAAACATTTTAAATATACGTCTGGGCCCTTTCACGAAGATGGTGCCGAAGGTGAGGAAGGCATTCCCTGCCTCTTCCAAAGCCGAAGCCAAAGCAAAGGCTTTGAAGGTCAAGAAAGTGGTGCTGAAAGACATCCACAGTCATTAAAAAAAAAAGAAGAAGAAGATCCACAAATCACCTACATTCCAACAGCGCAAGATAGTGCATCTCTGAAGGGAGCCCAAATAGTCTCAAAAGAGCTCCCCCAGGAGAAACAAGCTTGACCACTATGCCATCATCAAGTTCTCCCCTGACTACTGAGTCAGCCATGAAGAAAATCGAAGACAACAACACACTTGTGTTCATTGTGGATGTCAAGGCCAGCAAGCACCAGATTAAACAGTCTGTGAAGAAGCTCTATGACATTGACCTGGCCAAGGTCAACACTCTGATCAGGCCCGATGGAGAAAAGAAGGCATATGTTCAACTAGCTCCCGACTATGATGCCTTGGATGTTGCCCACAAAATCGGGATCATCAAAACTGAGTCCAGCTGGTGAAATCTAAATTTTCTCACCCCCCCCCAAAAAATAAACCCTGTTTACTCCCAGAATCCTTTCCAGCTTTCTTTGTGCTTTCTTCCATTCTTCATTCCAACAGGAGTAGAAGTGACATTTGAGGAAAGACCATTCCACTCTGTGTAAACCAGACTCAGGCATTGTAGGATATTTATCAGCTCTGACCCTGGGTATTAAATTTCATAGCACTCCTAAATCACTGACAACTGAAAGCCCTTCTGTGTTTCCAAGTGTCTTGGAGGATAATCCATCCCTCATTAAGAAACACTGGGAGGAATTCCAGAAAGCTACCCCAGCACCGGTATCCCAGCAACTACTGGGAACTCTCACCTCTTCCCCAGATGACCTATTACCAGCTTGTTTTCCTCCCCTCCATTCTAATCTACCCTCTTCAGAAACTGAAGAGGATACTATCATTTTTGTTCTGCTGGCCTTTCTGAGTATGCTAGAACATCAAGGCCCAGAAAATGCAATATGCACCTCCATACAAAATGCACAAGAGAGCAGCAATATCCACACGGTATAGTATCATGTGGTTTTACTCATTTACACAGGCATTGAAAAAACATAGTTCCTGGGGCGCCTGGGTGGCTCAGTCAGTTAAGTGTACAGCTCTGGATTTCAGCTCAGGTCATGATCTCACGGTTCGTGGAATTGAGCCTCATGTCAAGCTGTGCACTGATAGCATGGGGCCAGCTTGGGATCCATCGATCCATCCATCCATCCATCCATCCTTCCATCCTTCCATCCTCCCTCTTTCTCTCTGTCTCTCAAAAATAAGTAAACAAACATTTAAAAAAGAAAAAGAAGAAGAAGGAAAAACCATTTCCACAGAATCAAAGGTGGCAATCTACCAGGACCCATTAGGTCAAAATATTTGCCACATACTGGAGCTTTTTTTCTCCTCTGACTCTCAGTATAATAAATGCTCATGGCACTGGCTCTAAAGAGAGATGGCTACAAATACAAACCCCATGATGCCCTTTATTCTACATGTTCTTGGGCAATTTATTAACCTCTCTGAACTTAGTTTTCCACATCTGTAAAATGAAGGAAATAGTTATCACAACAACCCTGCGAGGTAGACACTTAGATGTGTGTAAGATGCTCAGTGCAGTGGTGGCTTCATACTAAGGGCTCAATAAATGTTAGCTGTTTTATTATCTCCCCTAAATACCAAGCTAGCATATACTTCCGTTAAGCAGGTTTCCATATTCTTTTTTAATTCTAACCAGTTAACACATTTTAAATGTTCCCTTTGAATATGTAAAGGAGCTTCAGTTTTACATCAGTGTGAAAAGAAACATAAAACTTACTCTTGAAAAAAGAGTTATTGCTTACTATCTCCTCAAAAAACTCTGAGTACTGATGGCAGAAAATGGATCACCACAATGAATCCAATGCCCATCACACTGTAGACACAGAATACTTATTAAATAAGGAAGGAATGAAAAAAGTTCATGATCATAGAGTGCCTTAGAGGGCACCTCTTAATATTTTAAATGGATTACTTCTAACAGTCACTACTATTAGTGGGAATGTATGCCTCTGAAAGTAGGCATCGTCAGCAGCTGACTACGTATGCTATGGTAACACAGATGCAGCCTATAAACAGAGGTTGGTGAGAAACAGTAAAAAACAGAAAAAGCTATAGAACACATCATGTTCTATAATTTACATCCATGGAAATTAACAATACACATATCAGCTGTCAAAACTCACTGAAGAGTATCCTTAAAAGTCAATCATTTCTCTGCTTGTAAATTTTAACTAAGAAGACTGTAAATAAATATTAAAATCTAATTAATAACATGCATGCTGAAATTTTAGAAGTAAAGGGCACTGATGTCTGCAATTTACTTTGAAATGCATCTAGAAATTAAGATTAATGTTGGATGGAAAGAGGGATGGAAAATGAATGGATATATGATCAGGTAAATATACCAAGATGTTGTTGATAAAATCTAGATGGTGTTCACTATACAATTCTTCCAACTCTTCTGTATTTTGACAGTTTTTCACAATAAAATGTTCGGGGGGGGGGGGGGGGGGGGGGGGAAATGTATGCAAAACCATGGTTATTTTCTAAGTATACAGCCAGAAACAGGATATTTACTGAACACATTGACCAAGGGGCTGGCACACAGTAAGCAGTATTATCAGAGAGGGTGCTCATGGATGAAAGGAGGAAAATGTGAGTGAAATGTGGAAGTAAAAGAATAAATGAAAAATAGGAAAGAGAAGTCAGAGTTTATATGGCTAATTCCCATCTTCTACAAAAAACTGAGTCCCAACAATGTTAAAAGCTTCAACTAAAATATAATATGAATTTCTAAAGAAGTACACCCCATCTCAAGGAGGGCAATTATCTAAGGAAAACTCACCATCTCCATCTCTTCTTCTCTCTCCCATTTTGCTTCCCCCATCTGTTCAGATAATTAAACCTCATTAATATACTCATTCAGATCATTAGCATTTTTACCTAGAATTGAAAAAAAAGCTTATTTTTCAAAACATGGTTAATATTTCTTGCCAGAATATGGTGAATATTTTGTATGTTTATGCAAGTTTTTGCTGAGTCTTCCATACTTTTTTTCCTTCTAATTTTGCTTTGACTCCAACTTGTCTCTCACCATTTTTTCCATGATTCTTAGCCATGACGCTGGTCTCAGTCCTTTGTAGGAAAGCAGTGTGTACCTCCTCATGTGAAAGGATTTCAGTATAAAATGGAATCAAGGATAGAAAAGGAGAATCTCGAGCAAGTGTCCTCAGGGAAACAAACTCAAAGACTGAGAGCCTAGTTTCCCATAAATGCCAAATTTGCAGCAAACTGAAACTTATCACTCAACCAATGAACAGCCACCAAGAACCTCTCCCCATCCTCAAGCCAATGGACTTACTGCTTAGACTCTTGCGAACCTCCACTTCTCTGGACTTGTGGCCTCTAAACACAGCCCACCCCAAAACACTCAGGACTCACCTTGAACTTGCTATAGTTTGTGCCCCAAATTGCAATTCTTCTGCTGTTCCTGAATAAACTCAGTTCCTGGCAAGTCAAGGCAACTTCTTTCTTCCTTTACCTATTTAGGTTGACACTCACTTTAGGAGTATTTCTCATCATTGTTCACTTCAGGAATGCCAAGAAGAGACATATACGCAGGTGCATGGCAGACAGTGAGGCAACCTGTCCTAGTGAGGACATCAACAGGTGGGCTGGAAGTTCTGACACCACCTGCACTGAGTGGTGATCTTAGGCAGGTTACTTAGTCTGAACTTTGTTTTTCTTATCAAAAACTTGGAATAATGGTGCCTATTTCACAGAGCTACGAGAAGAATAAGACAATGAGGCTATAAATATCCTATGCACGTGCTTAGAAATTATCCCTGGGCTTGCTTTCATTCCCCACAAAATTTTAATTTTCTCCATGTTCTCCTGGATACTTTCTTACATGTATATATGGAAGTCATTAGAACAGCTCCTGAGAGGGAAAGTTTTAGAACTTCACGATTGTCCGCGGTCTCACGCATAGGAATTCTGTTTATATGCTGCACGTTAAAGTATCCCATAATTGTTTAGTGTTGTATCTTTAATCTTCTCGAGTTACTTCATTGTATCAATTCTCTCTTTAGAATGAAGCATGTCTAAAAGCTCTAATTCTTGACATGTGCTCTTGGAAATCAGCATTTGATTAGGACCAGAGAAAATGAGTAATAGAACACGTGACAAGATTTCATACATTCTTGATCAATATAGTCTGTTATTAATTTTGTTTTTGTTCTTTAGAACAGCAATTTCCAGGGGCGCCAGGGTGGCTCAGTCAGTTGAGCATCCGACTTTGGCTCAGGTCATGATCTCACGGTTCGTGGGTTCGAGCCCCATGTCAGGCTCTGTGCTGACAGCTCAGAGCCTGGAGCTTGTCTTCGGATTCTGTGTCTCCCCCCCTCTCTCTGACCCTCCCCTGCTCACGCTGTCTCTCTCTCAAAAATAAATAAAACATTAAAAAAAATTAGAACAGCAATTTCCAGTCAGGGTTGCACATAATCCAGGGAATAAACCAAACAATTGATTCATGGGACAAAGAAGAAAATATGGAAAATGCTATTTATTTTTTTTGCCTCATTCTTTGGAATTTTTGATTTTTTTTTTGTATTGTACTAGAGTATGAATTCACCAAAAAAGTGACTGGGTAGCTGAGTCAGTTGAGCCTCTGACTCTTGGTTTCAGCTCAGGTCATGATCACAGGGTCATGGGATCAAGCCTTACGTTGATCAAGCAGGTTTAAGCCTGCTTAAAGATTCTCTCCCTCTCCCTCTGTCTCTTTGCCCTAGCTTACACTAAGATTAAAAAAAAATTTTTTTTTAAGTTTAGGAGCTACTGTATTGAACTTACATTATATTAGGAAGTCCTAATTCCTTTTTGCTCCTTGATTTATAAAATGAAGTTATCACAATAACAACGTACAGGGTATGGGGCAACCTGGGTGGCTCAGTCAGTTGAGTGTCCAACTTCAGCTCAGGACATGATCTCATGGTTTGTGAGTTCAAGCCCTGCATTGGGCTCTGGGCTCTATGCTGATGGCTCAGAGCCTGGAGCCTGCTTCACATTCTGTGTCTCCCCCTCTCTCTGCCCCTCTCTGTCTCTCAAAAATGAACAAACATTAAAAAAATTTTTTTAACTAAAGAAAATAACTTTCACAATCAAAAGAATTTTAAATATAGAAAATAACTCTTCCATTCATTGGGCAGTAAGTGCTTTATGGGACTGAAGTCATGATTTTCTTGACAAATAACAGTGGCCAGTATTCTCTATCAAGTTCTTCTAAGAGAACAGTGATAGCACAGATTAGACTCTCTAACCCACATGTCAAAGAAATGCTTCTGAAACTCTGGACTATACCACTGTGGGGTTCTTTGTGGGGGGAGTGAGCCTCTTAAAGATAGGCAGAATCACCTGACTAAAAGGTCTAAGGTCACTAAGAAGTAGTAGGATTGAAACTGCAGCCTTCATCTCATTCCCAAATCTGTTGTTTCAATTTATGCTACTGCTGCATCTTCCTGGGTATCTGAAAACCCCAGTACAGCTTGGGGGCAATGTGGCAGAGAGTTAATGTGGTCTGAGATGAGCAGGAGCAAGCCTAGAAGGGCTTGAGAAGCTTGAGTTTTAGTTCTGCTTCAACTACTTACTGAATTAGTGACCTGAGAGAATTCTTTTCATTACTCCAAACTTTGAGTTCCTCTTCCTACAAAGAGGACACAGTAATCCCTGCCATGCCTACCTCAAAGGGCTGTCAAGATACAATGATATAAAGTATGTCAACATAACTTACAAACTGTAAAGAACTGACAAAAGTCAGGCGTTGTTTTTATGCACTTCCGTTCAGCCATTGCATCGGGCAGGCAGGGAGCCAGTCCTGGATATTTCCTACAGTAGAAGGCACAGATACTCAACCTCAGCAAATTTAGACACCATTTAATGTGGAAGCAAGAGACTCTGTAACTTCACTAGCCAATACCTGCAAAAACAGTGAATCCCAATTCAAATTTGCCTTAAGATTCATCCAAGCATAGAATTGGAGAAAGATGCTAAGAGAAAGCAGTAAGCCTTTACCCATCTGGAGCTGTGGAAGGCAAACTATTATATGCCCTGAAGTCAAAAGGAAAATAGAGACGAAAAACATTCAGTTTGGCATTCTTGGAGAAATAACTGTGTAGACAATTCCAAAGGAAAATACATCTCCCTGTTTCAAAATCAAAATCTTCTGGAAAGAAAATCAGAATCATGTTGCTTCTTTCTAGGCAAGTTCAGAAACCGTCATTAAGTCTTCTTTGCCTTCTTTGCGAGAAGTTGTTCTAACAAAAGAATTACAGAAGGAATACTAAGAGCTAATATGTTGCACAGAATCACTTAATTCTATTATATGCAGGTGGCATTTTTATTTTAATAGCTATGTAGAGAGTACATTGATACTTTTAAATTTTTCCCTGGCCATTTCTGCAGCTCCTGGTGTGTGTCTCAGAAAAATGAAAAAATACGACTGGTAAAACTGACAGTAGAAAAAGAAAAACTTTCTCCATCATCCTCCCTCTGCCTTTTTATTGCTCATACAGATTGGCCTGAAGGGTTTAATGGCCAGAGAATTAATTAGAAATGTCTGTTATAGTAGAAACATTGCTGCTATTGCTGTGCTTAGTGATTTCTCTCTTAACACAGTATTTAGAAGCTAAATTATCACCAAGTAGTAAAACACTCTCCTGGTAGATTCTTCATTTTTCATATAAATTAACTGCAATTTCAGAGAGAGTTTGGGGCCATTTTTCCATTGTGCTGATACGTACATGGTCCAAAGGAGCTCTTAATATGTCTAGAAGTCCTGACAAGCAATTCCTTCCAAACTTGAGACCACACACTAAGATGAATATTAAGATTTCTTATTTGCAAGACAAAGACAAATGATAAATAAGCCAAGAAAAATAAGATGAAGTGAGCACTTTGAGGATACAACCACCATTAAGTAGTTTAACGTTCCCCAGACAGTGACCTGGCATTTCTTATGAGAAGAAAACCACTTCAGAATGACAATTATGGGGAAAAGCATATGTAGTCCAAGGGATCAATAAGCATAAAGAGAAAGTCAATGACAATGAACATAGTGACACAGGAAACCAACCAAATTAGAACCTTAATGAACTCTTCTGAAAAAAAGTCTATCATTAGATCCAGCATCTTCAGAATCAATATGACTGGCACAAATTAGACACTTGATAATAATCGAATAAATACATAGGATAGAAAGGTTAGCCATTCTTCAAAATTATTATCCAAGGATGATTTTTCTCTAGAAATCTAATTTTTAATCCTTAACCTTAAGAGCTAGAAAAAGCTGCTCATATTTTTTTTTTTTCATTTCTAGGAGAGAGAGAGAGAGACAGCATGAGAAGGGGAGGGTCAGAGAGAGAGGGAGTCACAGACTGAAACAGGCTCCAGGCTCTGAGCTGGCAGTCAGCACAGAGCCCGACGCGGGGCTCGAACCCACGAACTGCGAGATCATGACCTAGGCAAAAGTCGGACGCTTAACCGACTAAGCCACCCAGGCGCCCCATGCTGCTCATATTTCTAAAGAGCATAAATAATAAAGTCCAAGCCTCTGACACAGACCATAACTGGCAAGACCTACTGAGCAAAACATCAACTTACATGGCTTTGAATGGCCCACAGCATCGTAACATATCCATCTAGAATTGATGTATTTTAGTACATTAAGATATCTCAGATATAAGGGGCACTTGGGTGGCTCAGTTGGTTAAACGGCTGACTTCGGCTCAGGTCATGATCTTGCAGTTCACGAGTTCAAGCCCCATGTCAGGCTCTGTGCTGACAGCTCAGAGCCAGGAGCCTACTTTGGATTCTGTGTCTCCCTCTCTCTCTGACCCACTCCCAATCCCTCCTTCCCTCTCTCTCTCTCAAAAATAAACATTAAAAATAAAAAATAAAAATATACATCTCAGATATAAGAAATGTTGTAATGAAGCACCTCAAAAATGACTACTTTCAGCTCTCTTGTGACTGAAGCAAACATGAAAAAACATGTAGACAGCAACAAAAATATGTTTTCTGGGCCTCACTGTCAGCAAATAAAGCAGAGAACTAACTATATGGTTGAATGCCCATGAAGTTTTTTGTTATGAGTCAGAATTAAACCCCACTGGAATTTGTGTTTTCCTTTTCTTTTTCAAAATGAGTTTGCATCCCTTTTCCAAAGTGTGTTATGAGGTTTCATACCTGCTATTGCTCGTTCAGACGACAAACCGTTATCTCCTCCATCCTTGATGTCTAGCACCATCCACTCATTGTGAAAATGGACAACACGAGGAAAGAGAACCACAGACTAGTGCCGTCCTAGGAGGAAACTAAATGGGAGCTATGAAACAGGATAAAACTTCTCACGTGGCAGCAGTGGGGACAGTTTTTATTCACAATGAGGGGTATCCAGTGTCACTAAGGGAATTTTAAGACCTACTTTAAGATCAATCACTGAAATCTGCATCCTAATGACTCTTCAGTTTTTATCTGTGGTCTCACCCTCTACCTGGACACATGTGATTATCTGGCCCTGCCCCAGTCCCACCATACTTGACCCTATTTCTGTCTTCTAGAATAATCAAACAGTATGACAATTTCTGACACTGTTCCTAGGATGGTAATTGATTTCGCCCTAGACACTTGAAAAAACTGAAGGAGGCTAGATTCACAAACTTTTATATGGCATGTGTCCTGAGGGCTTTACATACATGAATTCATTTGGTCCTCAGAGCCCCATGAGATAGATCCGGCCACTCATGTTTTTGCAGACCATGGAGTTAAGACAGAGAGAGGTGAAGCAGCTGGCTTAAGAACACACAGCTGAAAATTGGTGGATCTGCAATTTGACTAGAGGCAATCTGGTTCAAGAACACATAACCGAACTCCTGTCTTAGGCTACCTGTCAAAACTTAATGGAGGACCATGGGGGAGGAGAAGGGGAAAAATAGTTGGGGAGAGGGAGGGAGGCAAACCATGAGAGATTCTTGAATACTGAGAACAAACTGGGGGCTGATGCAGGTCGGCGGGGAGAGAAAGGGGGAGATGAGCATGGAGGAGGGCACTTGTTGGGATGAGTACTGGGTGTTATATGGAATCCAACTTGACAATAAACTATGAAAGAAAAGAAGCAAGCAAGCAAACAAGAATGCAAGATGCTAAGTAACCTCTTAACCCCTTACCTACTTGACACTGATTATTTTTGGAATTGTTCAATCCCTTCCATTTGTTCTCCACTTGTTGAAGTAGACACACAAAAAAAGGAGATGAGCAGAATAAAGCCCTGAATGGAAACAGTCAATAAAATTGGGCTGAGTGAATGAATTAAATACTGGGAGCCCCTGTTTTCTCACAGCTGTGCACGTCAGAGTATTCTCAGCCCACAGGCCGAAGCTTTATTCCACAGACTTCTTTCTATCCTAGCGCTGTCATGAACCTGGAGATAATGTGGCCTCTGTCTTTCCCAGTGTCCTTTCCTCTCTGCTCAATCCGCTCTTCTGAGACTGCATTCCCTGCAGATTCTCTAAGAAAGCCACACTGGCTTCTGTTTTTTTATAGTTTTGGTGAAATATTTTAGGCATATAAAAGTAGAACAGACACCACTCAGCTAAAGAAACAAAAACGGAAATAACTTCTAGAAATTGAAGCACCTGTCAGCCCTGCTTAGCACTTTTCTTCTCTTCCCAGAGTTAACTGCTATCCTGGATTTGGGTGCATTTTATCATTTTAATATGAATCTAGAAATGATGCATAATTCCATACGATTTTTATTTTTCTAGTTCTATATGATGCTAAGCTCTATAGAAATGACATCACACTATATTCTTTTTTTTTTTTTAATATTTTTATTTATTTCTAGGAGAGAGAGAGACAGCGTGAGCAGGGGAGGGTCAGAGAGAGAGGGAGTCACAGACTGAAACAGGCTCCAGGCTCTGAGCTGGCAGTCAGCACAGAGCCCGACGCAGGGCTCGAACCCACGAACCGCGAGATCATGACCTAAGTGAAAGTCGGACGCTCAACCAACTAAGCCACCCAGGCGCCCCTATACATATTCTATCCCCTTGGCAAATGGGTTATTTTACCAATAGTAATAACAACAGATGTAAACAACTTTGTCCCCACTACACAACTTAAGGATAAAAAACATTTCCATTACCATGGACGGCCCCTTGATTCCATCCTCTTCCTTGACTCCCAGAGATAATTCCAATCCTGACTTCTGTATTATTCCTCTGTTTTCATGGTTGCTACCACTTATGTGTAAATCCCGAAGACAAGGATTACTCCATTTTGCCTGTTTATTATCTTATGTAATGTTTATATATATTCTCTGTGACTTGCTTCCTCCACTCAGTATTCTGGAAATTCTTCCACACTGGCCCACAGAGCAGTACTTTGTGTTTGCCACAGTGCAGACTACACGGTATGGCAAGGCCACAAATGATGCATTCTCCTACTGATGGCAGTCTACTTTGTTGTTTTAATCTTTTTTATATTAATATGCTTCCGTACACCTGAGATATGCATATAAAAGAAATAGTCTATTATTTTCTATAACTCAAGTCTGCTGGGAAGTAATTTCAGTCACATTTGTATTTTCTCAGTTTATGGTTTTTTTAATGTTTATTTAGAGAGAGAGAGAGCAGAAGGGTGGGGGAGGGGGGTAGAGAGAATCCCAAGCAAGCTCCCCACTGTCAGTGCAGATCCCAATGTGGGGTTCAATCTCATAAGTTGTGAGATCATGACCCAAGCAGAAATCAAGAGTCAGACACTCAACCGAGCCACCCAGGTGCCCCTGAAGTTTCTCAATTTACATCTGAGCTCGAGTCAATTCAATATTTTCATCTCCAATTTCTTCCTTAAAGGAGTAAAATGCAGTCCAGGCAGCATGATGAGGAGGCTTAACTTTGTATGGCAAGAAGGCTTCTGGTCCAGTTATAACTGTCTTCCATTGGCATCACCCTGGTTTTGTTATTTTTGCCATGTCTTGTTTTTGACAATCTTCTTTGGTCACAGATACCTCCTTAGGAGGGCAGAAACTTCCGTTCTGTGGCCATAAACAAATGGAGTGCTGCCTAAGCCCTCTCTTTCTAGATTCACACTAGCCAAGAAAATTTTCCACAGGTTTTTTTTTTTTGGTCTCCCCTGACTTATCAGGAAGAGAGGTTTAAAGTCTCCTGGATGCATGGGGCACTGGGCACACAAACAATAGAAAATTATATTGGACAGCACAGTCTTAAAGGATGCTTACATAAGAGAGAGCCAAGAGGGTACTATAAAGAAAAGCATTCGAGGGGCACTTAAGCATCTGACTTCAGCTCAGGGTCATGATCTCATGGTTCATGAGTTCAAGCCCCAAGTCAGACTCTGTGCTAACAGCTCTGAGCCTGCTTCAGATTCTGTCTCCATCTCTCTCTGCCCCTCCCCTGCTCACTTGTGTGCTTTCTCTCAAAAATAATAAATGTTTATTTAAAAAAAAAAAGAAAGAAAAGCAATCAAGTCCCAAATAGCAGCATTAATGATTTTGGCACCAGGCATTCAGATTCACAGACTAGAGTAACTTCATTTCACTTCAGCATCCTAAATGCCAGAGGGGTTCATGCCAGGGGTAATAGGCATTTTTTCAGAGACCTCAGCGATCAATCCCTCCCTTGAACCATAGGGAAAGATTTCGGCAGGTGCTACTGTCACAGCTCATCACAGGTTCATCTGGGCTATGATGGAATGAGACCATCTTTCACCCTGGCCATTCCCCACACAACTGACATCTGTTACAAAATCAAGGGAGAAAAATTCTCCTCTGGGAAATGTGTATTCTTTAATATAATATACACACTTCACCAAGTCTAAATAATACCAAATGAAAACTTTCCCCTTTTTTCAATGTTTATTTTTGAAAGAGAGAGACAGAGCTCAAGCAGGGAAAGGGCAGAGAGAGGAGGAGACGAAGAATCCGAAGCAGGTTCCAGGCTCCAAGCTGTCAGCACAGACCCCAACAAGAGGCACGAACTCATGGACTGTGAGATCATGACCTGAGCCAAATTTGGATGCTTCACTGACTGAGCCACTCAGGCATCTCAGCCAAATGAAAACATTCATGTTTTAAACGTTTATATTCATTTTATGTGCCATTTGCTGCACATTTGATGTATACAGTCGGTCACTGTATAGTGGTAGATTTTAACTGCAAACCTGAACCCCTCTTCCTCAAGCTCGTCTTTCTAAACAACTTTATAAAAAGAATTTTGTACAGTTCTTGGTTATTCAGTTCAGTCTCATACTTTCTTCTCTCTCACTGTACCAACCTTGAGCCTGTGAGCCCTCAGATGCCATTCCTCTCCTGCCCCGTGGCCTGCTCTGTAGAGTAAGGGGGCTGAGCCCTACAGGCTACATTCCCAAGGTTCCCTGTAGCTGGAGGATCTGCAACCAGCCAGGGATGGTACAGAAAGGAGCCTGGGGACACAGAGAAAGGCGGTTCTCCCCTCCATCTTCAGCAGCATCTACAACAGACAGGAGTTCACCTCCTTCCTCCGTGGTGCCAGCTCAGAGCAGCCAGGCCTACTGTGGCTTCATTTTTCCGTAGCGTGCCCGGCCTCCAGGCTCGAGTAATGCTCACCCTTCCCTCTGTCACCCCGGCCCACAAGGGACATTCCTACCACCGCTAATATCAGGGTTGGCTCACCATGTCCTGTTTGACTTCTTGGTAATTCCATCACCTATGTAACCAATTCCTGCGTTCAACTTCTCTAACTACTCGGAGAGCTTTGTGTGTGTGTTCCTAGTAGGCTCTGACCCATCTCTTCAAAATCTGTTCAAGTTCGCATGGGAAAGCTGACGAGCATCTGCCCCAGTTACTACAAAATGCTCTCATCCCTCCCAGGAGTGTATCAGTCTCTCCATGGAGGCCAAATTCACAAAATTAAATCCATCCCCTAAATCGCCTGCATAATGAGTGCAGGTGCTGTGTCCTGGTTTGTTTTTTACTGTAATCTTCTACAGCAAGACTTACAAAAGCATACCGCTGTGAGACCACCGTGTTGAATGATGCCAGCTGGGCTGGACAGAACCCTCTGGCAGGGGCCACGGTGAGAGGTTCCCCCAATACGCCCCTCAGACTACGAGGATTTGCACCCTGCCCAGAGCTGATCTGGTCCACCCAGAGGGATACCTTTTTCTGATTGGTTTTGGCAGAAGGGTGAGGAGGCATGTTTTGCAATTTATCTGTCTAAATGGGGTTTTTTGCTTTCTAATTTGCACAAGGTAGTTTGCGTTACAGGTGACCCTCTGCCTGTATATCCCTTTTCCTATTAAGATATATGTAGTACCCTAGAGCTGAGATCATCTAACTCATTGTGTAAACTCCTCAGAAAAGCACAAGGGGTCCAGGGATCTTACCTTAGGAGGGTCCCTCAATCTTCTAAGTCATAGCAATTTTCACATTCCAGATCACAATGCATTATAATTATAGGTCCATCCACCGTCCCCATAGATTGTTAGGTCCCCAAGGGCAAGCAAGGACTTGCAGCTTTCTATCTGCAAAGCTTAACAAGGTGCCTTACACATAGCAGTGTTCTGTATGTGTTTACTGGATGAAGACTGAATTGTATTTTACAGTTTACAAAGCACTTTTACTGGTTACCTATCACCTTTAGTGCTCACAGAAATTCTGTGAGGTGATCTAGACGATTCTGCAGATGAGGAAATCAAGACAGAGAAGGCAAGACCACACTCACTGTTAGTAATGCAGGGCGTACTTAAACCTGGGTCTACATATATCTAGATGAATGTTCTATCACACCTATCCAAGGAAGACTCCTGGTCTTTATATACAAGTAACTCTGCTCAGGACTTTGAATAAATTAGGGAAAAGCGCCCCCTCTGGGTGAATGAATTACAAAAACTTCTTTCCTCTGTGTCAGCAAATCAGAAAAAGACTCCATCCTAGCAGGTGATTCTGTATAAAGCACATCCCACCCAATCACACACTTCAATTCCCTATAACCCTTCTAGTAAAGTGAAGTTCAGGGATTCCTTCTGATTTTGCCTTTAAATAACGTAGAGCTTCTTTTATTAACTCTACCACATATTTCTACTATAAAAATGCTTTTCTTCACTTTTTAAAAATTTTTTTGAGAGAGAAAGAATGCAAGTGAGGGGGGCAGAGAAAGGGGAAGAGAGCATCTTAAAAGGAGTAGACGGGGTTGAGGGGGGAGAGGAAGAAGCAGGGTTCACCCAAAATGGGTGAGCCACCCAAAATGGGGCTCATGTTCACCTAAGCGAGGCTCAAGCTCACCCAGTGTGGGACTCAAACTCATAAACTGTGAGATCATGACCTGAACCAAAGTCAGATGCCTACGACTGAGCCACCCAGGTGCCTTTTTTTTTTTTTTTTTAAGTTTATGTATTTTGAGAGACAGAATGCATGCAGGTGCGCTTACACAAGCAGGGGAGGGGCACAGAGACAGGGAGGGAGATAATCCCAAGAAGGCTCCATGCTATCAGTGTGGAGCCCCAACATGGAGTCTGAACCCACAAGCAATGAGATTATGACCTGAGTTGAAAGAGGCAGACGCTTAGCTGACTGAGCCACCCAGTGCCCTTGGCCTCATTTTTAACTTTTATAACATATTTAGATTAAAAGCATTACTGAGGACGCTTCTGATGGCAGCAATATTTTTACCCATATCCCAATAAAATAGCTATTTTATGTTAACTACTTTCTTATCCTTTCTACCGTAATCATCTTTAAATGCTTATGGCACCGTGCAATACAATTTTGAATAGATTTACCACCTCTTTCCCATACCTCTTCCCTCTCACTTGAAAAGGTAGACTTCCCTGCTCTGCCTCTGTTTTTTGTTTCTTCTAATAAGGTAACCCACAGCCCTTCCTAACAGAGACGTGAGCACATTGTTTTTTATCAGCTGTCAATTTTCCATAATTTTTCTTGTGATATCTTTAACTCTCTTGTTTTCAAATAGAGGATATACCAGACTTAACCATTTAGAAGGCAAACGTACTCCATAAGCCACACATTATGCCACACCAAGACCTGCCCTGCTCTCCATCATTTAGCAGATGTCAGAAAATGCCTTTCCAGGCTCATGAAAATGGGGGTGGCTGTCTTGATATTAAACTCACACACACAAAGAAAGCAACTCAGAAATTTTTTGTAACTTTCTTTGGTCTTCCCCTGAACTTCAATAAAGAACCACATCATTCCCTTTTTTTCCCCCTTCTCCTTTACATTATCAGTTGGGGTCCCTTTCTTTACATCTTTGTAGGGAACTGTTACAGACACTTCTGGGATTTATAAAATAATTTCCTTTATATTGATGCAAAAATCCTGTTACTTCCCAACTCAATAGAAACAAAAGTTATGACTCCAATTTTATTTTTCTGTCTTCTCTTTCTAATCTTTACCTCATGTTCCTTTTATCTTACCTTTTCAATTTCTAAGCCTCAAGATCAATCTTTTTCCTCTATTTTTCCATATCACCCTCTAACCCTTGCACAAAACAGGAATTCAGTAATTTCAAACAGGGTCAGGAGCACACACAGCTCTCTTTTCTGTCTATCTTCTGTTACTGACACTTGGTGAACACTGCTCTCCCTCCCCAGTTGAGACTGGCCTTTAAAAATTATATATTACTAACACCTTTATCCTTTCAATGATATAAACTTGACACTGATCTGGTAAGATTCATATATTTTCCCCAGTTTAATTGAGATATAATTGACATACATCACTCTGAGTTTCAGCTATACAGCATAAAGATGTGACTTACACATATTGTGAAACAATTACCACAATAAATTTAGATAACATCCATCACTTCTTACAGATACAGATACAACTAATAGAAATGGAGGTGGGGAGGGAAATAAATTTCTCCTTGTAATAAGAACTCTTAGGGTTTACTCTCAACATATGATGAGGCTAGAGGTGTCGTGCTGTCCATTACATCTCTAGTACTTACTTGAGGTTTGTCGATGTTTTAAGAATCATCGTGGTCATCAGCAAATGAATGGGTAGAGAAAGGAAGACCGTACCTGGGGAACAGTTTGGAAGTAATTGCACTGCTCTGCCGAAAATATCATCAGGACCAACTGAGGCGACAGAATCAACAGAGAGAAGATGGAGCCAAGAGACGAGAGGTAGTAATACTGACAAGACTCTGCATGTGGGATGTGGGGGTTGAGGAAAGACATAGAGAATGATTTGTGAGTTAGGCTTTCGTAGCTGGGCAATATTGTCCTTTATGAGATAGGACAACAGGGAAACGGGCAAGTTTTTATAGAAACTTGATTCATTCGGTTTTGGTAAATATTCTTCATCTGGATAACAACCCTTTGCTTCTGTTTTCATTCAATTCAAAGTTGACATAGTATTTTTTAGGTATAATGAGTATGGAGAAATTGACTTATGCTTAGCAGTTAATTTTTTGTGTTTGCCTTCAAAATGCCCATGAGACAGACAAAAGAGAGTGACTGATAAACAGATATACAAGCCTGGAGGTGCTTGGGTGGCTCGATGGATTGGATGTCTGACTCCTGATTTTGACTCAAGTCATGATCTCACAGTTCATGGGATCAAGTCCCACATCAGGCTTGGTGTTGGCAGCATGGAACCTGCTTGGGATTCTCTCTCTGCCCCTCCCTCTCTCTCTCTTTTGCTCTCTCTTGCTTTCAAAATAAATGGGGGAAAGGGAAGGGAAAGGAAAGCAAAAGGGGAGGGGAGGGAAGGGAAAAGAAATACAAGCCAAGAACTTTTAAGAAAGGTCAGGGCTAGAAATATACTTTTTGAGTCTATTATATATATAAAACATTTTTAAAAATGTATATATATCCTTTGTGCCTTTTTTTTTTAGCTTTTATCTCTCAACTCCAAATCCAATTCTGTACTGTGCTTTGTGATGCTGGGACGAAGACTCCCCAAAATACATTTCCCAGACTCCTTTGCCAGCTGGCTTCCTGTTAAGACTTGCACCAGAGACTGGAAGGCAGATCAAGCAGACAAGCAACTTTCTCCTTCCCTTTGTCTAGTGTTCCTGTCAGTAGCACCCGTCCCAGACGCAACGCCTCGCTCCCACCACAACGGTCCACTGGCACCCATAAGCGACCTCATCGCAGGCCACCATCTTCAATCTGGTCATAACCACTCCTCTGAGGCCTGAGCCCCAGCTTTGCAGGTCCTTTACCCTGGGTTCTAGCCTTTGACAATCCCAACCTGTCTCCCCAGAAGGGGATCAGTAGCAGCCTCGTCAGTAATTATCTCCACTTTAGCTCAGTGCCCCCTTTTGTTTTTTCTTTCCTCCAACCACCCATGGAAACAGTTCTCTATATTAAATTCTCTCTGTTTGAAGTGTGGAGGTTCCTCAAAGAATTAACAATAGAACTCCCCTATGACCCAGCAATAGCACTGCTAGGAATTTACCCAAGGGATACAGGAGTGCTGAGGCATAGGAGCACATGTACCCCAATGTTCATAGCAGCACTCTTCACAATAGCTAAAACATGGAAAGAGCCTAAGTGTCCATCCACGGACGAATGGATCAAGAAGATGTGGTTTATCTATACCATGGAATACTCCATGGCAATGAGAAACAATGAAATCTGGCCATGTGTAGCAACATGGATGGACCTTGAGGGTGTTATGCTGAGCGAAATAAGTCAAGCAGAGAAGGACAAATATCATATGTTTGCACATATAGGAGGATTAGGAGGAACTTAACAGAGGACCCCGGGGAAGAAGAAGGGGGGAAATGGTGGGGGAGAGAGGCAAACCATGAGAGAGTCTTGACTGCGGAGAACAAACTGAGGACTGATGGGTGTGGGGGGGAGGGGGGGAGATGGGCATGGAAGAGGGCACTTGTGGGGATGAGCACTGGGTGTTATATGGAAACCAACTTGACAATAAACTATTTGTAAAAAATAAAATAAAATTAAATAAATAAATAAATTCTCTCCATTTGAGGGGCTCCTGGGTGGCTCAGTCAGTTAAGCATCCGACTTCACCTCAGGTCATGAACTTGTTGTTGGTGAGTTCGAACTCCAAGTCGGGCTCTGTGCTGACAGCTCAGCCTGAAGTCTGCTTCAGATTCTCTGTCTCCCTCTCGCTCTCCCCCTTCTCCACTCACCCTCTGTCTGTCAAAAATGAAGATTAAATTCTATTTAAATCTTTAGTATAGTTTCTATTTTCTAACTGGACAGTGACTAATATGCTTTGGGTATATAAAAATGAATAAACTTGGGGCTCCTGGGTGGTTCAGTTGGTTGGGTGTCCCAATTCAGCTCAGGTCATGATCTCACAGTCTGTGAGTTTGAGCCCTGCATCTGTCATCTGTCGTCTGTCTGTCTCTCTCTCTCGCAAAAATAAATAAAACATTTTAAAAAATAAAACAAAAATGAATAAACTTTCCTACCTTCCAGAAGCTCACAGACCAGTTAGGAGATGAAAACAACCACTACATGTACTAGTTTCTTTCCAAGATGGGGGACAGCCCACCTTGCTTTCCTCTTCACCCCAAAGTTAGGAGGAAGAAAACTTGTAACTGCTGAAGTAGGGCAGAGAAAAATCACAGCCTAGAAGACACATAAAGAGGCCATGGATGAGGATGGAGACAGTCTGCCTGGAAGAGCCACAGAAGGCCTAGAAACTCAAAATCACTGATTACCATGGAAGCCAAAGTGAGGGAGCAGGCTGACAATGGGAGTAACTGGATGGGCACAGTCTGGCTTCCTCTCCATCCCCACCCCCATGAGTAGAGTGCTCAGTGGCCAGTCACCCCCCATCCCCCCATCTCCAGGAATATAAAAATGATTTTTCTCCAATGAAGTAAGATTAAGCATCAGGGATGAACCAGAACAGCGAGTGGCAATGCTGGAACTTAGGGGTCCCAGCTTAACAAGAGGGACCACTCACTTTCAGATGAAGCCTGCCAGTAAAGAGGCCTGACTCACATCCAACAAAATCAAATTTTCTATTGTGTAAGTCTTCATTTTTTAAAAAAAAGAAAGAAAACAGACACATGCTCAGAATCAAAAGTCAAATAATATATAAAAAGAATACAGGTTAAATACTTTCACTTTTCTACACCCACAGAGGTCCCACCTACTCTCACCCACCTCAAAGGTAACCTCTCTAATTTCTTAGATATCCTTCTAGAGTTTTTACATAAACACAAGAAAATATATTTGCATATTCCAATTCTCACTAAAATTAGTATACAATACATACTAGTCAGTCTGTTATTTTTTCAATAGTAGCTATTCTAATAAGTATGTGCTGGTATTTCGTTCTGTTATTAATTTACACTTCCCTCCTGTCTAATGATGTTGAACATCTTTTCATGTAATTTTTGCCATCTGTATCAGTCTCTCATGGCTGCTGTGTGTTACCACAAACTTGGTAACTTAAAACAACAGAGTATTATTCTCTCCTAGTCCTAGAGGCCTCGAGTCCAAACTCAGGATCACTGAGCCAAAATTAAGGTTCAGAAGGGTTGTGCTCCCATGGAAGGATCTAGCAGAGAATCCTTTCCTTGCCTTTTCCAGCCTTTGGAGATCATTCCTTACATTCCTTGGCTCCTGGCCTTTCCTCCATCTTCAAAACATGTGGCTAATATCTTCTCTCTCTGACTCTTTCCTTCTGCTTTCATGACATGTGAATGAACAAAGCAGAACTTCACGACATTTGTAGACCTACCTTGAGAAGTCACATAATATCACTTCTACAATATCCTGCTGGTCAAGGCTGTCAAAAAGATCCTCCCCAGGGGCGCCTGGGTGGCTTAGTCGGTTAAGCGTCCGACTTTCGCTTAGGTCATGATCTCGCGGTTCGTGGGTTCGGGCCCCACGTCGGGCTCTGTGCTGACTGCCAGCTCAGAGCCTGGAGCCTGTTTCAGTCTGTGACTCCCTCTCTCTCTCTGACCCTCCCCTGCTCACGCTGTCTCTCTCTCTCTCTCTCCTAGAAATAAATAAAACATTTAAAAAAAAAAAAAAAAAAAAAAGATCCTCCCCAAAGAACACATGCAGGTGACCAGCAGGAAGTGAAAAGATGCTCAACACCACCAATCATCAGGGAAATGCAAATCAAAACCGCCCAGAGCTATCAACTCACACCTGCTAGAATGACTATTTTTTTTTAATATTTTTATTTATTTCTAGGAGAGAGAGAGACAGCATGAGCAGGGGAGGGTCAGAGAGAGAGGGAGTCACAGACTGAAACAGGCTCCAGGCTCTGAGCTGGCAGTCAGCACAGAGCCCGACACGGGGCTCGAACCCACGAACCGTGAGATCATGACCTAAGCAAAAGCCGGACGCTTAACTGACTAAGCCACCCAGGTGCCCCTAGAATAACTATTATCAAAAACAAAGCAGTAACAAGTGTCAGCAGGGGTGTGAAGAAGAGGAAACACTTGTGCACTGCCGGTGGGAATGGAAACTGGTGTGGCCACTATGGACAACAGTATGGAAGTTCCCCAAACAATTGGAAATAGAACTACCATAAAGGATCCAGCTATCTCACTTCTGGGATTACATCCAAAAGAAATGAAACCAGAATCTTCAAGAGATATCTGCACTCCCATGTTCACTGCTGCTTTCTTCACAAAATTCAAGACAGGGAAACAACGTAAGTGTTGATTAACAGGTGAATGGATAAAAAAAGAGAACACACACACACACACACACACACACACACACAGGAATATTACTGAGCTGTGAGAAAGAATGAAATCTTGCCATCTGCAACAGCTTGAATGGGCTTTGAAGGTATTATGCTAAGTGAAACAAGACAAAGACAAAATACTATATGTTCTCACTTAACTGACTGAACCACCCACGTGCCCCTTGTTCTCACTTCTATGTGGAATCTAAAGAAGCTTAATTCATAGAAACAAAAAATAGGAAAGTAGTTGCCACTGAGGAGTGGGGAGATGGGGAATGTTAGTCAAAAGGTACAAACTTTCAGTTATAAGACCAGCATGTTCTGTGGATCTAAGGTACAGCATGGTGACTATAGTTAATATTGTATCATATACTGGAGAGTTGCTAAAAGAATAGATTTTAACTGTTCTCACAACAACAACAAAGGTAATTACATGAGGTGAGAAAGGTTTTAACTAATCCTATTGTGGTAATCACTTTTGCAATATATACAGCAATATATACATGTATCAAATCATCACATCACACTATATCTCTTAAACTTATCAATTATAGTGCATTAAAACCAGAAAAGGAAAAAAATTTACATATCCCCTAAGACCTAGCAATTCACTCCCAGATATATACCCAACTGAAGTGCATACATATGTCCCAAAAGACATGCCAAAGAACACTCACTGCTGCATCATTTGCAACAGTCCAAAGCTGGAAACGATCTCTTAAGAGTAGAAAACGTACGTTTATGTATCATGATAGATATGGCCGACTGAATACAGAAGTTAAAAATGAATCAAATGCAACTATATGCCTCAACATGGATGAATCCCACAAACATACAGACTGTACAACTCCATTTCTATACAACTCAAAAACAGGGAAATCTGAATTATGGCGCTAGAGTATTTTATTGTTTCCCAATGGTAAAGTGCCAGGACTATAAAACTGAATCATCTATCAAATTACGATAGTGATTACCTTTGGGGAAAAACAGGGGTATTGACTACAGGGAGCTCTGGGGAGGCTTCTGGGTTGCTGATAATGTTATTTCTTGATCTGAATTGTGGCTACAAGAATGTAGTTACTCTGGGGTAACTTACTGAGTTTTGTGTACTCTTTTACATATAGACCAACAAGCAAACATCTGTAAGGCACCTAATGTGGACAGAAGATTGCATTGGGCACTGTGTTCTCTCCTCTTTTACCTACTTTGCTAGCATCACCCCATTGGAGGGAGCCCATTCTTATTAACTAGTTCAAGAAACAGTACAGGAAATGAGTGCAGCCAGCTTCTGCACGTCCATTCTGAGAGAGGGGCCCAGGCAGGCTTAGGCCAGAGGTTCAATCACTTTGATTAGCAGAGTCCACAGCAGAACTTCCCAGTTCATGACAACTCTTCTGTGCCACATTTAAATGTCCAAAGAGAACTGCACTGCTAATGGCCAGGATACCCCTGCTCAAAGCTTGAGTGACCCTCATTGACTCAGGAAGCAGTAGTTGATAGGGGGCAAGAAGGGCTTCTGTGACTCCCCTATGCTTGAGGTGGGTAGGAGGCAGAGCTAAGTCTGAACTTGTGGAGAACTGTGCTCTGGTTACACACTAATTACTCATTTTCTCAGCTATAAAGCTATAAGAATGGTTGGGGCGCCTGAGTGGCTCAGTCAGTTAAGCGTCCACCTTCGGCTCGGGTTATGATCTCGGGGTCCGTGGGTTCGAGCCCTGCGTCAGGCTCTGTGCTGACAGATCAGATCCTGGGGCCTGTTTCAGATTCTGTGTCTCCCTCTCTTTCATTCCACTGCTCAAACTCACTCTCTCTCTCTCTCTCTCTCTCTCTCTCAAAAAGAAAACATTAGAAAAAAAATTTTTTAAAGCTGTAAGAATGGTAACACACCTATCAATATTTAAAAGGACTTATATGCGTAATTAAAGTTTAATGACATCAGTGTTTTGACAGTCTTGCCTATAATACAGTTGGAAATTTGTTATAAATGTAAAGAAATAAAAACATTTTAATTTGGGGGGAAAAATATAGCCCTTCAAACTTCAAGGGGAGGAGACAAACCCTACCTCTTGACAGGAGAATGGCTAGTTTCTAGAAAGTTACGTGACTTGAGGAAATGCTAAGTAAAATATGCCAGGCAGGGAAAGACAAATACTACATAATTCCACTTATATGAAGTACCTAAAAGAATCAAATCCATAGAATCAACGGGTGGAATTGCAGCTGCCAGGTGTGCAGTGAGGAAGACGTGAGGAGGGGTGATCACTGGGCATAAAGTTTCAGTCAAGCAAGATGCAGCAGCTCCAGAGCGCGGCTGTGCACCGCTGGGCCTGCTGTCCACAGCAGTATACTGCACACCTGGGGAGTTAAGAGGGCAAATCTCGCGCTCAGTGTTCTTTCCATAATGAAGTGTTTTTAAAAAGAAAGTTATGCAATATAGGAGACACTCTCTTGATCATCTTTAGAAAATGAAATCCGCTGCAGTGACCTTAGCATATTATTGGGAGAGGTTAAGGTAACCACCAAAAGAGCTAAATATAGAGTCAGATTAAAAGAATTAAGAGAGGGGCACCTGGGTGCCTCAGTCAGTTGAGCATCAGACTTAGGCTCAGGTCATGATCTCGGTTCATGAGCTTGAGCCCCGCATGTGAGTCCCACGTGTGGCCCACTGCTGTCAGCACAGAGCCCACTTTGGAACCTCTGTCCCCCCCCTTCTGTCCCTCCCCCTCCCCTACTTGCATTCTCTCTCTCTCTCTCTCAAAAATAAATATGACAGGGGCGACTGGGTGGCTCAGTCGGTTAAGCATCCAACTTCAGCTCAGGTCATGATCACACAGTTTGTGAGTACGAGCCCCACATCAGGCTCTGTGCTGACAGCTAGCTCAGAGCCTGGAGGCTGCTTCAGATTCTGTCTCTCTCTCTCTGACCCTCCCCTGCTCACGCTGTCTCTGTCTCTCTCAGAAATAAAACAGTAAAAAAATTTTTTTTCAATAAATAAAATAAGACATTAAAAAGAAAAGACTTAAGAGAGATTAACCCTGGAGGCTGGAACTGGGGCTGATCAATAGTAGGGCAGAGACCATGATTTTTTTCCTTACACATTCTGTAATATCTTTCAAACAAGTACATGTATTAGTTTGATAAATTCTTTTAATATTGTTAAAGGGACACCTGGCTGGCTCAGTCGGTAGAGTATGCGAGTCTTGATCTCAGTGTTGAGAGTTTGAGCCTCACATTGGGGCAGAGATCACTTAATAAAAAATATATTTTAACAAATATTGTATTTAGAGAACTGAGGTTGCTGGAGAGGAGGTGGGTGGGGGATGGGCTAAATGGGTGATGGGCTCTAAGGAGGGCAATTGTTGGGATGGGCACTGGGTATTATGTGCAAATGATGAATCACTGGGTTCAGTACTACACTGTATGCTAACTAACTTGAACTTACATCATTTTTTAAAAAGACAAAGGAAAAAATTTCTTTAACGAAATTAAAATTTTATAAATGTTTTTAAATACTGTATTTAAAAAATATATATGTAGTTCAGATATGAGCTGTTGGTTACACACTGCCACTTCTGATCTCACATCAGCCAGCAGTTAAAACCCAGTTTCTTTACTGGTTTCCTTAAAGAAAAAAAAAAAAAAATCACTCCAAATTTGGTGATTATTTGAATCCTTTATGGAAATTTATAGAAAAGGATCACATAAGATTGATTGTTACATTGAAGTTTTCCTAAATACGGATTTAAAAATTTTTATCAAACTATTACATGAATTTGATTTCTAGATTTCAAACAGTACAGGCTTGTAGTAAAAATCAACTGCCACTCCCCACCTGATTTCCATTCCCAGTCAGTTCTGGAAGGTCAGCCTCTTTCAGTCTTTTCAACTAATTCTGGACTTAGTTCTTCTCGTGGTTTTCACTTGAAAATCTTCCGTTTGAAATCTCTGTCCTCCTTCCAAGTCACTTCTGTCTCCTCAAGTTTACCTGTTCCCCTTCCCCAAGAGGAAAGAGTGCAGAGACTTGCCTGGATCCCTGACTGAGTACCAGGAGCTCAGCTTCAGCTCCTGGGCAAGTTTATCACAGCTACCTCTCTTCAAAGGTTTGGCATTTCCAGCAAGGAATTTGATAGTTGCTGCTTGTAAAAGAAAGTTTCTCCTTATTTTACACCAATTAGTAAAATATAGAATAGCATAGTCAATCATGGAAGTACATTCAATGCTCAGAAAAAACTCCAAGAAGAATGGTTAACTCTAAGGAAATCAGAAAAACTTTCCAGAAGGGAAAGAAAAAAAAAAAAAAAGCTTAATAAGGCGGGGAAGGCTTTTCAAATAGATGGAAAGGCCTGGAAAGGGTAAAAAGTCACACATCGTCTTAGGGGAATCTGTATTTTTGCAGTATGGAGTTCAAGAGGAGAAAATGTGAGAAATGAGCCTAGAAAGTTAATAAGAGTCAGATGGTCCTAATATGTGAGGCTAAGGAGGCTGGATGCAAGCCCATAGTCCAGGAGCTGAAATTTTAAATGCCTGTAAAATGCCAAACAGATCGTGCAAATGAGCAAAATGAAATCATGTAAAGGAGAAAAAAGACAGGAAGTGTACAACTCTGTGGAAACTGGGGAAACTGTGCCTTTCCAAATGGAACAGTTCAATTATTTTTACGCAAAATATAAGGTTAGTGTTGCCAGAGCATCCAGTGTTTTAGTAGCAGAATATCTAGATTTTTTTTTCCACATTCTCTGATTTTTATTTTTTTAATACTTTATTTCTGAGAGCGACAGCGTGAGCAGGGGAAGGTCAGAGAGAGAGGCAGACACAGAATCTGAAAGTCTCCAGGCTCTGAGCTAGCTGTCAGCACAGATCCCAATGCGGGGCTCGAGCCCACGAACTGTGAGATCATGACCTCGAACTGTGAGACCATGACCTGAGCCGAAGTCGGACGCTTAACCGACTGAGCCACCAAGGCGCCCCAAATTCTGATATTAAATGTTGGCAACTATTACATGGGGTTTTTTCAGGCTCAAGGTATGTAATCAAGAAATATTATATATATGCTTGAAAGCTTGTTTCAGCCAACAGACTCAAGTTTTTACCTCTTTTAGAAGCAACAGAGAAAACCATTCTAAAGCTTTAAGACCTGGTGGAGCCAAGGTAAGATCCAGTTTTAAAGATTGCCCCAGTGGCAAGATGTAGAATGGACTGATTGGGAATGTGAGAAATTGAAACTGAACATACAGAGAGAGGTCTGAATGCTCTTGCAATTGATCACTGAATGCAGATGTGCTGAGTTTAAAGTAAGGTACGATGTTTATATAACGATTGCTATTTTTCAATGCAAGTAGTGAAACAGTCCGGAGCATTTCTACCAGAAGGAGACCCCAAATGATCACTGAGAATTTTATTTCTGTAAATCTTGGGTGTTACGCTTTCAGAGAGAGAACGGATTTCTTCATGACTTTCCATGGGTTCCTCTTTTTTCGTTTTTTCTCTCAAAGGTACTTGCCAATAGCAATAAAAGAAAAGACTGCACATCTGGCTTTAGAAAGACAGCTCGCTGAACCTCTACCCTCTGCTTCTGTATTATATCAATCGCAGAAGCAAACAGATATTTTCTGCAAACACTTCCCACGTGCCCACATCTCTGAATATAAAATAAACAGTGCAGGCCATGAAAACAGACTGTTTTAAACAGCACATTCCAGCTGGGAAAACTGTCTAAACATGATCCTTATTTTTATAGTCATTTAAAGATGTACTTTATCTATTAAATTAACTTTTAAAAAGGAGACCATGGGGAAAAGAGAGAGAAGAGGCAGAGGGAAAAGAGAGGTTACTCATCTGTTTTTCTCTAACACCTAATACATCCATTTCTTTATGCTTAGATGACAATATATATGTATTTCCGCACAAAATTACTTTATCCAGGCAAAGATAAAAAATGTTAGCCGCTTTTGGTGTATTTTTAAGTTTTTTTTTCAACCAAATCTGTACAAGACAAATCAAAGGCTATCTTTGTCCATATTCCAACCAATTTAATCAGTGAGAAACCATGTTCCCTAGTTCTACAGACAGAACCATTCAGGTGCTGTCCACGCTTGGCCCCATCCCATGTCAGGAGCTCACAAGGTATGCCCAGGCACCAAGTCCATCCCACCTATCCCCAGAATGAAAAAGAAAGGAGATACTACATTAGTATCACTGCACGCCAGGCAGGCTTTGAAGACCGTCTCGGCTTCAGTGATATTATCGGCTATTTGCAACCTGAGGAGCACATGAGGAGGTCAAGGGTTCACATGCAGGAAGGGAGCTCCAGCCTGCTTTCCCACCAAATCCTGGGCTCTGGGCTCTGTTCCCATGCTTTTCTAAGCTGCTTTACTTCTCATAAAGATATGTATGGATATGACTCTGGCATCAGAGACCTTGCTTTCATTGCTGTAAAATTCCCTTTCTCCATGGAGATCAAAATCAACACTCCCACCCACTTGTTCCTGCTTCTGTCCATGGAGTTTCAGCTTAGAGAGAGTATAGCTCCCATCTCCCAGATCAGAATAAATGTTTGCTCAAACATTTCATAACTGAATATCTGGTCACTCTTAAAGGTACATATCTTAAAGAGAGAGATTCTTGGGGTGCCTTGGTCACTCAGTCGGTTGGATGTCCGACTTCGGCTCAGGTCATGAACTTGCAGTCTGTGGGTTCAAGCCCTGTATCGGGCTCTGTGATGACATGACAGCTCAGAGCCTGGAGACTGCTTCACATTCTGTGTTTCCCTTTCTCTCTTCCCTTCCCTCGTTTGCCACCTCTCTCTCTCTCCCTCTCTCTGTCTCTCACTCTCTCAAAAATAAACATTAAAAAAATTTTTTTTAAAAGAGAGATTGTTTATCATACTTTATTTACCATTCTCTCCTCACCACCCACTCATCCCCAACAAACACATAATCCACAGCATATTAACACCATATGGCTGTGTTAAATTTTGTAATGTGAGTTTTCATAAGATTTTATAATAAACTCCTAAAGCTACAATGAAATATTTGTGCTTCAACTAGCATTGTCTAGGCAGCTGGAAAAAAAAAACCTTCATTGTCTTGCTAAAAGGAAAGCTCTGTGACATTGACTGTTAGAATACAAAAGAATACAGTTTGATAGCTTCTCAGCCTTTTTAGCTAAGATCAAGCAAGATCTTAGCTAAGATCAAGCAAGTGTAGTACAAAAGAATACAGTTTTTTATTCTTTTATTTATTATTGAGTTCGTTTTCATTAACCAGTGTATTAGTCTGCTAGGACTTACATAATAAAATGCCACAGACCACGGGGCTTAAACAACAAATATTTATTTTCCCACAGTTCTGGAAGCTGGAAGTCTAAGATCAAGGTGCTCTCAGGGTTGGTTTTTGATGAGGCTTCTCCTTCTGGCCACCTCCTCACTATGACCTAACCTGGCCTTTCTTCTGTGCGCAGGTATGGAGAGAAGTCTCTAGTATCTCTTCCTCTCCTTATAAGGACACCAGTCCTATCAGACTAGGGCTCCACCATTCTGACCTCACTTAACCTTATTTACCTTCTTAAAAGGCTCTATGTCCAATTACAGTCACATTGGGGGTTAGGGCTCCAACATATGAATCGGGGGTTGGGGGGGGGCAGGGACACTATTCAGTTCATAACAGTGATTTTTAAATTTCAGTAATAACTCCATGCGCAGCATGGAGCCCAACACAGGGCTCAAATTCACCACCCTGAGATCATGACCTGAGCTGAAATCAAGAGTCAGATGCTTAATTGACTGAGCCACCCAGGCTTCCAAATAATAATCATTTATAACAATATTTACTGATAATTTACCATGTGCCCTAATCTATACTAAGTGGTTTACACATATTATCTCATGTGATAGTCACAGAAAACTTCTGAGATAGGTATTTCCATTCAAGGTGAGATAACGGAGGCTTAGAATTTAAGACCCTTGTCCAAAGAGATACAAATGGTAGGTGGTAGACTGGGTCTTAATCCAGGTCTGCCTGAATCTAGAATACATACTGTCAATTGCTATGCCACACTGCTTCCATTTAAGCTCTTTTCATATACATTATTCAGACTGGAATACAAAAAGAACAATAATGGAGACGTGTGAATGATTATGTACACAAGTAGAACCAACAGATTGTGCTGAAAATCCCTGAATTCTTGTTCAGTTAAATATAACCTCTTCAGTCTAGGAGTCCAAGTCTTCGAAAATTCACCCAACCCTACACTTTTGGTCATATGCCTCATTATACCTCACTTTCATCACCACGGCCACTATCCATCCCAGAAAGGCCCCTCCATCCCAGCAGTAGACTCTGTTCCTCATCACATACAATCCTCTCCCTTCTGGTTTCTCTGCCTGAAGTGTCCTTCCCTCCCTCTTCATGTTTGTTCAAACCCAATGCTGCCTTTTCCAAGAGGCCTGTCTGATCTTCTTTCTCCCTCATAGGCCTCAGCATTTTGAACTTGTATTAGAGACAGTCTCTTCCTTATATTTTTTATTTTCTTTTTCTTTTTCCTCTATATTTATGGTTCCTCCTGTTAGATTTTGGATTTCAGGAAGAGAGGAAGTTAGCAGTATGTATTTTTGGAAGTCACTTACCCTTCTAACCCTCAGCTTCCTCCTCTTTAAAATGGAGATAGTAATACTGCCAGTAAAATGTGGCCTTGGGGTAAAGTTCAGATAAAGAGTGTGGCTATGGCAATGACATGGATGGAGGTAGAGAGCGTTATGCTAAATAAAATAAGTCAGTCTGAGAAAGAAAAGCACTATATGATTTCACTCATGTGTAGAATTTAAGAAACAAAACAAATGAGTGGGGGTGGGGTGTGGGGGTGGAGAAAAATAGACTCTTAGCTACAGACAACAGAAGATTACCAGAAGGAAGGTGAGGAAATGGGGGGAGGGGGGAGTGGTAAATGGATGATGGGTATTAAGAAGGGCACTTATTGTGATGAGCACTGGGTGTTATATGTAAGTGATGAATCACTAACATTGTACACTTAAAACACTGTATGTTAACTACACTGGAAATAAAACTAAAATAATAAAATAAATTAACATGAAATGTCATGAAATGAAATGAAATAAATAATAAAATAAAATTAAAAAAATAAAATAAAAAATAATGTGGCTGTAAGACCCTTTGTTAAACTCAGAAATACTGAAGTTGTGAGGCACCTGAGTGGCCTGGTTGGTTAAGCATCTGACTTTGGCTCAGGTCATGATCTCACGGTTTGTGAGTTCAAGCTCCACGGGCTCTGTGCTGACAGCTCCAAGCCTGGAGCCTGCTTCAGATCCTGTGTCTCCCTCTCTCTGCCCCTCTCCTGCTCATGTTCTCTCTCTTTCTCAAAAATGAATAAACGTTAAAAAAATAAAAAATATTGAAATTGTTTCCTCACAGATCCTCTCAGAGAGACCATAGGATTACTTAGAATCTTAAAAACATTCTTCCCATAGCACTCTGTGTCTCAGCACAAGGTAGAAGGGGGTTTTGTAAGTGTGGCTTTTGTCTAAAGAAGCAGATCCGAACTTGATACACAGTCCTGTAGAAACACAAGTTATGTAGCAAGTATGTAGGAAGCCTACAAAGTATTTGGCTAAATGGGTCAAAGACAGTTCAAAATAAAAAGAGGCTTCTAAGCAGAAATCAAGCTGAGAGTGCTACTCAGATGCAAGCACGTGTCATTTCCTGTGGGAAAAATAGTGTGATTTGTTGACCCAGAACCCAGAAGGCAGACCCAGGAGCCACAGAGAACTACTTTCCAGTAGCAGAACGCTAATTAAAGATGACTTCCTGTTCTCCAAGTCAACAGAAATGGTGGCATGTGCCCAGCTTGATTCCAAAATTGCTATATACCTCCTTTCTGCCCCCTTTTTGAACAGGGTGTCCCTGTGGTTATCCCATCCCTCTCCCATCATTATATGTGGGTTACAAGAGTATTCAGACCACTTGTCTTTTCTTTCTTCCTTTTCTTTTTTATTTTTTTTTTGTTTAACATGGCTTTCCTTCTAAGGAACTACACCAAAGAATTCCAGCCACACTTTATCTTAGCTCAGGCTCCTATAACAAAACACCATAAACTAGAGGGCTTATCAGCAACAGAAATGTGCTCCTCACAGTTGTGAAGTCTGGAGGCCCACGATCAGGATGCCAGCGTCCTCAGGTCCTATTGAGGGCCCTCTTCTCGGTTTCAGAGGACTGACTTTTCCTTGCATCCTCCCCTGGCAGGAAGAGTGCAAGCTAGCTCTCTGACCTCTTCTCCTAGAGGCACTAATCCCATTTATGAGGGCTCCCCCAGACTTAATTACCTCCACCTCCAGACACTATCACATGGGGATTATATTTCAACATAGGAATTTGGAGGGCACACATTCAGTCTGCAGCACATTTGAACCTACTCAAATAAGGAAATATTAAAATCAGAGCCAATGCTGTAATAAGATGCAACTTTTGTTTTTTACAAATAGTTTATTTTCAGGTTGGTTTTCATATAACACCCAGTGCTCATCCCCACAGGTGTCCTCCTCCATGCCCATCTCCCCGCTCTCCTCCTACACCCATCAGTCCTCAGTTTGTTCTCAGCATTCAAGAGTCTCTCATAGTTTGCCTCCCTCCCTCTCACCCACTATTCCCCCCCTTCTTCTTCCCCACTTTCCTCCGTTAAGTTCCTCCTAATCCTCCTATATGTGCAGACATATGATAGCTGTCCTTCTCTGCCTGACTTATTTCACTCAGCATGACACCCTCAAGGTCCATTCATGTTGCTACACATGGCCAGATTTCATTCTTTCTCATTGCCATGTAGTGTTCCATGGTATAGATAAACCACTTTTTTTTTTTTAATAAGATGCGACTTTTGAAGGACACCTGACTATATTGTGTAGGTAGAAGGGATGTGACTCTTTGCTCCAGAGGGCTGACTAGGGTAGAAAGTTTTCAAATCTGGCCAATTCCCTCGCTTTCTGTTGTGCATATGCCCCAGCTCACTAAGAGGTAGAGGTAATTTCCCCTTTCTTTGGATCTGGGCTAACCTTGTGCATATTTTCACCTACGGAAAGCAACAGAGATGATGTTTTGGGACTTACAAGCCCAAACATGAAAAGAACTGGCTACTCACACTTTCTGCCATTGAGAACTGTATGAGAATATGCGATAAGAAGCCCAATCCAGGAGCGCCTGGGTGGCTCAGTCAGTTAAGCGACCGACTTTGGCTCAGGTCATGATCTCACAGTTCATGGGTTCAAGCCCTGCGTCAGGCTTTGTGCTGACAGCTCAGAAACTGGAGACTGCTAAGGATTCTGTGTCTCCCTCTTGTTCTGCCCTTCCCCTGCTCATGCTCAGTCTCTCTCTGTCTCAAAATAAATAAAACATTATTTTATTAAAGTTAAAAAAAATAAAAATAAAAAAAGAAGCCCAATCCACATAAAGAAGTCAAATCGGGGAGAATCAAGGTCAGTGAACCCAACTGAGCTCCAGGCCAACAGCCAACACCAACTGACAAGACATCTTGGATATTCTAGCCCATCTGAGCCCCAGCCCACATCCCACAGAGCAGAGGAATCACCCAGGTGATCCTAGCCAAGTTAAAGAATCATGAGAGATAATACAACATTTATTTTTTTAAGCCACTAAGTTTTTGGTAGTTGGTAATGCTGCAATAAATAACGGAAATAATTCTCAGGTGACAGTATGAACATTGTATTTGATGACAATACAGAAAACAGTCAGGTCATAAGAATGGAAACACTGTTAAGATAATCTATTTTAGACCAATGTGTTCGTCACTCCAGGAGAGAAAATGTAGGCCACACAGTAAGTTCATGAAGAGAGAATTCTAAAACCCATTTCTTCTGCCTTCCTAATTTGTTGAGGCCTTCAAACAAAATGGCTGAACAGACCGACCCATGTTCTCCCCATCACAGTTACATTTCAGAATTATTGGTGAACGTGATATTATATCCTATTTTATTCTTTCAAAAAAGAGCAGAGGCAGCAATTTCTTATATGTTAATCTAGACTTTCTGAGACTACATGTCTATGACTATGTGATATGTCTGAGGCAATTTTCGATAAATTTATTTGGATGAATGATTTAGAGAATGTCTCTCTTCGTATAAAACTTCAGACAAGAAAAGGCTGATGGAGGAGAAAGAAACGTTCATTTTTAAAAGTTCTATACAGAACAGGAAAGATCTGGCTGTTGCTCACAGTCAATTTTCAAGTGGCACGGAGGTCTGGAGACCATATGTTGTTTTCAAGGTGAGGAGAATGCTATGGGAAGCGCAGCCTTAAAACAGCTATACTGTGAATGGCAATCTATGCTGAGTGAAATAAGTCAGACAGAGAAGGATGGGTATCATATATTTTCACTCTTCTGTGGATCATGAGAAACTTAACAGAAGACCATGGGGGAAGGGAAGGGGAAAAAAAAGTTAAGGAGAGGGAAGCAAACTGTAAGAGACTCTTAAATACTGAAAGCAAACTGAGAGTTGACGGGGCAGGGAGAGGGGAAAATGGGTGATGGGTATTGAGGAGAGCACTTGTTGGGATGAGCACTGGGTGTTATATGTAAGTCAATGTAACAATAAATTATATTTTTAAAAAAGTAAAAAAGAATAAAAGATAAATAAAGCTACTCAAAATGGAGGTGTCTAGAAAATCATTCCTTTACTCTTTGAAGGACCCTCAAAGAGGCACTCTTTTTCTCAAAAACTTTTGATGATTCATTCTCAGGCAGATTCACAACCATGCCATCATCTGCTCATCTTGATTTCTGCGATGACTATTTTATTCTTTGGAAGCATAAACCAGAGGATTTGTAGCCTTTTAAATGGAACTGTTGTTTTTTAAAATGAATATGTATCTTAGCAGGAAAAACATTTGACAACAGGTTGATTTTATTTTACATGAACAAATGAGACATAAAAAGAAGAAAAGTGTCCTTTACACTGTCAATTCATTGCAAGTTCTTAAATAAACAATGAAATTCAACATTTTCAGTTTAAATGTCATCATCTGTCATATTACACAAATATTCAATGTATTTACTCAGTGTTGCCTGCCCAAGTATCAAAATTCAGGGAAAAATATAAATGATTAAAAGGATGATAGAGGGGCGCCTGGGTGGCTCAGTCAGTTAAGCGTCCGACTTCGGCTGAGGTCATGATCTTGTGGTCTGTGAGTCTGAGCCTCACTTGGGGCTCTGTGCTGGCAGCTCAGAGCCTGGAGCCTGCTTTGGATTCTGTGTCTCCCTCTCTCTCTGACTCTTGCCTGATCCCACTCTGTCTCTCTCTCTCAAAAATAAATAAACATTAAATAAATAAATAAATAAATAAATAAAAGGAAGATAGAGCTGTATTTTGGTAATTCTATTACCATTATTTGCACCACAGGAAAAAAAACTGTGAGCTGTGAACAAACTGCATGTTTTGCCTTGACTCCTTGCCTTGCAAAAGAAGTAAATATCTGGTATCAATTGCTAATTAAGCCGAAATAAGACTCAATTCACCTCTTTAAATGGTCTTGCTAAACCTACCCCTTCATTGTTCACAGGCCTTAATGAGTTGTGTTTTTATAACTTCTATTTTTATTGCTTTCCAGATTATAGAATCTGTTTTCACATGAGACCTACTTATATAACTCCCTCTGACCCTTTACTCTTCATAAAAATTCAATAAGCTTGTAACTAGCACATTACGCCTTTACAATATGTCATGGCACTTATTATCAGTAGGCAAGGGGGCGTGGTTTCCCAAACAGAGCCATAGGAAGTTTAATGTGACTTCTGTCAGCAAAAAAAGAGAACACTGAATGTCTAATAAATGAGATCTTTGGACACAGAACACCAAATTTTCCAAATCAGCATTCTTACAAATTAAAGATGAATCTCAGGACACCTGGGTGGCTCAGTCGGCTAAGTGTCTGACTTTGGCTCAGGTCATGATCTCACATTTCGTGGGTTCGAGCCCTGTGTTGGGCTCTGTGCTGACAGCCAGCTCAGAGTCTGGAGACTGTTTCAGATTCTGTGTCTCCCTCTTTCTCTAATCTTCCCCTGCTCACGCTGTCTCTCTCTCTCTCTCTCTCTCTCTCTCAGAAATAAATAAAACATCTTAAAAAAAAGATAAATCTGAGGTTTGGATGAACTTTTCTCTGAAGGATGTATGGATTAAACACAAGGGAAAATAATTAAATAAAAGCATTTTAGGTTTTGTTCACTATTTGGACAGATATATAATAAGATACTATCATATCTATTGATGCCATAATACCTATTTGTTCTTCTCAGGAAGAAAATATATCCTTCAATTTATCTTTTTTAAAATATGAATTAATATCAAAGTAATAAATCATTAATGAGGTTTATTAAAAATTTCTTTTGTTTATTATTATTTTTTAATATTTTATTTATTTCTGAGAGAGAGAGAGAGAGAGACAGAGTGAGCAGGGGAGGGTCAGAGAGAGAGGGAGACACAGAATCTGAAACAGGCTCCAGGCTCTGAGCTGGCTGTCAGCACAGAGCCCGACGCGGGGCTCGAACCTACAAACCATGAGATCATGACCTGAGCCAAAGTCGGACGCTTAACCAACTGAGCCACCCAGGCCGCCCTTAAAATTTCTTTTAAAAAATTATTCTGATAACCAGTTTTCAAAAGCCTTACTGATTACATTTCTAAGACCTTTTCAAAAATGTATTGTTTTTAGATAATCTTTAAAGATAAAAAATTACCCTTTAATTTTTTTACTTAGAATTCTTTTGGTATATACATACAATTCTTTTGTTCTATGTATATAAAATGTATATGGGGCACCTGGCTGACTCGGTTTGTACAGCATGCAACTCTTGATCTCAGAGTTGTAAATTTTGAGCCCCCTGTTGGGTGTAGAGATGACTTAAAAATAAAATCTTTTAGGGGCACTTGGGTGGCTAAGTCGGTTAAGCAACATGAACTTGCTGTTGAGTTCAAACCCTTGTCGGCTCTGCGCTGACAGCTCAGAGCCTGGAGCCTACTTCAGATTCTGTCTCTCTCTCTCTCTCTCTCTGTCCCTCCCCCACTCACACTCTGTTTCTCTTTCCCTCAAAAATAAATATTAAAAAAAATTTTTTTAAAGAAGGTTAGACCAATTAATGGCACCTCCAAGAAATCGTGATTTGCCCATTTCTCCCAAATCTTATCAATGAATTTTTAAGCTTTTGTTTATATTATTCTTATTCTTTTGTTTATAATATATACAAATTGTTATAACAATTTGTAAATGTTAAATTAATACTTATATATCATTTTATGCAATGTCCCTACTACCACAGCTGTTGCCCATTTTTCCATTGCAAACTATTTATACATAGTTTTGATATTAGGCTTTAATTGATCATTTATTATACATATTTGCCATTTTTGTTTCCTTTAATTGCATTGCACAGAAGTTTTATCTGTGCCCCTAACAGGACAAAGAATCTCATATTTAGATAAGCCCACCACTTTTAATTTTTTATGAATTTTTTTTATAGTTAACACTTTAATTAATCGGTGACCTGTTACACAATGGTTTAACATGCATGTAACAAACATGTTCTCACTAACAAGTGTTTCAACTGTGTTAGAGAAGTATTCTCCAATTTTTGTGCTATGTATAAATTACTAACCGCAAGACAAACTGTGTATAATATAGTGGAATAGAGGGGCGCCAGGGTGGCTCAGTCGGTTAAGCGTCGATTTCAGCTCAGGTCATGATCTCATGGCTCATGAGATTGAGCCCCACATTGGGCTCTGTGCTGACAGCTCAGAGCCTGTTTCGTATCCCATGTCTCCCTCTCTCTCTGCTCCTCCCCTGCTTGTGCTGTCTCTATGTGTCTCAAAAATAAAAATCAACATTAAAAAACTTTTTAAAAAATAGTGGGATGGAAAAGAGGAGAATACTGATGTTATATCTTTACTGCATTGTTTATGTATCTTTTGTTCTATTATATATATTTTGTCTATCTTCTATTTTTTTCTATATATCTCCGAATAGATCAGGGAAAAACTAAAAAAAAAAAAAAAAACTAGTTCATTGTTTGTGACAACTCTATCATACTAATATAAGATTTTCATAAGGAGAAACTACAGGCGCCTGGGTGGCTCAGTCAGTTAAGCATCTGACTTTGGCTAGGTCATGATCTCACAGTTTGTGGGTTTGAGCCTGGGTGGGACTCCGTGCTGCTGGCCTGGAACCTGCTTCAGATTCTGTCTCCCTCTCTGCCCCTCCCCAACTCGTGCTCTGTTTCTCTCCATCTCAGTAATAAAAAAAAAAGGGGGGGGGGACTGAGTGTGGGATATATGCGAACTCTGAATTCCTTTCACAATTAGTTTTCTAAATCTAAAACTATTCTAAAATAAGATATTTATTTTTTTAAAAACTTTATTATATATCCAATTTAAAACTTATTTATCCAACCCAACTTCCCAATCCCAAGCACCAGTCTCTCTCCCGCAGGGAGAAGGACTCCAGGGAAATCATGTTGGGTCCCCCTAAGTATGATGTGATTGCACTTTGGTTCAGTCCCTGTGACAGTGACTCCAAATCCTCCCACCACATGGCCTAAGTGACTCATCGATAAAGACTCCTCCTCTATAAGGGCCAGAGACAAAACTCTCCTGCAAAATCCTATGAGTAACCTTCTTTCTCTCTCCAATGAATTTTAGCAAATGGGTCCAGTACATCTCTTTAATGTGGGATTTTAATAACCATAGTACCCAGTTCTGGGACCTCAGCCAAAACCTAAGGCAAAAGGAAAAGTGTCATTTAATATCATTTTACTCTAGCATAGAAGACTCTTCTTTCTTACAGAGTATTTCATTGAAATTTTAGTGGACCTGATTACTGTATGGGTACCCTGGGTTTAGATTCAAAATCTCCCCAGAAATCACCACAACAAATCTTTAGGCCATATCTTTTGAAATAATTGAAAGGTAGATTAACCAATTTCCAAACCATCAAGACACTGTAGAACTCTGGCCATAAAGAGTACATTAATTCCATTTACACGAAATAGTCCTGCTGACCATCTATTATCCTCGTTAGGTTAACATCTGGGTCTTAAAAATACTTAATTCCAGACTATAATTGTAAATTAGTAGACACTGGTTGAGTCTTTCCTCTATTCTTCCTCACCTGCTTAGAGAAAATGTGCATGGCTAAATCACAGTATGGGTGTTAGTAGATCTTGATATTCTTCAAGATATTAGAATAAAAACTTACCTAGGATTCAAGCTTGGCTTTGGCTGGACAAAGTACTTTTCATGAAGATAGGAACTCAGAGGAAAATGAAGGTCTAGTGGGTAAGACAATGGATTTAGATTCACACTGAATAACTGAATGGAAATGTTAACAAATTAGGTGGATCTATAGGTCTGAAGCTCAGGAGAAAAAGGGATGGAATCGTCGACATACAAAATACTTGAAACCAAGGAAATGGAGATTACTGAGGAGAAACATCTTAAGCGGGTCAGGAAGAGAGCTCCAGATAGCACCCTAAAAATTACCAATTTAAAGGATAAAGAAAGAGAAGCCCACAAGGCTAAAATAAAGGAAGAAACGTAGAGAAGGGGAGGGTCATAAAAACAATAAAAGGGAGCATTTGAAGAAGAAAGTAGTCAACGGTGTTAAATACTGATAAGGAGTCTACGGATAAAGACAGATAAATTTTTGGATTTAAAACATGGAGTTCACCGGTAGAAGTGGGCTAAATGGGTGTTGAGCACCAGGTGTTATATGCAAGTGATGAATCAATAAATTCTACTCCTGAAACCAATATTACATTATATGTTAACTAACTATAATTTAAATAAAAAATTGAGAAAAAAAAAGAAAACAAGTGCCTATACCCGTTTCACATGAAAGTTTTTGAAGGCAAGAAAGTACAATGACAGCAGTCACCCAGTCTCATTCATTTTAGTGACTCAAATTGCTCAGCTTCTTATACTTCAGGCAGTGAAATCTTCCAGTCTCTAGTTCTGCTAAATTACATGATTTTGAAACAAAACACAAAAGTTCCAAAAATCAGCAACTCAGACACTCCTGCCTAAATGAACTACTTACTGCCATCAGCAAAAATTTCCTGTGAACAAAACTTAAATCAGACAAGAAAAGCTCCTTAACAGGCCCGTCCAAAGTCACAAATGAGGAAAAGACAAATTCTACCAGAAAGAGCTTTTTAAAGCCCGGGTTATGTTCAACAAGCAGTTATTTACAAAAGCGTAATCACCCTTCCTTTCGGCTGGCATTTAAGGGAGACAAGTGAAGGTCACTTAGCATCATCCTTGGCTTCAGGAAACTGTCAGGCGTGACCTTAGGTATCAAGACAACCAAAAATGCCTCCAAATATTTCCAAATACCTATGAAGGACCATGCCATGCTGGTTACCAACACTGATCTAACCCCAAATTGCACATTCAAAGTACACATCTGGCAAATTCCTTTGAAGTTTAGGTTTTATGATTCAGACAAATGAAAATATGGAGTTTTGGTTGTCTGTGTTTTGCTAGTTTTTATACAAAGTCACACAAATGAAACAAGGAATGCATTAAAAACAGGGTTGGGGGGGCATCTGGCAGGCTCAGACAGTGGAATATTAGACTCTTGATCTCAGGGCCGTGAGTTGAAGCCTCATGTTGGGCGAAGAGATTACTTTAAAAAAAAGAAAAAGACAGGGGCCATCTGGGTGGCCCAGTCACTTAAGCATCTGACTTCAGCTCAGCTCAGGTCATGATCTCACCGTCCTGAGTTTGAGCCCAGTGTCGGGCTCTGTGCTGACAGCTGAGAGCCTGGAGGCTACTTCAGATTCTGTACCTCCCTCTCTTTGCCCCTCTCCCGCTCATACTCTGTCTCTTTCTCTCAAAAATAAATATTTTTAAAAAAACTTTTTTAATGAACATGTGGAAGACTTACCAGATAAAACACAACTGGAGAAAAAAATTAGGTTTTTAGGTTAGATTATAATATACCATCAAATAATTTGTCAAAAGTGTATCATGTCTACTCAGATGACATAGAGATTGGTACTCAGATAAAAGCAGTTACTGAAATATTCTTGTGGTCCTCGTCCATGTAGAGTAGTGGTCTATACAGCATTGTGAAATGAGTTGGATGAGCATGAAAAGGGACCAAAGTTATTGAGGCAGAGTCTTTAAACTTATGCTGACTTTTCAGAGTTATTTTTATGATAAAGGTGGGAAGTTCCAGAATATATGTTTTTACATTGAAGTTTTTAGGAGTTCCCAGATAAGGTTCTGCTGCAGATATTTCAAATTAAAAAATAAATAACTTTTGTGCTTAAAAAAACCCTTCCATTAATTAAGCATCTCTCAAATGTAATTTAGTTGTAACTGGCTATGGTAGCTAGATGCTATTTGTTTTTAATTTTTTACGTTTATTTATTTTTGAGACAGAGAGAGAGAGACAGAACATGACTTGGGGAGGAGCAGAGAAAGAGGGAGACACAGAATCCAAAGCAGGGTCCAGGCTCTGAGCTGTCAGCACAGAGCCCGACCCAAGGCTCGAACTCATGAACTGCAAGATCATGACCTGAGCCGAAGTCAGATGCTTAACCAACTGAGCCACCTAGGCACCCCCTCATTCCCTAACTTTTTAATAAAGGTGGTAATTTAGGATTCATCAATTACCTAGTAAAATACAGCTTTTATCTATAGTATGTACTAGAGTTTAAGCATGTTTATGTTCATTTGCAAAGAGGACATTGTTGTGAAAAACATAAAATAAACCACAGCATTCCACTCATCTGTCTACCAAGGCAGAGAGGGAGAGCAAATGACTTACTCAAGATGACAGAGCAAATCACAGTAGACACTGGGCATGGACATCTCTTGATTTCTAACCCAGTAGACTTTCCCTGCCCCTCTGGATGAGGCTTCACTCTCCAGGGCTGGAAGCCAAGAACGCTTTGAAAAAGACAAACTTTCCAGTATAAAAATATTTATTTTTTTTTTCAAAAAAATTTTTTTAATGTTTTATTTATTTTTAGGAGAGAGAGAGAGAGACAGCGTGAGCAGGGGAGGGTCAGAGAGAGAGGGAGTCACAGGCTGAAACAGGCTCCAGGCTCTGAGCTGGCAGTCAGCACAGAGCCCGACGCGGGGCTCGAACCCACGAACGGCGAGATCATGACCTAAGCGAAAGTCGGACGCTTAACCGACTAAGGCACCCAGGCGCCCCATCCGGTATAAAAATATTTAAATAGCATGGTTCCCACACAAATCTCTCAAGAGACTGCTTTTCATATTGAAATAAATATCCATTCTTTACCATAGACAGGTCTAGGGTTCGTCATAAATCTAAAAACAATCCTCACATATTTGGGAAGAGGGCTGAATTCTGCCCTTGATGACGGCAAAAGCAAGCAAACTTCAAACAGTCGTATTCCATTGAGTCAGAAAAAAGACAAAAGAACAAGGGGGATTTCTGATGGCTACCACTTCCATTATAAACAAAATAATTACTTTTTTCACCCTAAGAGATTACAAAAAAAAAAAGGTAATAACATCCTTATATTTCCTATCATGCTGGTGTTGCTGAGGGAAGTAACTTGCAGGGGCGATTTGGGCCCTTTTTCGGAAAGATATGCGCCCCAAAGTTGTGTTTTGTCCAATCTTCAGAAGTTTGATCCAGTTTAATTTCTTGGCTGAGTTCTTGCCTTGGTTGAATTCTTTCCAGAGGTTGAGGTCAGAGGGGCCTCACTAACAACAGGCAGCCGTCTCTCTACATGGAGAAAAGACTCAAGTTGGGAAAAGAATGCAAAGGAGGCAGTGCCTTTTCTGTTTCTACAAATCATCAGTGATAGGGAAGGTCAAGCAAGCAGGGCTGAGATGGAAACAGCGTGTTTCCCTTTTAAAGAGGAATTTTAAAGGGATGGGGAACATTTGCAAATATGGAGACTGAGCAGAGTTTTACTGACGCTCAGGACCGAAGGTGGAAAAGTTCCTGCCACTTCCAGCAGCATCAAGATGTCCTAAGGAAAACATGACTTGTAAACGGGGCCGCTGGGTAAGAAAAAGGTACCAAGCCAAACGTAATAAAGAAAATAAGTGCAGTCTTTGGTTGTAGAGAAAACAGAAACCTCCAAAAGAACTTGTTTCCCTCATTGTTGAATTGCTTACCCTTGCAGTTCTGAACTTGAACATGACCACCCTGGGAGGCATTGGCTGCTTCTTCCCAGCCCAGACGTCCTTACACCTCATTCTTCCAAAGGTGCTGTGTCTCTAGTCAGATCTAAAACTTACCATAAATCTAAAAATCATCACCACCACCTGAAAACCATCCCATTGAACGAGGTGGGTTTTGCACCCCATTTTGGCTACACAGAAGAAGAGCTGCAAGAGCCTAGTTTGTGTTTGGAGACCAGCTTTCTGAGCTCTGGATGAGAGGTCGGAGGGTGACTGCAGTGAACAAAATTTTAAATTATTTCATTCTCCCTTCCAGCTTCCAGAAAAAGTCTTGCCGCCAGATTTGTTTAAAAGGATTCCATGCCACGTGAGTGATTTCTTGGCATGAAGAACCTTTCCTTTCATCTTATATTAAGAGCGTGTGTATCACATTCCTTCAAAAGCAAGTTTTCCTTGCACAAACAGACAGTGAGCCCGTGGAGCCTGTGAGAATCCTAAACAAAGCCACGGGTGGGTATTCCAATTCCCCAGCTCTGGGAAAGTCTGAAGTGATCTCCCACCTCAACCATCATCCTCGCTTCACCTGAACTGGTCAGTATTTTGAAAAAGTACTTTTTTTTTTCTGAAAAAGGAACAAGTTTCTATGCTTCTTGGTGCTAAAATCATAAATGGGCTTTCTTGCATTGGAAAATCTGACTAGGACACTAAACACTATGTTTACTGCCCAGCAAGCACACATGCCCCAGTACTCTGGAGAAGGAATAAAAGGCACTTCACGGCTGGAATCTCTCTCCAGACAGACAAGAAGGTGGAGACTCAGGGGCGCCTGGGTGGCTTAGTCGGTTAAGCGTCCGACTTTCGCTTAGGTCATGATCTCGCGGTTCGTGGGTTGGAGCCCCGCATCGGGCTCTGTGCTGACTGCTGGCTCAGAGCCTGGAGCCTGTTTCAATCTGTGACTCCCTCTCTCTCTGACCCTCCCCTGCTCGCGCTGTCTCTCTCTCTCTCCTAGAAATAAATAAAACATTAAAAAAAAAAAAAAAAAAGAAGGTGGAGACTCAGTGCAGGACCTCAGGCAGTATTCTGTTGACGCCAAGCAAGTCGATTTGTGAGCGGGAATAAAAACGGTTCTCTGGCCCCACACCACAGGTGGTCTTCCCTGTCTATTCACCTAGTTAGTGATGTGCATTGAGATCCAGAGAAATCAGCAGCCAGTTCACAGCTATGTAGACCCCCTTCCTGTTTTTTTACTTGAAGTCATTGGGCTTTTGAGGTCAAACAAAAGATTTGATGCAAAACACTGAGAAATGCAGCTCTCTGGGGCATTTTCAGACTCAGTGGTTGGAGATTAATTTTAGTCCTCCACAAAAGACTGTAAGGCAAATTGGGTATATTATTGCGTTTATTACATCTGGTGTGGTCAGAGAAGCATACATTTTAATTTAGGAATTTCTGCTTTCTCCTCTCCACATCCATTTTCCATGAGAAGCTATATCAGGTTAAGTACATAAGTAACCAGATCATGTTTCACTTTTTTTATATACACCAAAAATGAGCTATAAGAGTATGAAGGATTTTGAAGAATAAGATCTTACGCCCTGCTCTGTGTTTGTAGGACAAAAGAGGTAGAAAAATTGGGACTTCTCAGATGGGACTGGGCTGTCCCACAAATGCTGAGCTATCATGGACAGGCTACCCAAACTCCACTGACTCCAAGAATTAGAAACAATGCATTATGTAAACAGCCTATTACATTATTCTTGTTACTACTGCCAAAACTACTAATGCCTAATAAAAATCACGTGTTTAAAACTTATTTGTTTTGTGGATAAAAGAATTTATACATGAGTAGCAACATGGATGGACCTTGAGGGTGTTATGCTGAACGAAATGAGTCAGGCAGAGAAGGACAAATACCATATGTTTGCATGTATAGGAGGATTAGGAGGAACTTAACGGAGGACCGTGGGGGAGAAGAAGGGGGGAAATAGTGGGGGACAGGGAGGGAGGCAAACCATGAGAGACTCTTGAATGCTGAGAATAAACTGAGGACTCATGGGTGTGGGGGGGAGAGGGGGGAGATGGGCATGGAGGAGGGCACTTGTGGGGATGAGCACTGGGTGTTATGTGGAAACTAATTTGACAATAAACTATTTGTTAAAAAAAAAAAAAAGCTCCACATGACTTCGTGCTGAGTGTAGTGTAGAACCTGCTTAAGACCTTCTCTCTCTCTTGGGGCACCTGGGTGGCTTAGTTGGTTAAGCATCCAACTCTTAACTTTGGCTCAGGTCATGATCTCATGGTTTGTGAGTTCAAGCCCCACTATCAGTACTGAGCCTGCTTGGGATTCTCTCTCTCCTCTCTCTGTACACAGCCTTTTTCTTTCTCTCTCCAAATAAACTTCTAAAAAAGACTCTCGCTCTCTCTCGCTTTCACTCTCACTCCCTCTGCCCCTATCCCCTGTTTTTTTTCTCTCTAAAATTCACACACACACACACACACACACAAAACAAAACAAAACACCCAATAGTTCTGCTTAGAGCCCCTCAAGCATTTGTGATGTTATTCATATACTAAAACAATGCCGTGCCTGGCTGGTTAAATGTCCAACTTTGGTTCAGGTCATGATCTCATGGTTCGTGGGTTCAAACAGACAGCTCAGAGCCTGAAGCCGGCTCAGATTCTGTGTCTTCCTCTATCTCTGCCCCTCCCCCACTCACACTCTATCTCCCTCTCTCAAAAATAAACATTTAAAAAGTTTTAAGGGGCTTCTGGGTAGCTCAGTCGGTTAAGCTTCTGACTTTAGCTCAGGTTATGATCTCAAGGTTTGTGAGTTCAAGCCCCGCATTGGGCTCTGTGCCGGCAGCCCAGAGCCTGGAGCCTGCTTCAGATTCTGTGTCTCCCCCTCTCTGTGTCCCTCCCCACTCTCACTCTGTCTCTCTCTCTCAAAAATAGATAAACATTTAAAAAATTAAAAATACATATATACTAAAATAGTGCCTCTTGAACTTTAAGGGACCTACCACTCACCTGAGAATCATGTTAAAATGCATACTCTGGGTCAGTAAATCTAGGGTGGAGTCTGAAACTCTGCATATCTAACAAGCTCACAGTCAAGTCTGGCACTTTGACTTTTAAATTCCTAAATCATTCCATTACGGAGGAATAGAATGACCAATTCTTTAGATACTCACATGACACCAATATACATTGTATCCAAATAAAAACCCAACACCAGACAGACACAATTGTTTTTTTTCCACTGTGGCAACTAATAATGGAGTCACAACAGTGCTATTATCTGGGTTCAAGCAGCCAAGGAGCTCAGCCCCAGTTCTCTCATCAATATATTTATCACATGCAAGAGCTAAGAACCAAATGGCAGCCTATCCTTCTTTTTTTTTAAATTTTTAATGTCTATTTTTTTTATTTTTGAGAGACAGGAAAAAAGATAGAGAGCAAGCAGGGGAGGGGCAGAGAGAGAGACACACACACACAGAATCCAAAGCAGACTCCAGGCTCTGAGCTGTCAGCACAGAGCCCAATGCAGGGCTCGAAACTACGAACCGTGAAATCATGACCTGACCCAAAATCAGGAGTGGGACATGCACCCAACTCAACCACCCAGGCGCCGCCGCAGCCCATCCTTCCTCACAAGACGGGTCACACCTATCTCCAGCTTTGTCTTACAAATCAAAAATCAGCTGCTACAGGTTTGTGGTAACTTGAGTTTTGAATGTCTCTGTAACCAAACCCAAGAATACATGTGAAAATAACATGTATTTGTAACTCGTTTGTTTTGTGTCCATTAGGCACCAGGCAACGTAAACACCAGAAGTGGGGAAGGAACAGACAAGAGAAATAAGGTTTCCTGGTTCCATGGAACTTGACATTCTAGGGAAGAAAACACATGGGCGCAGATGGACACGAACATGATCAGTACTTTGGTGCCACAGGACCTAAGCTAAAAAGGGGAGCCTAAGTGAGATAGAGGGGCACCAAGGAATGCTGCTTTGGAGAAGTGATGCTCAAGCCAAGATCAGAGGACAAATGATCAAGACAAATGATCAAGGGTATTCAAGAGGAAAGGTGTGGACACTCTTCCAGGTGGAAGGAACAGCATATTTAAAGGTACCAAAGCACAAGAGTGCAGGGAGCACTACAAGAATGGAAACTAGTCCAAAATGGTTTCTCTCCACCAGCTAAATAGGCCCGTCAAGATTTTTAATAAGCATTCATTTATTTTTATTATTATATAAGGGGTGCCTGGGTGGCTTAGTCGGTTAAGCGCTCGACTTTCGCTCAGGTCATGATCTCGCGGTTCGTGGGTTCGAGCCCCGCGTCGGGCTCTGTGCTGACTGCCAGCTCAGAGCCTGGAGCC